>NC_056540.1:17825000-18157500 GCF_910596095.1 Thunnus maccoyii
AGCTGCAAATACAGACAACGCAACACATTTTAGACAACACAATGGAAGTGTTCCCAGAGGACACTTAAAAGTGACGAACACGTCTGGACTTGTGATCACAATGTTAAAATAAACTAAAAATACTTACATCTCAGCTCATTTTCCAACACCGCTGACAGATAGCCGACTTCAATAACGTCGTGAGTCACAAACCGTGGCAACAACGAGCTTGTCCAGACGTGTTCATCACTTTTAAGTAGGGATGCACTAATCTGACTTTATCAGTCCCAATACCGATACCTGGGCTTCGGGTATTGGCCGATACAGAGTACTGATACCAGTGTTGAATTAATAAGCTGTATGCCTCACTGTGTGGAAGAGACTGGGATCATTCTATCATGTGTAAGGCAACATCAGGCTTGACTTAAAAGTTGCTTTCCTAACTTTGTAAAACAAAATGAAACAAATTAATACATAGATACACATTTACTGAATTGTTATGTATTAAAATAAGGGTGTCTGATACCAGATCAGCCCAATGTCACCGATACCCGATCCAGCTATTTGAGTCAGTATCGGACCGATATCCGTTATCAGTGCATCTCTACTTTTAAGTATCCTCTGGAAACACTTCCATTGTGTCTGTAATGTGTTGTGTTGTCTGTATTTGCAGCACGTTTTTTTTTTTTAAATGCTGCACATGTGTTGTCAAATTGATGATGTTTTCTTAATTTGCCTTGTGCTTACTGAAGTTACAGTGCGGTGAGCTCTCAGGGCCACCGTAGTTTTTAACCAAGGTCAGTTTCAGCACCACGGCAGTTGAACAGCTCCCGTCGCAGCAGCTGTCGCTCAGCAGGCTTTGAGGGATGTGACGGGAGGGAAAGTTTAACACAGGATGGTTTCAGAATGTGACCCGTTAGAGTTATTGTCTGTCATGTATTTGACAGGATTACTCAGTTCAGTTGGTCGCTGGTGGATTAATTTGCCTTCTCTAATCTACAAAATCTGCTGACATGAACATTTAATTCAATTTTGCAACCTAAAATCTGGGTAATGTTGTTAATATTATTTACAGTAATTATCAGCTGGTACTTAAGATTAATAACATGTTTTTGCAGTATATTAGTGACTTTAGAACAAGGAATTTGTAATGGTCAGCCATATCTTAGTCATTTTTTTAAATACTGTGCTGAAATGATTTTTTAACTTAAAACATTTATCTGTCAGCAGGAAATTACTCAATTCTACTATTTACAATAAATGAATCTTTCTGTTCATTTATCTTTTCCTATGTTTCATATCATTATAAGTTCAATACTTGCTTTTAGTATTTTGGCTTTTAGTGAGAACACAAACAGCAATTTTAACTTCACTTCGGTAAAGCATGATGGGTATTTATCTTTTTACTTTTATATGAATAATCATTAGTTGTAGCTCTAATGTAGTGAGTGATATTTAGAAATTTTTCAGGAAAATATCTCATCTTCCTATGTGAATCTGCGTTTCCTTGTTTGGTTCCCTCCCTCTCTTTGCCTCTTTTTTCCTGTTTCTAAAATATTTCCTCTTCAATTCCCCTCTCAGTGCCCTTGGTGTCTAAAGTGTGTCCCAGTGACGTCTATCGGGTCTGGAAAAGTGGCTCGTGTCTACGTGTGGACACCACTCTCCTGGGCTTCGAACACATGACCTGGCTGAAAGGACGACGCAGCTATATCTTCAAGGGCGGGGGTTAGTATGCTCCTAGAATCTGCATTACTTGTCGTTCCCATACAGAGACTTTGTTTGTGTGCACCTCGACCTGCACTTTTCTCATAAAGACGTGACTTGGACTTGGATGAATGCAGAGATATCATGCTTCTAGTCAATCCTTAGTTCAGGTTGTGTCGTCCTCTGCCGTCCTAATCTGCCTGTGTGCTCCTCTTAGATGACGGGGCTGTGGTGATGGAGGTGGACCATGAGAAGCAGGTGGTGTATACAGAGCCGCTCGTGTTGTCTCCTCGTGACGCGCCCTCCCTGCTGGCAGCCATGCAGCCGTCGCAGGAGAACACGGCCCAGAGACTCACGTCGCCCATCGTCTCCACACACCTCAACACACGCAACATTGCATTCGAGCGGTAAAACAAACACACACTGCAGACAAAGTCACAAAACACAGTCATTTCACCAGCATGCACACTTGATTTTGTTTGTGTTTCTGCAAGCCTTGTGTCTTATGATTCAAATACTCTTAGATGAAACTATAAGATGTCACTAAATGTTTTGTGGAGCTGCTAACTTAACTTTAAATTGTTTTCTTGGCATGTTTTCAGCTGAGTTTTTTTAACATATCTTGAGGCCATCGACCTGGTTTAAACCTGAGTCAAAAAATGAAAGCTTGTAGTTATTTTAGCATGGAAATTATTAAAATGAAATATTAAAAAACTACCATAAGCTTTACTTTATCCCTTTGCTTCCTTTTCTTTTATTTTTAGGAACAAGTCGGGAATCTGGGGCTGGCGCTCTGAGAAGAGTGAGGTGGTCAGCGGATATGAAGCCAAGGTAACTGACTGCAGAGCCAGCCAGATTTTTCGAAATAATTCTTATTATAGGCTTTAATTTATTTGTAGTAACAAAGCCGAACCATGTGGCCCAGACCATTTGACAGTCCCTGAAAATTGACAGTAACATTCTTCAGTGACCGCAAATTGTCCAGCATTGTCTGAATTTTCCTTTTAAGGCCCATATAGACAGTGTGATTGTGTAAGTTTATTACATGTCACAGTGGTGTCTAATAAAATCTTGATCACGATTTGTGTTGGACTCGATGATATGAATTTGGGCATGTCAGATTATGTGATGAATGTGTGTATCTGTGCCACTCTTGTGTTTTCAAAATGCAGCAAAGCAAAGAAGGTTTTCTCCCTTCCATAAACTTCATTTACGTTTTACCTCCATCATTTTGGTTTTGGTTTTTAAAAACTAAACTTTTTAATGAAACGTTGCTCGTGTTAGTGTATTCTGCGTCACTTCATGTCATATTCTGATTGATTTGTAGATGTGGGTTGTAGCAGCAGTAACATTGTGAGAATTTGGTCCTAAAATTTTCTGTCTTTGGTCGCCGAAGCTCCAAATCGGCTGTCGGACAGATTATTTATGGTGTTTTTCAGCATAAATATTATATTTATTCTGGTTTCTCTATCTGAGATTGAAAATTAATCACAAAGAAGATGCGGTTTAGAAATTAACGTGATAAGTTACAAACAAAACAGTAACAATATTCTGTACGTTCTCTCTAAGATAAACCAGGGAGGAATTTAGATCTTTACACTAAAGGCCAGTTTTACCTCCTGCTGTTTTACAGTAAATTACTGTTTTCTTGGTTATTAAAACTATTTTGAATGGAGCTTCACTAAAACTAAGTGTAAAAACAGTTTGTTTTTCCTTTGTGTGTGTTGATATGTGCAGGTTTACAGTGCTACCAATGTGGAGCTGGTGACTCGGTCAAGGACGGAGCATCTATCAGACCAGGATAAGTCGAGGAGCAAAGGTAAATACACAAACACCCAAACACATACACACACATTTGTAGTGGTTGTAAAGTAATATCATGTGGCACTTCAACTCATAAACACTTTTTTAGGCCCAAAAATAACATTTAAAGTATATTAGTTCTTTTTGACTCATAGTAGGTTATTTGTGTTATGTAAAATTTTGTGAAATGCTTCGGATGACAAACAAAAGTAGGTCAAAACCTTGTATACAGCTGCACCGTGCATGGTCAGTGTGTGAAATTGTGGCCAATTTGTTACAGGGATAGTCGGTGGTAGTGTCTATAATGTGAATTCCTGGATATTCAATATTCATCTTCAATTTTCTGTAGTGGTCCCAGTAATATTTATTATCAAAGTGTACTGAAGTAGCTTATCATATGACATGGTTAAACCATGTTTGAGTCAAAAAAAAAGATATAAATGCAGTTGCAAGAACAACACTTTCCATTCATATCTTGGGATTTTTTAATTCACAATCATAATTATTCTAATTACCTATCTGTTATCTCCCCCTGCTCTTTCATGTGTTTCACTCTACGGATGTCTCTCGTTTTTCACTCTGTATTGAGGGTTTTGTCAGAGTGATGGTTTATTGAGGTGCTTTAACTATATATTCTCCCTCATGCCTTTACGCACCTTTTTTCTGCTTTTTTCCGGTTGATGATCATGGAGGCTGCGGTGGAAATTGTAAATGAATGTTTTGACAGCATTTTGGGTGCAAATTCATGAGGCTTATCTCCACCTGGTTACTGCAGTTACAGCCAAATCAAGCGCACCTGCAGAGCAGTCACCCCACACTAAACTGATATAACAGCTACATGAGTCGCATGTTTTACTTGCAAAACTCATGTTTTAAAGCTGTTGTTCAACGTTTGTGATGTGAAAACGTCAGAGAAATAAAAAGCTTGCCTCCTGGTATTAGTTCAGCTATAAAATGCAAGCGCAGCACAGAGTGTTTCTCCTGCTGGCTGCTGACAGCGCTGCCAGCCGGAGAGTCGATGACACGCTGGTATGCGACTGTTTTAAACAGGAGTTTAGCTGACTTTTCTGCATTTAACACTGGAGCTGAGAGCGTCAGAGCTGATTCATTTTGAAAGAGCAACGGCCAACTTCAACACTCTGCCGGCCGACCAGTGGTGTAGCTTCATCACTCACTCGTGGACAACCGCAGTCATTGGGCTTGTTCGTTGCTGGTCCAGCCAAAAATATAATGAATTTTCATTGCAGGTTGATAATGATCTCTCTACATTATTCCCACTCAGGCTCAAAGACTCCTCTGCAGTCCTTCCTAGGAATTGCTGAGCAGCATACAGCTCACAATGGGGTAAGAATCTCCACAGTGCCTTTGTATCACATCCACATACACCACCTGCAGCCTCCTTGGATGAACAGCGTCACATATAAGTCTCTCTCTTTCTGTCAGAGTAATGTGTCCCAGTGTGCCAGTCCTCACAACCCCACAGCCATCACAGCAGAGGAATACTTCAACGCAGAGTTCAACCTGAACGGCCGGGACATCGGACGTCCCGTCGAGCTTACCAGCAAAGTCCAAAGGTATGACTGAGCCACGGCAACAAAACACGACCACGCATAGAAAGCTGCAGCGCTTAAAAGCTTTTTTAATGCGTCTTTGTCAGTGTCGGGAAGCTACTTGGAAAGTGAAGCAAGCCAAGCTACCAGATACTCTACATTAAATGAATCTCCACTACATTAAATGCTATAATGTAGCAAGCTAAGCTACAGCAACACGGCAAAAGTAGTTTGCTACATTGAAGCTAACAGTGTTACATTCAGGAGCTGAGAGGAGAAATACAAAGCAATTAAATCAAATTAGCTAGAGGCAGGTAGGTTTAATTTAGGCTACATAAAAGATACATAACACAATCAAGAAGATTAATTGTTAATATTTGTTTATAACCATCTGTGGGGGTTATGTCATACTGTAGCATTTGTATATTAATATTCATGTTTATGCTAAATCCAACCTATAAATCAATTCCTTCTTGTCAGTTGATTATTGTTGTTCCTAAAACCAGCCTGTAGGCAGATTACCAACAACAACTGGTCTGGTGTTGCACAGTAAAAAGTGATGAATTGTGAGGCACACTTGGCTCTGAATATCACTTCACAGTGGCATTAGGAGCAGTGTGCAACAGTGTGGGTTATGTGTCTGTGTGTGACACTACTGCACTACTTGATCAATAAAAGAGCTTTGCTACTGAAAAGCTATTTGATTCAATAAACAGCCACATTACCACCACGCTACTGAGAAATGTAGTTAAACTAGTAACGTCTTTTCTTTCTCCTCCCCTCTGTCTGTCTCTCTCTGTGTCGTCTCCAGGTTTAAAGCGACCCTGTGGTTGAGTGAATCTCACCCTCTGTCCCTGGCTGAGCAGGTGACACCCATCATCGACCTCATGGCCATCTCCAACGCCCACTTTGCCAAGCTGCGTGACTTCATCACTTTGCGCTTGCCGCCAGGCTTCCCGGTCAAGATAGGTGAGTGTGAGGAGTCACTTTTTAACATAGGTTGAAGCTCACATGCGGAGCAAAAACAGATTCCCCACCAGCTCTGGGCCTGTAGTTAGGCTGCAGCTTTTTATTTTGACATGTTATGACCAAAATAATGAGGACATTCTTGGCTCCTGGTTCACGCTTTTTGTGGTGCCATCACATCTTAGCATTCATGATTCTTCCTGTATGTTTTCATCCCTACTGCCCACTGTTCCTACAATCAGCCATCTGAATCTCCCAAAACGAAAAAAAACTCTTTTATTGTCCGGTTCTTTACTATATACTTATACTATATACTTGTTTCTACTTGACCCCATTACACCTTCTGACTGAATCGAACTCTCTGTCTGTCCTCCAGAGATTCCTCTGTTTCATGTGTTGAACGCCAGAGTGACCTTCAGTAACCTGTGTGGCTGTGACGAGCCGGTGAGCTCAGTGACGGTTCACAAACCGGAGGGCTCTGAAGAAACTGGTACCAATCCATTCACACATACACAAGTCATTAAAATAACATTAAATGATTAAAATACATTTCAATGCCTCGTCACAGTGACCTGTAATGAGCAGGAATCTAAAACTCACATTTGTACAGTACACAATAATGCATTTTTGTTTGAGGATAAAAAAGATGCTCAAAATTGAAGTCATTTCCAAAATGAGATTCTAAAAATAATTCAGTACAGGTACAGTAAAGTTGTAAATTATCTTCATCCAGGTCAGTCTCCCTCTGCTCCCTTCAACTGTGAGGTGGACCCCTCTGTGTTTGAGCCCCCACCAGACTACACCACCCTTGGTCCTGGTCGCAGTGAGCCAATGAGGGACGAGGACGACAACCTGCTGCAGTTTGCCATCCAGCAGAGCCTGCTGGACGCTGGTACAGAGAGTGACCAGGTCAGAGCACAGCCTGAAAGTTACCAGTCAAAGATTTATTATATATGAAAATGCCTCCAAAAAATCTTTTAAAAGTTAGTGATCAGTTTTGTTGAGGCAACAAAGTGTCTCTTCAGGTTTCTCTTTATATCTGAAGCCAGTTGTTAAACTCCACTTTCTCTCTCACACCTTCATATGTGTGTTTTGTTTTTCCTTATTTTTTTTAGGTGACCATCTGGGAGGCTCTGACCAACAGCCGCCCGGTGCCCCAGTCTCCGCTGTATGAGGAAGACTCTCAGCTGGAGAGGTGAGCCAACCTTCTGTCATATTACACTAACAGGCAGGAGGTCCTAACTTCAAGGAAACTACTCATTTGACAGTATAGTAATCATTTTCTGGCCTTGAATTCTGAAGTCAATGTCAAGCATAGAAACCAGAGAGCCATGCTGATCATCATTTATGTTAGACTGATGCACAAACTGATAGACCGACCAAATGACGACATCTGCTAAAAAAATATTTTTTGTCATTTCTCTTAGATTTTTCTTTAATTTTGTGTATTGTGTACAGATCATTTTGTAAAGAAAAGGGTGAATAATTTAGTCAAAAACTTGTCAAGATGTTAGTGCATTAGTGTAACTTTGCTTTGCTTAGTATAATATATCCTTACACAAGATATAACTTTTATGCAGTCCACCCCAACCAGATGTAGAGTTTATTCTAAGTATGAGCATTTATAGTTGTTACTGTAAAACCATTGAGGTTCAATTCATGTCTGCTTCTTTTTTATTCAGGAAAACCTCTGGCATGTGCAGTAATTTAATTAAACTTCTCTGAATAGAACTCAGTGATTAGCTCTTTCTTTTGACCTTCTCATGGGAACAGTTCCTCCCAGACATCCTGTAATGAAGCCCAGCAGTGAAACTTTCCTTTCTTTTGTTTAACAATGTTTCAGTTCTTTCCTCTTTAATTGTATCTTTAACAGGGCAATCCAGGAGTCCCTGTCCATCTCGCTGGCCAGCAGAGAGGGAGACGACATGTCCGACCCCAGCCAGCCCTCCTCTGTCTCCCCGTTGGACCCCGCTGCCAATTCCCCGCTCTCCTTCAACACAGCCACAGATCCGCGGTTATCGGGACACTTCGGTGTGGCGAGCAGCTTCGACGAGCAGCTGCGCATCGCCATGGAGCTGTCTTGCCGGGAGCAGGAGGAGATGGACAGGTGAGGCAGACATATATGAGAGTGGTACTGATCTTCTCACAAAATATCTGCTGAAATGTGGAACTATTTCTTTAACTGGAACTAAAGGAATCGTTCCACATTTGGAAAACTTCTCAGCCACAGCTATTCTCTTCTCCAAATTTGTCATCTAGTCCTCTTCTTTTTTTTTTTTTCACCACAAGTAAGTGAGCACACAGTTAGTGCCGCAGTGTGCTCTTGCGTTTCACTCCACTTTAGCTCAGTAGGGTTTGTTTTTTGTAATAGTAGGGTGTCAGAGTCTCACCCAGGGAGCTCCTCATCTGTTCCATGTTGTTAATTGCGTGCATTAATACAGAGACGGCACAAGAACGTTATATATTGTAATTTGCAACAGCCATGTAGTGGGCACCCTAAGATGACTGCTCATTGGCTGCTTGGATAAAACAGTCAGATTCACTTAAACTTGACATTTATACCTTTGTTAATTTTTTCAAACAAGGTAGTTCATTTTGCGGTTAAAGTTTCCCCCGTCTCTGCGGCTTTCAATTTCAGTTTTGGACAGTTTTTCCCCAGGCTTCTTTAATCTGTGACTACAGTCGAATACCAGGAATTAAGATTCAAGTATTTACAGGGAATTCTCCTTAACATCTACTCCCCTTTACCTTCTCCAGATCATATTGATGCTACTACCCTGCTACTGTAGCACTAAAAAAACACTAAACTGTGACCTTGAAATGCCGTTAATACAGTAATATAACTGCTTTCAGCTGTAGCAGTTTCTTTCAATCACTTGTCAAGCTAAAATGACAGCTGTGTGAATGAATGATTATGAAGGAAAATCTGTAAACACCAACAGTAAAGGTGGTTCAACACAAGGTTTGCAATAACTGGAGCAATGATTACATAAGATAGCCCACGTTACAGCGAGGCATCCAGGATCAGTGCTGCCGTGCTTCAATCCACTGCCATCATAGCAAAGCAACATGCCGAACAGATGCAACAGATTATCCTTCCCTGCCTCTGCACCCAGTAATAACATCAGGTCACTCAGCACTATAAAGATGTTGAGACGCTCCAGTATAACCACTCAAATTTAAACTGATAAGAGGAAACGCTAAAAAAAAACAGAGGATCAAATGATTCTGTATACAATTTCTGTTTCTTCTTCTTTGCTGTGTTTTCTGCAGCTAAAAACAAACCGTATGTGGATGAAAACAATAAAAAATGGTAAATCACCGTCATTGCTCCTCTGATGAACTGTATCTCTTTCTGTTGTCACAGGAAGCAGAAAGAGGAAGAGGAGGAGCTGGAGAGGATCCTGCAGCTGTCACTCACTGAGAAGTAATGTCACGTCAACAGCGACGGAGGCGGGTTTTCAATGGGCAACAAATCCTCTTAAATTATTCTGTTTTTATTTTTTAAATCCAGAGATGTTAAGTTATTACAAATGTTTTATTTATCTTTTTCTCACATGAAGGCTGCTAAAAGAGAGTATAAAGGACCAGAAAAAGCAATGTGAGTGTGAGTGAAACAGGTGGGAGGGGTAAGAAAAGGGGAAACAGGTACTCTGAAAAACACTACAGTGAAGGAGACAAAAGGGAGAGTCTTTGTTTTTCTTTTTTTATTGAATATTTTTCACAGTCTTGCTGTCTTTATTGAGTGATGAATGATCCTTAAACTTTAAACCTATAATATGATACTGATGAAAAATTTAAAAAAAATACAATCTTAATGGAATATCTTACAGAAATATGATTATAACATTTGAAACATTTATGTTGACTTACTCCTATGTGTGAAAAATAAAGAATAATGATAATCCTGGATTACAGTATGTTTTTCCTTTAATGCTTATGAACAAAAGATTCAAATGCGTCAGAATTTTTTTATTTTTACAGTTCGATCATTCTTTCATATCAAAAATGGACAATAATTGTGATCTGTACAACATTTTGCTCATTCAATGTTGGTCTAATGTTCCATTATGAATAAAAACAGAAAGCTTCATAAGCTTTTAAAGCTTTGAGACACAAAAAGTATGAATTGTGTAGTTGAAACCATATTGTAATCTAATCTGGGACATAAAGTACAAAGAGGTCTTATCTACAGCTATCTGCCTTATCACATGATTAAACTCTGACTTACAGTTTAGTATAGTGGTATGTAAACCAGCCTTCACCATCAACAATAATGATATAATCTCATGTGTCCAAAAATGTCCAAACCTCTAAAGCAGGGATGTCAAACTAACAGCTTGGAGGTCGGATATAATGGATTTATGCCCCCACATGTTTAAAATTCATCGTTAAATCTGTAAATGTTTTTTTTGCCCACTTAGATTTTTTTTTTTTTAGATTAATCACTAAAGTTTCTGGGAAGGATGCAAAATATGAACATAAAACTATTTAATATTTTTATAATCATATAATCATATAATTAATATATGATGATAATAATAATAATAATAATGTATTTACAATATATTTTATAATTTTAGATCACATTTATAGCATTTAGCTAGCTGTTCATTTAGCAACCTGACCAGTAACTCCAGGTAATTAAGGTTTGAGACCCCTGTTTCAAAAAATAAAAAATAATTGCTTTCATTTTAATTTGACCGCACAGCACAGTGGGATTTTCCAGTGGTTTCATTCTTGTTCATGTTGCCTTTGTCCTTGCTGGTCATAGCATAGAGGCTTTCCCGCCGTATTTGTAAAACTTCCCGAAGCTCACTTTCCAACGTAACTGGTTTAGACAAAAACATACAAATGTCACTGATTTAGACTGACTCAACTCACTCATACATACGCTTCGATATAAATAATAATAATGATTCTATTTGTATGGCACTCAAACAAATCTCAAATAGTACATAAGTACTAATGTTAAAATATTTTCTCATGTAACAACACTGACATGCAATCATGTGCGCGTGTGATTTTTGACACTAATGTACTTCCGTATACTCCAACTCATTCATACCTTGCTTTAGGTTGTTGTAATTCGGGCTTTGGTCATCAGGAACCGCATATTCACCCTCCTCTGGCGTGGTTGAAGGGGGCAGAAGCTCCTCTTCAATTGCCAACTCAACTGGTTTAGACAAAAACACACAAATGTCACTGATTTAGACTGACTTTACTCACTCATACATACACCTCGATATAAATAATAATAATTCTATTTGTATGGCACTCAAACAAATATCAAATAGCACATAAGTACTAATGTTAAAATATTTTCTCATGTAACAACACTAACATGCAATATCCATATACTCCAACTCATTCATACCTTGCTTTAGGTTGTTGTAATTCGGGCTTTGGTCATCAGGAACCACGTATTCACCCTCCTCTGGCGTGGTTGGAGGGGGCAGAAGCTCCTCTTCACTTGCCAACTCAACTGGTTTAGACAAAAACACACGAATGTCACTGATTTAGACTGACTTTACTCACGCATACATACACCTCGATATAAATAATAATAATGATTCTATTTGTATGGCACTCAAACAAATCTCAAATAGCACATAAGTACTAATGTTAAAATATTTTCTCATGTAACAACACTGACATGCAATATCCATATACTCCAACTCATTCATACCTTGCTTCAGGTTTTTGTAATCCGGACTTTGGTCCTCAGGAACCACGTATTCACCCTCCTCTGGCGTGGTTGGAGGGGGCAGAAGCTCCTCTTTGGTCTGCGCACGCATCATGGGTGCTACTTGTGCCTTGGGTAGAGTTTTGGCCGATGGTGAGTTGACGCTGACAGGCTTTGGAGCAGGTGACGCCCCTGTTGAACAAACACATGTTAGGAGTTGTGCACCTGTAGGTGTCAGTAAAGCCGAGACTGTTTTTAACAGCAATGCTTTTCTCACCAATGTGAATGTCGTAGATGTCAGACACCGCGTAAGGTTGGAGACGGTATTCTGTCTTCTCAAGGAAGTATTGAAGTACATCATTCAAGGAGGAGACTGTCACCTACAGAGAAACAGACACATGAAGAAAAGCAAAGAGGAAGAATAGGTTTTACATGTATGAAAATTTATATTTGATTGCAGTTTCCTTTACTGTGGCCATTGAATATTGTCCTTGTATTCCCCCTGAGTAAAGTCAATGAAATCTGTATAATCCTATTTTGTAACTACAAGTCATAATCCACTGAAAAATTATTTACTTTTCCATCTTGAGGCACTAATGCTACTGGAAACATAGACTGGACTGTTTGAAGATTTACCCCACAGTTTCACAGTTACACTTTTATACAGCATGGGTGAATTGTTAAGCCATTCAGTTTTAACTTATTGTTTAAACTGATACACATGCACCTTTTATTACCATGCAGAGTTGAAGTTAATGTGTTTATGAAAGCAAAATGGAGCCTGATCCATGCTTTTCTTTGCAGGACATGAATTGTTTGCCTTCCAGTTTTAATTTTCAAACAAAGTATATTTTTAGTAGCCAACATGGAACATATGTTACGGGAAATTAAGATGTTCCTTCATTGAATGTCATTGAATTTAAAAGTAGTTGAGTGTAATTCTGATTAGTTAACAGTTGTGGGGAGGTGAGAGCTGTGGGACGTACTGCTGTTTCCAGTCCAATGACAAAGCCTGTGTTTGTGGACGTCAACCTGAAGTTCTTCATGACAGGACCACTGAAACACAAGGAAGAGGAGGATTATTTGCTTACAGCTGACAGGGGCTTAAACAACAACATGTTGATTTTTTTTTGTATTTTCATATGACATTTTAACAACTAGAATAAGCAAAATAATAAATAGTTGTCAAATCATTCAGCCCTTTATCAAATGTAGTCATGATTACTTTTTATCAGGAAGTTACAATGATAATGCCAATGAGGGACTGTCAATAAGAAACTAATAAGTCTACAGTAACACTTGTTACATTTTTATTTAGGCTTATCACCCTTTTACAATCAGATTTTACAAAACAAACTTCAAATTAACTCCTGTGCCAAACTGAAATGAATTCCAGCGCCGATTAATCAGGTGATTCAAATAAAAAGACCCGGATGTGGCTTCGGTTTGTTGGGCAAAATATTTTGATTGATTAGGAATTATTTCCAATGTGTCATGTGTGTCAGATGGCATAACATAACACAGCTCTGATCTAAAAGAAAAACTATAAAACCAAATATCCATATTTATGTGATGAATGAACAGTAGCAAAAGCTGAGGCGAGGAAAGAAAGCCTGATATTTACTACTCTGACTCTGTTCTATTTGTTGTTGTTTACTTTATCTTGGACTAGGATGGTATACTATCTTTTATGTGTCTTTTATATATCTTTTACCTTTTAATTGTTTTAGTTCTTTTAAAAACGCTCTGCCACTTAGTCTTGTGAGAATCGAAATACGACTATAAACTTCTGTATTATTTTTTAGTCAGTGATACAGTTCAGAGCTTGAGCCGGAGCATCAGACCTGGGTGTGAGGTGTCTGAGGGTCAGGGCGTAGTTGTTGACCATGGTGGATGGGCGGAGGATGATGCTTCCATACTCTGGGTTCGCCTCCAACATCTCCTCCGCCTCCCTCCGAGTCACATTGAAGAAACACCTACAGGAATCAGATAAAATGTGAAGACTTCCTTATTGGCAGTGGCGCCAATAAAAGGACAGGTATGTTGTTTTAGAGGGCAAAGGGCAAAACACACACACAAAGCCTGTCTTATTTGTGTTTGTCATGTTTTGTTTTGCTGTTTTTACCGTATTTGTTGTCAGAAAGATAGAAATTGCAGGAAGAGGAAGAATGACTTGTAGTCTGTGAGAAAGAGCATTAATGAAGAGGACGGATCTGAAAAGAAACATTTCTGTAAACTGACTTACGGAGGCATCTCAGAGCCGCTGTGGTCAGGATTGTCTTTGGGCGGAGGAGGGGGGGCGCGGGAGGAGGGGGAGGAGGGGGAGGAGGCTGGGCGAAGGAAAGATGGACGGGGTGGGAGGGCTGGACGTGTTGGGGGATTTCTCCTCTTCTCCTCGGCCAGGACATCCTCAAGCAGCAACATCTGGCCAGGCAGCAGCTGCAGCTTACTGGGAATCTCTTTCTACAGGGAAACGGAGCTCGTCAACACCGGTTTACTCATTATTATTACCAATAACATTTTACACAGATTATAACAAGACACATCGTGGTATAGTCTTGTAAAATTTATAATAATCCCTGAAATGATAATATAAGAAATTAAACACACAAACACTGAAAATAAACACGAAATAATCTGATACATACTGTAATTAAATTATTTATAGTCTTATTTTCAGTTAGTCTCAATGAGAGTTTGTTCCTAGAAGAATCATGAGAATAATTACCGGCTTATTGTTAACCAGGAAGTACTTGTTTCCTGTTGTTAGTTATGCTTGACTGTGTGAGTCAAGTAGGTGAAGTATTGCATACAGAAAATGATTATTTTCAAAAGAATTTTGAAACTACAAGGTGTGTCACAACACAACACCAGTGAGTTGAACATCTGTCCTTGGAGCAGGTTTGAGAGGTCTCAGACATTAAAAGCGTTTGTTGTTGTTGTTCATGGGAATTCTGTAATATTCTCAACTATTAGCACCAGCAACTGTACTGTAGGTCTGTTAGTATCACTGTGTCTGTAAGTGTGTGTTTGCTTACTTTGGCAACGGTCAGGATGTAACCCCTCCACACCTCTCCTGTGTCAGGGTTGTCCATCTGCACAGTAACACAAACAACAGACATTTTGGTTACGTGCTGCAAAGAATGACAATGAAATGTGCAAAAGAAAGGCAGAAAAATGATATTCTCTATATACACCATGTATAGCGCTCTCCTCTTAATCAAATCCTTGAAACTGGAGCTCAGGTAACACTGATAATTCCTTTGGATATGCATCTTTTTATGTTTGTTTCAATGAGCAAAGAAGTGTCAGATTTCACTACTACACACCTTCAGCTGCACCTTCTCTGTGTGCAGCTTGAGGGTGAAGATGGTCGCCGTCTTTTTCCGATACGGAGAATCTAACGTCATGGACTTCAGCTGCTCCAGGTCCAGTTTCTCTGTGTACTGACAAAGTAAAACAGACAGATATGCAAATTAACACTTGGTACATGCTTGATTGCTATAATACGCATTGATTCATCTGAAGTAAGGTTAATGGTTAATTGTAATTTCATTATATGTAAAAATGATGTATGTTTTTGGTCTTCACTGCACCCTCTGCATCTTTTATACCTACTTCCTTATACTCCTATTTCCCCAGGTTCATTAGACTGTCAGCATTGTATGTTGATTTATCGAGAAACACATGCTGCCTTCACTGTTTAATTAATCATACTTACATTTTAATATTTCTAATGTTTGTAATTACTTGTAAAGTTAAGAGTGTTTGCTTACTGTATCTTGTGTGTCATCTTTGTACAGAAACAGTGTGGATCCGCGGAGCTCTCCATAGTAGTTCTTGAAATCCTGAAAATCATAAATGTCATTTTGAATTTCTGCTTTTAACACAAAATTCACATCAATTAATTAAAAAGAATTTACATAAACATTTTTATTTTATTTTATTCTTCACATATTTAGAGATGTTACTTTTTCTTTTCTAGCTTTTACAGTCTGGAACTTTTCCATCCTTGTTCTCACCTTCTCTTTGTTATTTTTCTTCAACAGGGGTCCAGAGAAGTAGAGAGGCAGAGCCGTGATGGTGGCTCTCCTCCTGTGGACAACTCTGGGGTGCACAGACATCCTCCAGAGCTCAGTCAGATCTGTGTACGTCTTCTGACTAGGTTTTGATATGCCTCAGTTCACGTCTGTTCAGTCCAGCAGTGTTGTCATTAATAAACAGTTCAGTGCAGTTGGATCCTGAGAGTTTTGTTCCTTGTTGTTCTCTCGTGGGGCTCTCAAAGCAATGATGGATTAAAGCTGCGTCTTCAGTATACCTGAGATGATTATTGGTCTATAAACCTGCACTGATAAGCTTCTCTCCCCCTTTCCCTTCAGTCTCTGTGCTGTTACTGACAATGAGGAAATGCGGCAATGATTTACAAAAAAGGAAGTAGTTATTATAAATTAGTAGATCTCTTGTACTTTGAACCTGTGTATAACTCAAGGAGGACAGTTTTACAACATACAAGAAGAGGCAAGGAAGCATGCAGGCATGTGTCCACGTGCGCACACACACACACACAAGGGCACAATATCACCCACATGCACTAAAACAGCTCACGTTTTAAAGGCAACACTCACACAAGTGTTTTGTTGTTGTTGTTTTTTTATGTTTCATTTTACAGCCTTATACACACCCAGTTCATAGACTGGACACTCATTGGTGCAGCTGATGGCTGTGAGTTCAGTTGTCGGAGAAATGTATATTCAATTAGTTAAAATATCAAATAAATGTAGTAATTTGTTTTTAGTCAAACCAGTCAACCAGTCAAAAGTTTGGATACACTTTCTCATTGAAGTGAATGGGAAGGTCCAAACTTTTGACTGGTACTGTAGAGTAAGTTGCTGATTGCAGCCGTTTTGAAAACTTTTCTAATAAACTCCTGCATGTATCATTTATTGATTTGATCATAAATTATACAATAAATCTATACATTACTCCATGCATACATTTCTGTAATACATCAGATGTGATGTTATGCCATAAAAAAATCAATTTGCATGTGATTATGATTATTTTAACACTTTAAACATTTAGAGAAACAGTATGTATGTACAGAAAATGCTGTATTTTAAACACCTGATTAGTTCACTTGTTTTTATTTTTCCAGTTTCCATTTTAGAGCCCATTGATTGATGTGAAATGATCTATTTAATCTCTATATAACATGATTTGTCTCTATAAAATAAATATTTTATTTACAGCTTTCACCTGGTGAAAATGAGCAGTGAAAAGCCAACACTGAGAAGCATGCCATATATGTACACGGGGCTGGTGGTTGCAAAATACACAGCATCACACGTGTAATGTAGAAGCAGCAGCACACAGGACAGAATGAACGACAAACAGTGACACAGCGGGGAAGCAAAGATGATGATGAACCACAGCAGAACTTTGATCAACCGGAGAAACATCTGGAGGAGGTGCAGGAGCAACCAAATGGTCCAGAACAGCAGAGAGCCCAACAACCACAAGGCTTTGGATGGAAGAACAACATCTGCATCCTGAGAGAGAGAGAGAGAGAGAGAGAGAGAGAGAGAGAGAGAGAGAGAGAGAGAGAGAGAGAGAGAGAGAGAGAGAGAGAGAGAGAATATTACTCTGTTTTTGTTTATTAGGAAGCTGTGAATGTGTTGACAGAGTGTTTGGGTTTTTGTGTGCTTACATAGTCTTGAGCATCATGTTCTTCCCTGCTAACAGCTGCCACTTTAGCAAGAAAAAGACAAAAACAATCATAAATCATATACATTTGTGCATATTAAGGAAATTCAGCTGTGAACATATTTTTTTTTATCAACACGCCAACTCTGTCACTTACTGAGGAAAGTGAAGAGCAGGAGGAAGAGTAGTCCACAGATCATCAGCAGCCATTTTTGTCTTGGTGGTTGAACCTGAAATGTTTTTATACCAGAACAAATCTGAATGATATGTATTTTTTTTTTTATTGTACAGACATTTTGTAAACATAATTCCTACTAATCTATAATGAGTTTATCAATACATATATCCATCACCATTTATTGATTTGTGGTTGGGAAGCCAACATTGATATGAAAAGTCTGGGTTCATTAAAATTATTCAACTTCATCAAAACCATTTAGAGATCACTTTTAAAAAAAACTGTCCACTTGTTCTGATGTGTTATTTTTAAAAGTTTGTTAGTTTCTAGAGCAGACTTAAGTCAAAAAACTTAAGTCTAAAACTAAAAACCTAAGTTTTTTCATTAAAATGAATCAAAACCATTCTGTTTCTTTAAAAAAACAAACAAACAAACAAACAAAAAAAAAAACTAAAATAGCCTACTGTTCAACTGCTTTGAAGTGTTTTTTGACTTAAGTCTGGTCTTGAAAAAGGAAAGTAGGCTACAATTGAAATTTAAATCAAACTAAATCAAAACATGGACAAAATCTGATTTTATGATGCATTGAAACTTTTAAAAAGTCACTTAAAAACTTGAAATGAGCTTTCCATGGATTTATTTATAGCCTAATTTTAAGTAAGTTTAAATAACTTAAGTTTCAGAAGCTGGAGTAGTTTACATTTAACTGATATTGGTAGTAGATACTGGTGGTGTTATTAGTATCAATAGAAACAACCTACCTGTTGTACGTACATGTACATGTTTCAACTCCACTCCTATAAAACTATATTTGGTCTATAAAGAGTTGCATAAGTCACTGCTGGCAGTAATAACAACAGAAGCAGCATAAAGCTTTTTACTTCCTCTTACCTGTGAAACACCTGGACAGAAAACGCCCTCTGCTGTGTGCTCATACTTCCTGCAGATGCTAATGATGTGAAACAGACAGCGGTGGTGTTTAAAGTCATCACAGCTGCTGGGTGATTGACACAGTGGGCAAAGATCATCATCATCCTCATCATCATCACCACCACCAGTGTCCCTCAGGTTGTTAAGACAGCAGTCTGGGCAGCGGCTGCACATTGTTACTACTGTGACGGTCGAGAGGTGACAGAGCAGGTTTATCCTCTCTGGGCCAAAAGGAACGGGAAAATGAAACTAACAGGAGGCTAGAAGAGCGGATCAGTGCCTCTGATGTGGTGCTTTTATGTAAAATACTTAACAGTGTTGCATTCACTATGTCACTGTTAAAACTTTTTTTTTTTTCTTTTGAAGCCACGTTATATTTTCAACTTCAGACAGGAATGAAACACAGAACAAGTATTAAACATTATCATGTGCAATAAAGTAAACATTGTACTTATGTCTTCTTTCTTTTGTAATGTTTCTCATAATGTATTTTAAAAATATCCAGTAAATTATATCTTTATGCAGGTAAAACAATGAGTAGGCATGTTACAACATATCAACCTGCCAATTCCCAATGAAAACAGTTTTAGGATGTATTTTTTTCAATGTTGTGAGCAAAAAACAAACTTCTATGTGTCCTATTTCTGTTTCAGTGTTCTGCAAAAGGCACCTGTTTGGAGGAATGACTCAGTGGGTGGAACTGGTCTGTCTGCATATCACACTGGGTGCATTGCTGCCTTTCACATTATCATCCTCTAGGACACCCTTAAACAAACATCTCACTAACAACACATTTAAAAAAGAAATGCACAGGCTTATTTTAAAAAAAATGCATAGACACATACACACACACACGAGTAATATAAGTAATTTCAGTACGGGAGGCTCTGCTGAGGGAGCAGGTGAGAATGAATGATAATTAAAGATTGACTAACACATCTCAGTGATTTGTTTCATGTTTACATTTTAGTTTCAGAGTTGGTTTAATCAGTTTTTACACACTGAAAGGCCTGGCTCCCGTCCCGGCTCACAGAACACAGCCTGAGGTTTATGGTCAGGTCCTGGCAGGTTTTGTTGTCTAGACCTAAAATAAGAGCTCCCCTCTGATTGTCTGGCTGTGCACTTGCGTGTCACTATTCTCCAAGCAACCGCAGCTTGTCTCACAATGTAAGTGCACTGAAGAATTGGCTGTACGAAATGAACACCTAAAAACAAAGGTTTGCCTGTAGGCAGAGCACACCCCTGTTGTTTGTACAAGTGTATCTGGCTTGTTTTAACGAGATGTCTTAACGAGTTGCAGCTTGAAAGTGACAGTTCTGAACAAACTTTATGGCTACCGAACAAGTTTACAAAGCAAAGAACTTTCTTTGTATTACTGATGCAAATTTCTACTAGATATGGTGGTGTTCACATAGTACAATCCTCAATTTATAGTAAAAGAACCCTGCAACCATGTTACAACTGGGAATTTAAAGACCTTAATCACAGGAGACATTTTGACTTCTCACAGTATGAAAAGCACAGGTGCAGCTAATTATATGAATGATGACTCCTTCCAATTAGGTGTCAATGAGAACCATTTTCTGAAGAAACTTGAAACAGATGCTTAATATCATCTTTGTACTTTATTTAATCAATAATTCACCAATAATGATAATTTATTTTTTTTATTCCATTTAATAGAGATTCTTTTTCACCATGCTGTAATTCTACTCCTGCCTCTTCTATCTACTCTGTATGTAAAACACCGTTTATCCGTCCTGGAAAAAGGATCTATTCTCTGTTGCTCTTCCTCAGAATGTTTTTAAAGTACGGAAGGTGTTTTATAATATACAGATTGTAAAGAAAGAGATGTATTTGTGAAGAAAATTTGTGATTTAGGACTTTATAAGTAAAACTGATCTGACTTTTGTGAGATGTCAAAATAGTTGGATCCAGCGTGAAGGCTCATTATGCAAAAAGTTGTTTGAAGCACGTTTTACTTGTAACTTTTGAATTTGAAGTAAATGTCCCAACCTGGTCTGCATGGCTTGTTTTCATTCATGATTCTATACTGAGTCAATATTGAATGTGTGTGTGTGTACAGATATGTACACATGTTAAATAAACACACACCTTCTTCCTGTCACATCCTGTCTCAAAAAGATGCAGAAAAACTAGTCCATGCATTTGTTACCTCTAGGCTGGATTATTGCAGTTCATTATTATCAAGCTGCCCTAACAAGTCTCTAAAGACTCTCCAGCTGGTCCAGAATGCAGCTGCACGTGTTCTGACAAAAACTAGAAAAAGACATCATATTTCTCCCATTTTAGCTTCTCCGCACTGCCTTCCTGTAAAATCCAGAATACAATTTAAAGTCCTTCTCCTCACCTACAAAGCTCTTAATGGTCAGACACCATCATATCTTAAAGAGCTCATAATACCCTTTTACCCCACTAGAACACTGTACTCCCAGTATGCAGGTTTACTTGTGGTTCTTACAGTCTCCAAAAGTGAAATGGGAGACAGAGCCTTCAGTTATCAGGCTCCTCTCCTGTGGAACCATCTTCCAGTTTAGGTCTGGGGGGCAGACACCCTCTATATGTTTAAGAGTAGGCTTAAAACTTTCCTTTTTGATAAAGCTTATAGTTAGGGCCGGCCCAGGCTTGCTTTGGACCAGCCCCTAGTTAAGCTACGAAGGCCTTGACTGCCAGGGGGACTTCCCATGATGCACTGAGCTCCTCTCTCCTCCTCCCCCTTCACATCTGTACGCAAAAATCTGGCTGGTCTTTATGCTTTCTCATCTCACAGGTTCCTATGGATCATGATCGTGGACCACCTAGTTATGGACTGAGAGCTTCCGTGGGTTGTGGCCGCGGGGACACTGTGCTGCCGTGGTCGTAGTCATATTTCTATTATTATTATAGTTGTTATTGTTATTATTGTTGTTGTTGTGCTTCTCTATCTCTGTCCCCTCTCCCCCTCCCTCCCTCTTTCTCTTTCAACCCAACCGGTCAAAGCAGATGGCCGCCCACCTAGAGCCCGGTTCTGCTTGAGGTTTCTTCCTGCTTAAAGGGGAGTTTTTCCTTGCCACTGTCAACAACTGCTTGCTCATAGGGGAATGTTGGGTCTCCGTAACATAAAGAGTACGGTCTAGACCTGCACTATGTGAAAAGTGCCCTGAGATAACTTCTGTTGTGATTTGGTGTTATATAAATAAAATCGACTTGACCTTCTTCTATAGTTTGCACTCGGATGTCAGCTTTTGGCAAAGTGTCCAATTTCTATGACACAACGTTCCCAACCCGTTTTAGAAATACAACATGTGTGCTTATACATGTTGGCGTGTGCATATGCCTGTAGGTAAACTTTAAAAACATTTGCCACCATGTGTCTGTTCTCTACATGCAAACTGTAGACTGATGCCCACTGCTGGCCACAGATTTTCCTTCTCAGCGGTGTTCTTTGACCCTGCTGGTCCCTCTGGCAGCTCCCATCCTCTCCTTTAATCCCTCATCCTGGAGGGGAGGCCAGGGAGATGCACACTAAGGAGAGAAAAACAGTCACTGTTCTCCATCACAGGGCCCCTAATGATGCTTCTCTTCAACCACTGACTGAGGAGAAAATGGCCACAGGGGTGACAGGGACAGAGGATAATATGGCGGACTGATGAAGCTCTATTAAGCCTCTGAGACAACAGCATGTGTATATTCTTTGACATCAATTTATGTAAATAAAACATGAAAAACAAGTGACATGTAATTTCCATTTTATTTGAACATACTTGTAATTGTGATATATTGTAGGTTTCTATCTTGATGTCAGTTGTGTTGTAATAAATGTAATTTCAGTCAATCCATTTTTTGGCACCAAGAAGATGATATTTTTTCCAGCTGAGGTCTTTTGCAGCCTCGTTCAGCTGTAATGACATGAAGACCCTAAACAAGAGCACAGATGAGAGAAAACCCTTTGAGAAACACATCAAAGCTGAACTCTTATTAGAGATAAGTGATCATATTTTGATGCAGACTGACCTAACAGGTCTGGATTTTGATTAGCTGGCAGGCCGGGGTAAAAGGTCAGGCTGGAGATAGAAGTCAGACAGGGGTCAGACCGCCCCCAGGCGTCATTACAGGAACATGGCTGCTGGTGGTAGACGTTGCAGGAGACGTCCCCGTCTGGAAAACAAAACATCTTCTGTACAAGTTTGCTTTTATTTCAGATATAAAGTGCCCCTTTTTACCTCTATCCTCCCACTGCTATATTCACTTGTTCTAATTAGTAGAATGACAAAATACATACATGTGCACACACGTGTCCCAGGTGTAACTGTGTGTATTTATCTCTGTGATCTCCTATTCTAATGGTTTCAGTGATTGAGGATTGGAGGTGAAAGCAGGCCTGTAATGAGAGGCCGAGGTGAAGGGGAGGAAAGGAGGAGGAGACAACCTGCTGACTGAGAGGACAGAAGCCTGGGGCTGTGAGGTGGATTTCCTGCTGTGGAGGCTGTTTCGGTCAGACTAATACTAACACAGAGCCAGCAGCTCTACACATCAGTCTGCTGTACCACAGAGGATCCAGTGTAATCTTTGTGTCTGCTCTGCAAAACATCCATCTTCAAAACAATGTTTTACCTGTGGAGTCTTACATTTTGTTTTTGAAACACAGGAATAGAAGGTGTCAATTTCTCTTGTTGCAATGAAAAACAACTTTTTTTAAATATGAATATCATTTTCTTGATATAAGTGGGGCGATTTGTCTTCTGCTTTACTTTCGGATATTAATTCCGAGAAAACTGCAAAAAGCAAGGACACAGAAAAACATGAGGATCAGTGACATCACCCTTAGATTGTCTGAAGTAAAGAAAACAAGAAATTGGAAGATTTTATAACCGAGTGTGAAACTGAATTACTTTTTGAAATCAAGGAACAAACAGCACAACTAATCTGTGAAGTGTCTTTAAGTACATTTCCATTAGTCATTAGATGCTTGTTCCAAGAACCTTGTGTCCCAGTTTGATACGACATTACAAATTCAATTCACTGATTTGATGCACCCACACAGAACAAGTGAATACTCAAAGTGGTCAGTATGCAGACCAAATGTGTTTTTTGATTGGGATATTGAAAGACATAATTGTTTCATTATACAGGAAACAATTAAACCAAATTGTGGATGATGTAGAGACAGCTTGAAAAATAAATAAATGAATAAATAAAAAACATTCTGATTTTTCTTGGTTAAGTTTCCACATTTAATACTGGCTATAGCAGTGTGAGGAACATCTGCCAGTATTTGTCTGCATCTTTTTTATATTACTACAACAATTTCTTGATTCCTGTATAACAGTATACTGTTGTTGGGACTGTTATTTAAACTACAACTACTACTGCCACTACTACTACTAATAATAATATATTTTATTTAGGTTCTAGAGCGCTTTTGAAGGTACTGAAAGACACTTTATACAGAAGAAGAGACAAGAAATCTATATATAAAACCCACTAAACGCAAGATAACACACTAAATTGATGGAAACATCATTCAGCTTCATCCAAACCTCAAAATCCACAAAAGGTTGAGGTCAGATTATTAATTTTACATCTGTACTGTATCTTGCACTGTAAGAAGATATAGATGATTTTGGATGTCAGTGTGAATGTCAGGTGTCACAGTCAACCGTGGTGGATGTTGCTTGCTCAGACTCCACACCTCTGTGCCAAAATGTCTTCTCACTACTTACTTTGGGCTTCAGAAACCTATGGCTGATATTACTGATCCTACATTCATGTATTTTCTACAGTCTGTCATTGAGATGGAAAGCTGTATGTAGTGATTCTTTCATATGCTCACACACACTCACACACATGCACGCTTTGAAACTATTTTACCTTCCTTATGTTTGCAGCATTTTCTGATTCCCAGGATTCCACTGATGGAATAGGTGGACTCAGAAGAACAGGCTGTTCCCATGGCAACAGATGATGCCGATGACACTGCAAAGATCAGAAGGCGGTGTCATGAAACACTGGAGAGTGAGACACTGAGAGATCAACAGAGAGAAAGTCTTACCAATTTCACAAGACTCTGACCGGACGTTGCTTCTAATGATCCTGCAAAAACAGACAAGTCACTAAACTTTCTTTTTAAGTTAAAACACACTCACACAACATAATGACACATGTTACCTGTTGATAGAGCTGATGCTGGGCACGCTGTTGTCGCCACACACTCGCTCCAGCAGGAGTCTGTCCCGGATCTCCCAGGCGAACATGGTGGGGTTTGTGTGCTTCAGGTGCAGTATCATTTGCACCACCCTGGGTGTAGCCACTTTAGGCTTAGAGCCTCCAATTGCCCCAGGTGTGATGCTCCCCGTCTCATTGTACCTGAATAAACAATGTCGATATCTATCAGGAGATGTTGATGTTTTACCTGTGAGAAGGGGGTTTGATGAATATGGATGCTGATGTTCATGATAAAAAAAAACAAAACAAAGAGCAACACATCATATTTCCTGTGATCAGATAAATCTAAATATTCTCAACCGAAAAGACTTTCTGTCCATATTTGACATGAAAGTGGATATTTTTTTATATTCATATACTCTACATTTCCACAGTATATAGGTCTATGTGTGAGTCTGGTTTTCTTTTGTGTACATATGCAGGCTACAACAGGCTTTTGTTGTTTGAATGTGTAGTAACATCAAACCTATACATTATCTTCTTAATTACAAATAGGCTAATTCCATCACTTTCAATATGAATTAAAGTATTTAAATGACTGAAGTCTCTTTACCTGGCCAGTATTTTGCTGACACAGCCGTGACTGACGCGCAGGCGGCGGGAGATCTCACAGGGACGCACGCCCCGTTGCGCGAGCTCCACAATGCGCTGTCTCACCGCGTGCGGTAACGGGCGCCCGTTAATGAAGACTCCGCCGAGCTGGTTCACCCCGCCGTGCCCTGAGCACCGGAGCGGATCAAAGAAACATCACTACACACAAACTTTCAAGCCAATTAACAGTTAATAAGCGCCACTACGCGTACAGGGGTGACACCTGAGATACATCACTGTTACTTACTGTGCGTAACGGTGAGCGGCACCTGTCCAAAGTGTATTTCCATGTTCAAAAAAAGTCTTTCAGGCTACTTACAGTCTAGTTTGGTACGAGGACGCAACATTTCTTACGCATTCAAACAGAAAAGTAAAACAAAAAGTTTTATGAGAGCACCGTGAAGAGCCTCTGCTGTTGTTTTGGTGAGGAGTGTCAGGACGCGCTGTCTCTCTGCTGCTTTCAGCACCTGAGCGCCGGACAGCGACAGGAGCCTTTGATTGGACGCACGCGCACTGTGCACACACGCGCTGAGTTACCTTCTTGCTTTTAGTGGTAAAGAAGCCAGTATTTTAGAAATACAGAAGTCATGAGTCAAAGTCCCCCTGACCACCCACAAGTCTCTAAAATGATACATTATTTGGATTCATAATTAATTTTTTAATTAGGTTATAGTTTTCCCAACATGAAGGTCTAAATATTGTTTCAATGTCTTCTCCCCACTATCAGGAATAACATTCTGGTGGAGAAATAAGCTACTGAATCGTTTAATTTTGTGTTTGCCAAAAAAGTCTGTTGAGTCGAAATAAAAATGCTGGAATAGCAACTCATATAATTTACCCACCATGTACACGCAGTGGTGGAAGAAGTTTTCAGATCCTTTACTTAACTAAAAGTACCAATACAGCAATGTGAAAATACTCTATTACAAGTAAAAGTCCTGCATGAAAAATACTTCCTAAGTTAAAGTACAAAAGTATTAGCAGCAAAAAAGAAAGTAAGTGAAAGTATTGCAGTAAAAGTAGTGGTTTGGTCCCGCTGAGTGATATATTATTACATATGACATCATTAGATTATTAATACTGAAGCATCAGTGTGTAAGCAGCATGTTATTGTTGTAGCTGCTGGAAGTGGAGCTAGTTTGAACTATTTTATATACAGTTAGCTAGTTCAGTCCAGTGGTTCCCAACCTAGAGGTCAGGCTCCTCCAAAGGGTCACCAGATAAATCTGAGGGGTCATGAGATGATTAATGGGAGATGAAAGAAGAAAGAACAAAGTTCTGATACACAAATCTGTTTTCAGTTTTTGGACTTTTTCTATAATCTTTGATTTTTCATGAAATATTGGATCATTTGAACATTTACTGAAATGAAACCATGTGAGAAGTTTAGAGTGAAAAATCACTATTTGGTGGAGCTGTTAACAACTCATAGACATCTGAAATGTGACCCCGACGACACACTGCTTTTTGTAAGACGCCACAAGCCAAAAAGGTTGGAAACCACTGGTTTCATTTTTAACAATGTGTTGTATTTTAAAAGCTTGTTATATTATCCATTGTGTCAAATCTTCATCTGAAAAGTAACTAAAGCTGTTAAATCAATGTAGTGGAGTAGTAAGTACAATATTTACCTCTGAAATGTAGTGGAGTGAAAATATGAAGTAGCATTGAATGGAAATACTCAAGTAAAGTACAAGTACCTCAAAACTGTACTTAAGAACAGTACTTGAATAAATGTGCTTAGTTACTTTCCACCACTGTATCTACATATTTAATTGTAGAAAGTAAGCTCCTCTAATGTTGCTTAACCCACAATTCCCAGAACAAATACGGAGGACATGACTTGATCCAGTGATTTTTTAAACTTAAAAAAACACTTCATGAATCTTCATATTGTCAGATTCAAAATTCAAGACTTTCTAAAACAAGGAGTGTGAGATATAATTCCAGTTGTTCCCACAAAGTGCAGTTTCAGATTTTATAGATAGTGATGTCAGTATTTTGAAATAAGTAGACAAGCATTTTTAAAATGACCACTGATTAAAACAAACTGGTTTGTATGAGTGGAAGCCCTGAAATGGCCAAAGAAATCCTTTTAATTATGACATTTAGAGCTGCAATGCTTAGTCGATTAATTGATTAATCTTCTACCAATTGACTAATGATCAGGAAATGAATCTGCAACTATTTTGATAATTGACCAAATGACCGGGCCACTTTCAATTTCAGGGCTTTTGGGGATGGAACTAGCAGGCAAACTCTGTTTAAGGGAAAAGTTAAGATAAACATAAATACTGATATTCAGCGTCTGATTCTCTGTTTTTTCCACCACTTACACTTATGAAAAAGTGTTTGACATCATAGCAAGAGCCTTAATGCTGTTTAAACCCCCTTTCAGATTTGTGAAACCTTTATTGTCCTTATGAAAACAGAAAAAAGGGTGATTTCACTGCTTTCCATCCAGACCACATCAGACTAGGGCTGAACAGTTTTGAAAAAACAATGTTGAAAACAAAATTGAAAAAATATCTAATTGTGATTATTTTGACTGATATTGCAATTGCAATATGATTTGCGATATTAGAGTGAATGATATTTTTTACATTTTCATCATTGTCATTTTCATTGAAAAACATATAAAAATGATGTGATTTTTGTGGTGATCTGTACCAAACAAAGTCTGTATAATATCATGTGTAGACCAGGATGTCTCTGCAGCACCACAGTATTTAATTTGAAATAGTATTTTGACACACATTTCTCCTTTAACAAACCTCCTGCGATTTGAAAATTGCAGTAGGACATATTGCGATTTTGATAAAATTTCGATTAATTGTTCAGTCCTACATCAGACCAGGTCCAGATAGAACACAAATCTGGAATAGATCAACAAGGAGACTCCAGAGACTCATTATTACATAGTTTCAGATTTGTGAAACCTTTGTTCTGTTTGTGAAAACTGAAAAAAGGGCGATTTCACTGCTTTCCCCTCCATCCAGACCTCATCAGACCATGTCCAGATCAAAAACCACAGTACTTAGACTTGTCAAATCTGGACTAGATTAACAAGGAGACTCCAAAGACTCATTAAAAACAGAGTTTCAGATTTGTGAAACTTTTATTCTATTCGTGAAAACTGAAAAAGGGGCGATTTCAATGATATTTCTCCATCCAGATCCAGATCAAAAACCACTATACTAGACTTTTAAACATTTTCTTTCTCCTTGTTAATTCACTTAAGATTTAAGTAAGTATAATATAGGATTTAAACAGCGTTAAGGCTTTTGTTACGATGTCTAACACTCTTTCATTAGTGTAAGTGGTGCAAAAACAAAGAAACAGCCGCTAAATATCATTATTTATGTTTTCCTGTAACTTTCTCTTTAACCCGAATCGGAAGTTGACTTGAGCGTCGTGGTTCAGTTTTGGTTGTCCAACATTTTATTCAAACATGTAAACACGCGTGGAAGTAAATAACAGCCCTGGAGGGAATATTTTATATGGTGTGTGAAATTGTGTGAAATTACAGCCGAGATATACTGGGCTAAAACGGTAAGCAACAGAAAATGTCCGTAGACTTTATCTTGGTTGTGTTTGCTAATTTGACAAGGCTACTACGGAGCTAGTTAGCGTTAGCATAGCACCGGTTAGCCTAATGTTAACCCACGTGTCGAGATATGAAGACGTTTCCCACCCACTTCATGCATTATATGTACGAAAGAAATCCTGCATCCAGCCAGACACTTTTATATCGGCCACAATGCTAATTATTAAGATAAAAGTTGTGATAAATGAGCAACATTAGCCGCCGCTGTTTGCTAGCAGTGCCGTGAGTGCTCGTTGGGTGGCGCTGTTCAGCTGCAGTTTTTGCCAGGTAAAGGTTGTATTATGGACTTCATGAAAGAAAACGAAGATGATGATGGTGAAGAAGCCGGTGGCGAGGATGAGCGCTTCTTTATTGAGGGCTCCAGCTGTTCAGAAAGTGAAGAAAAGATCAAGTTTAGTCACCAGAAGCAGCACAGCAGCTGCAAACAAGCCACTGAGCGGAGCAGGGGAAGCTCTCCTCCGCTCCTCCTGGCCTTCTCCGTCACAACTGGACGGCTGCTGCAGGACAGCAGCCCCAGCTCCGACTTACAGGAAGAGGAGGACAGTGACCAGCACATCGAGGACTGGATGATCCTGGGAGGAGGAGAGCAGGAGGGAGACTCAAGCATCCAGCTCAATCTGAGCTACTGGAGCAGCATCTCTGGCGATGACTCTGGAGATGAAGGTGAGAGCTTTTGGGTGCCTCAATCTGTCCTACTAACTCAAAAGTCTCTCTGCTAGTGCAAGAAAATAGTATTGATAGGGGTCTATGTTGTGGGATCCAAAAGTATCTCACTGAAGTACAAGCAGCATCTCAATTTGCCACGTAAGGTAGTAAGAAAAATAACAAAACAAGAATCAAATAGGAAACCATTTAGTCCCAAAGTAACGTGTTTGGGCTCAGCCACTGTATACTAGTGTTACAGTATACAGGCTACAGCATCTACCAGCCACTTGCATATTTTACCAGCACTTGACTGGTGGCTGGTGCTAATTTTGAGCCCTGTGAACATAACACGTCTGGAGGGGGTCTTAAATAGAAATGTGATCAAACAAGGTGCTCTTCTCTCAAACACACATTTGGTCAATCATCGATTGTTCACATAACGTCCATGAGAAAGTGAATGGCTACAGTTTACAGCTGATAGCCAGTGGCACGAAGCAATATAAAGGGTAAAACTAGTAAGAAAAAAATATTTGTTAAATGAAAAGGCCTCAGAAATGCCTGCACTTTTATTTACAACAGTTTTGTTCAAATCTCGTGCAATATATTGTGATTTTAGCTGAAATTGTGTGAAAACACTTCTCAGTTGTCCCTTAGTTTTCTGTCCCATTATCATCAGTGTCTACATGTATATTTTCACTTAAAGATTCAAGGTGATACGAGACAAAACTGTTGCTATTAAGGGACTCTGAGCTGGAAAAAAGATTTTATTAAAAACTCTGTACAACTATTTTTTGTTCTCTCCTGAAAAATAGATCCTATACGACATAAATAACTCCATGAATAGTGATACTTTATAGACTGTGGAGTTTTCAGCTCAGAGTTACTCTAGTCAGGAGATATAGAAAAAAAAAAGATAGATCCTGATAGAAGATAATTTCTGTGGATACATTCATGCAAAAACAGTACAGAGAGATTTCTGTAAATCTGTGGAGTTGCAGTTTATTTTTAAACATATAGGGAAGGTTTGCTGAGCATGTACTCTGGGTTTCACCTTCACATTAATGAAGATACTCGCATTCACACCGAGAAGCTGCCCTACACAACCACTTCATCTTGTCTTGCCAGCCAACAACTCCACTGGAGCGGAGGGAGTTGAAGTATTTCCTTACATCTCAGTGATAGTTTTTATAGGAAGGTCAAGTGTGTTTCATCAATTTTTAAAGCCCCGAGAGCTACAGCTTTTTACAAGACAGAATACCTGAGAAAGACTTCGTTTATTAGGCTTGTGAAAACTCCTGTTTTTGTAAGGGTTCAAGAAATATCTCTGCCTGAGAGCCATACAGTTAGATTTGTCATGGTGGAACAAATTTATGACTTCATAACTTTTTTTTGGTCATTCTCTCCATCATAGATCAGAATATAAAATCAGTTGAAGATACCTGGGCTGTATCGGAGAAAGACAAGGTAACTTTTAATATCAACCAATGTTCAGGAATACAAAAGGGAAGGAAATTTATTATAAAATATGTGTGTTCTTTGTCTTTTTTTCATCCCGTAATTTCATTTTCCTGCAGTCTAATATTGCAGTGTGGAATTTCAAATATTGCCTTTCATGTCTTTATCCACTTATATTATCTAGTGTTTTGCTGATCAGTCTCTGCTCAGCCGCTACTTCGTGCGCGGCCGTTCTCTGATGTGTCACATCTGCAACAGGACGGGACACCAGGCCAAAAGCTGCTACATCCACAAGGTAAAGTAACACACACACATACATAAACTTGACATACTTACAGATCCAGATTTCATGGTCTTGTAGGAAAAACTAATTCCACTTCCTGGTGTCCCAATGGTCTAAAATGCTCACCGTGTAAATGTGACAACCCTGGTGTGAGTTCAACTGACATCACCTTCTCCCCCCCCCAGTGTTTCAAGCTGCTCTAAACTTTAAACTATCCAGTTATGGCAAAATGTTAAAACTATCTTTTATGTTGATTGAAATATTGAGGATATTGCTGTGAAATACATGTCACTACATGTTTCTGTTTGATTGATCGCTACTCTAATTTACTAGCTTATTCAGTCTTTAAAAGTCCCTCTCCACTGTTTTGATTCTTGTTCCTTTAGTTGGATGTTTGAGCTTCACTGTGCAGAATGATGTATGTGCAGAGTTTGGCACTAGAAGGCTGTTTTCACAATTATCTGCTGAAGGGGGAAAGTTTCTCTGTACTCATGTTAAATCTGAGTTTAAGATGTGTCCCTATGAGCATGGTTTGTGACATCACAACTTGTTGGGATTCAGTTGTTTGATGTGGAAACTTGAAACCTACAGTGTACAAACACTGAGAGTGGACGTTTTCAGACAATTAAGAGACATCTTGTGTCCAATAGTTAAACCTTCAAAAAGAAAAATATTTGCATGTTCATAAATTCTGGAATTTTTAATGAGGGAGAAAGAGAAGATGTAATTTTAAGAATTTTAACAAGATAATTGAACCTTATTTTGTGGAAAAAACATAATTAGACACAATGTTTCTGTCTTTTACAGGCTGCCATAAGCTGCACTAGAGATATCAGTGTTGTTGCAATCTTAAGGCCACCTGTAGATTTTTTTTTGTTAATGAAAACATCCATCTTAACACCCTTGTAAGAAAATCAATTTTTCGTCTCTGTGTCTGCAGAAATGTCCCACCTGTATCCTTTGTGGGATCCAGGGCCACATCCAGAGGGACTGTCCGTGCCGCCCCTGCCCCAGCTGTGGACTGCCCTCACATGGCCTCAGGCCCTGTGAAAATCCCCCAACATGGAACCAACACTGCCAGCGCTGTGGGGTGACAGGACACCTCTCTGATGTGAGTTTGTCCGTTAGCCCCCTAGGCCTGGCCCCTGTGAGTGTTTGTGTTGGAGTGTGTGTTGTCACGTTGAAGCAGTTGTCAGTTGTGTGTTGACAGATTCTTTAGCCTCAGGCGTGTGTGGGCCGCATTTATGAAGTGTTGTTTGAACTTGGCAAACAGTTCCTCATCTTCAGTGCAGTTACACAATGCTTTTTTTCCCCGTATTCTTGCTCAGAAGACTAATTTTCTCCTCTGTTTTCCGCAGGCCTGCCCTGATATATGGAGACAGTATCACATGACAGTGAGTTGAAGCTTTTAGTTTAGTACACTTTCTCATCTCGCTGTCTTTAATAAGCAAAATGTCACTGATTTTGTTTTTTAATGATTTTGCTTTGGATCAAGGAATTAAAATCATCCAAACAGGTGTTAATCAGGTGTTTTTTATTAACTTGGTGAAACTGTGATCCTGAAAACATGGGTGTGTATTGATAAAACCTCCAAGAAATCAACTTTTTCCACATTTAAAAATGTTCCCTTGTTTGACTTTGTTTCCAGATCCGGTTAGAGATTCCCCCCGGGCCATGGAAAGTCCACTCCCTCAAACATAAGAAACGCCCTGTTCATTGTTACAACTGCTCTAGGAGGGGACATTATGGCTATGTAAGTGGCCAATGAAAGGAATCCTTTACTGTCAGTCTTACTTTTACCATCTCTCTTTTTCCACTTGACTGATCTTCATCTGCCTACACTCACTTTCTAAGACTTAATAGTTCTTCTGTGTCTCTTTCTTTTTTCTGTAACACTGTCTTACTCCTCTATATACCTCTGTCCAACATGCTCTCCCCCTCTCTCTCTCTGCATCTCCTTTTGGGTCAGACTTCTCTGTACCTGCCCCGCTTTGATAATCTTGCTCCCTCACTTTTTCAATACATCTACAGTATTCTCTCTTCTCTCCCCCATCACTTTATCTCTGATTATTTCTCTGAAACAGCACCGTTCTCTAATATCGTGCATCCATCCCTCACTTACCTCTCTTTGTTTGGTCGTCTCCGTTCTTCTGTGCCTGTGTCGGTATCAGGAGTGCACTAAAAGGAGGATGGTCAGTGGTTCGTCTCCCTCCCTGCCTTATGTTTGCCACTACGACACCATGGAAGACATCCTCCAACGTCGCACCAGGATGCTGAGGAGAGCTAAAGGTAATACTGCACAAACACGTGCACACACACACACACACACACACAAATAGCAAATTAAGTTGTCAGCACTTGCAAATAAGTATGTAACACTTTTAATAATGCACAGCAGCAGAAGGAAACGGACGTGTTCCAGCCCTAGGCTTTCCTCAGCGTTTCGGAGACATATGTGGGTGTGACCCCTATTAAACAGCAGCCGGGGACCTGCTGGTCATTAACAACCAGCTGATACGAATCATCAAAAAACATCTTCAAAAGGCAAATACTAGTAAGAAAAATAGTAGTAAAGAAAATTAAGTCATAAGAAGAAATATATCTCATTCTGTTATTGCAACAACCAGATAAGTGACCAATTAATTTACACACTAAGAATAAGAAAGTGCATGTATATACATATGTAAACTCATCATGTCTAGAACCTCCATAGAAAATACAAATGCATATATAATACCCATCTGTATTCATAAAAAAACAAGACAAAAACAATTAATCATTTAAGCTGCCAGGATACCTAGTCTGTAAGTAGTGGATCCATTAGGCCTCTCTTTGGAGAAGTTTCCTCTCTTCATCTTCTCCCCTCATCAGTCGCCTAACAGCCTTAATACCCGTGAACAGTAGCCTACAAACTCCATAGCCAGCAGAATTAAAGTGTCTGGCTACAGGAGACCTCTCATCCATATTTTTGATGCTACTCTTATGCTCAGAGATCCTAATTCTCAATTCCCCTTTCTGTCTTGCCCACATAACAAAACTCACAAAGACATTTCAATAGGTAGACTACATGTGACTTTCATTTTTCTGCCTGTGTGAGGATGTAAAAAATTCAATGCAATTCAACCACCAACAGTTTGGTCAGAGATTCTGGTGTGTTATGCTAGTAGAAGCTAATGTAGCTCTGAGCCGTTAGCTTTTAAGCAGAGATTAGGAGCGGGCTACCGAGGTCTGGTAACCTCACTTGATCTTTCTAACTCCACAGCCCAGATCGTTTTCATTTGCAGACTTGTAGTCTTTAGCTGCAACTCATGCTGACTCAAGTGAGATCAAGAGATATCCCTTGAGACAATTTATCAGACTTTGCGCAGCTCCCTCTAGAACCACATTCAGGCTTTATACATCTTTTTTCACATGCAGTACTATTCTCCAGCACCCATCATTTTAAAGAGTTTCCCTTTTAATATAACAACAAATCCTGTTGTCAATGTTATTTTCAGAGCTTGTGAGTGCTGGATCCCTGTTGCTCTTAGAGCAGCAGCATTTGTCCGAACCAACAGGGGAGAGCGGCGAGGAGAATCAGCCGGTACAGGGGAGGAGCAAGAGGAACCAGGAGGCACGGAGCCATGGCGGCAGGAGGAAGACTTGGCCTGAAAGGCGCAGAGAGAGACAGGAGGTGAAGAGGCTGAGGAGGGAGGCTCAGGCCAGACGTGAAGGAGGACTACTGGTGAGGTCCCGGGGTCACTCTGATGATGAAGCCTGCACTGCAGATCCCCTAAGGTCCCCCCTCCACGGTCATGGACAGTCCACACCCCCTCCACAGAAGAAGAAGAGGAAGGATGAGGCAGGTGGCAGAAGGAGCAGGAAGAGCAGAGAGGCAGAGAGGTGGAAGAAGAGAGGAGGGATGAAACGTGGGGATTTATATCCCTATGTTGACCTTGACAGCGGTAGTAAAAACCTTCTTTCCCCAAAGCAGAGGGTACGCCACCGAAGAAGATAAAGTAATTTTTTTTCTTTTGTTGTAACTAATAACAACAAAAAAGATTTTGTGTTTTGTTTTCTTTTGAGTAATTCATTTATTTAATGTCAATACAAAGACCTGTAGAATAGGAGGATATACAGTTGAAGGATGCTAATTTTTAGTGTAACTGTATGAATGTATTTTAGTACTTTAACCTTGGTTTGTGTGTGCATCTACTACTATGAAACTGGCGGGGCCAAATTTTAAGCATGTACAGTTTTCAGCATATTTTGGAATATGTTTTTACACACTGTGCCTGTTTTATTTGACCCATATGTATCGTGTGTTTTGGGGCTGATTTGTTATCTTCTTAAATATAAAGATATTTTTACGGTGCTGTAGCCTTTTCTGTCATTAAAATACTTGAAACCAGGTCACACACCTTTAATTGGCAAGTGTAAAGGTTAATATTTATATTGTAAAGACAACGACAATAAACATGAATTTACAAATAACATCATGTAGCGTTTGTGCTTAACGATAGAGGATTATTGTGTGATGTTTGATACGTTAAAACATATAAGGGTAGTAATAAAACATGTGGGGTAAAGGTTCATTTAGTCTTCCAGCTTAAGCGTGTGTAGAAAAGCTGTATGAAGCTGATCTCTTTCAAAGCTTATAGTATTTCTGGTATGAAGCTGCTGAATTATTAATGAGCTGAGCAGTTGCCCGCGGATTGCCAGGCAGAAGTAGTCAAACCTGCTAACAAGCTGCTACTTAAAAATCGACTTTGACAGCCGCTGATCAAAGGAATCTTGTTTTGCGGCGTGTTGTACGGATTTTAGCGTTAATTGGCTTTTAAGTTTGTGTGATTTGCTCGCAAATACAAACCGGATCTCGCCTGTTACGAGCTACATGTTTCTCTGTGATCGATTGGGAGTGACTCGGCAGAGATGTGAAACTCCCATTGATTGATCTCCACTACACTCCCCGCTGACCGGAGAAAACACTCGACAGCGAATACGAGAGGGGATTTAAATTGGACAAATATTGTCCAGCTTACTTGACGCATAAGGTAGCTATCGTTTTCGCTCATGCGGTATGAGCTAATCCGCTAGTAGCACTAGTTAACTAGTAGTCTAACATCGATACAAAGCGACGTTTGCTAGCTGGTAATGTCGGCACTGTTGGACTTGTTTTCCCTGCCAGATCCTGCTTCCTGTTAGCCTTGGGCTAGCTGGAAAAATCAGAAATTATGCTAATGAACGAGCAGGTATAGTTAGCCAACGCAAAGGGGTGTAACTTAACTACGTAGAGTGGGCTACCTGTTGCAGTTTATTTGTATTTTTTTTCACGAACTTATGCTAATAACTTTGTTTCACAGCCAGCTATCAGGGCAGCTGGTTTCTTTTAGTTTGCTAACGCTCGGTAGCTAGCCATCTTGCTTGTGTTGAGGGATTTAAGTATTTAACTTGGCCAGCTCTCTGGTGCCGATATTCACCTCAGTTAGTTGCAATTTCCTATTAATATATTCGTCGGTAATGAGCTCACTTGTTTGGGACCTAATTGCTTTATATTAATGCTTATAAAAATACTTTATTTCACTGTGTCAAAGCCAGTCAGAGCTCCGCTGTGAAAAGACAAAAGAGAGCCGGAGACTGTTGTTGTGGTAACGACGTTAACCAGAGATAACGAGCTTAGAAAAAATAGTATTTCATCACAGTTTTGTTATACTACATGCTTATATAAGTAGAATATTTTTGATTTACTTGTGGGCGTTGAAAAGTGGTGAAATAATTAAGGGGGAGACGAAGAGTGGATGGTGCTTGTGCGACATAAGCTTCCCTGAGCTGCTTCCAGGTATCTCATCTCATTTTAAAACACCAGCTTTAGATGCATTAGAAAACACTCATCCGGCCGTCATCAAAGGTAACTAGCTGGGTAGAGAGACGCGGACTGAAAAGGGAGGTTCCTGCCCGTTTCTGAGCGTCCATCTCTCCAGCCTGCCTTCATCACGTCCATCCAGCACCGCCCTCCTCCTCTCCAGCCATGGACCCCCCGAGGACTCGGTCGCGGTCTCGGTCTGGCTTCTATCATTTCGGCATGAACAGCAGCGTTGGAGGCAACAGCAGTGGTAACGCAGTCGGTAACGGGAGCATGATGAACGCCAGCGGAGGAGGGGTGAACTACACGCAGCAGAGCAACGCCGGCTGGGCGCCGCACCACGGTGGCCGCAGCTACCCGGAGAGCCAGCAGCAGCAGCACACCCAGGGGAGCTACCTGTCCGCAGGGGCGCAGCGCCACTCTTCGCACGGAGCTCACAGACACCCCGGGGCCGGTAAGCAGGCTTCAGCAAACAGGGCCTGCAGCCCAGCTAGATGCATCATTACACACACACACTCACTCACACAAGATACACCCCCTGAGGGAGGGAGGAAGACCACTAGCAGGCTTTGAGATATTTAACTAAAAGGCTTGGTGCTTCCACTGCCAGCTGTTGCTTGAACGGCCAGCTGTGTGCTATGTCAGGTGTTGTAGAGGAGGCTCTGTTTTAGAGGTTTGGATAGCATTTACTCAGGTAAATAAGGGCAACTGGGATTTGTATATCATTGCTTGGCTTTATACTTGTATCACAATGCACCTTGCAAATTATCCTGGCCCTCAGTGGGAGTTTAGCACTGCAGGATTTTCTTTTGGATTGTCCAGAAAATGTGGTGCTGAAGGCCCACAGATCATATTATGCTGCTCATGCTAAAGTAAGGAAGCAATCCTGTAGGTATTTAAATTAGAGTTAAAGTTTGAGATGATTATACCCAGCAATATGTAGACATACATAGAATGAAAAGGAAATAAATATGTCTGCTGGTTGGTCAATGGAAATTTTGTAAACTGATTAAAAGAGCAATTTTTATCTTTGAAAAGAGCACTGAACATGTTTGTAGATGCTGTGAAAGCTAAGTTCTTCCATTATAACAATTTTATCTTTACAACAATAGCACAGTTTTCCATCTGATCTCACCATCAGCCCTATTATATTTAAGCATTAATGCTATTCAAGTTTTTAAAGTTACCCTTTAGCCTTTGCAAAGCTGTGTACTGCCTCCACCATCCTAAAAAAACAAAAAACAGATCTCTCATCTAGTGGTTTATTGTGGAGTAGTGTTAGATAAGGTGTTAAGTAAGGTGTGGTAGTTTTAAAACATTATCCAAATACAAACGAACCAAGACAAATGAACAATTGACCTGTGTTGACGTGCTGTTGGACTTCGTTAAGTTCACAATAGCATTGGTTCCTGACCCAACCCAACCCAAACTCACCCCAACCCCCCAAAACCCTAAAAACCCTCAGGGAATATGTGGGGAAAAACGTATGAAACCTCTGGAGAGACTGCATCTCAGCCTCCTTTTTTTTAAAAGCAGTTTTTCAATGCTTTAAACATTGACACCAGTCTGTGTAATGTTCAGCAGCTTCCTATTGCTGACCAATGGAAAGTGACTAGAGGAACCTTCTGTAATACCAGATTGGATTGCCTCAAAGGCAAAAAAAGTGCAGTGAATGAATGAAAGCAGGCTGTTAATGGGCCCCTGTTTTAATAGCAACACTGTTGCCAAACACCCAAAATAACCCACACAGAGGGGGGGCACACACACACACACACGCACACACACACACAAACACATGTTTCCCAAATTGAGAGACAACAGAGGGGTTTGTGTGAATGACTTAAACAGTGTATCTCCCAGCTGTGTGATCTCCTCTCAGCAGCTGCATATTGCCTCTTCCTCGATGGCTGGGGTCTCTGCTCTGTATGTGTGTTTTTATGTGTGTGTGTGTAACATGTGCTGTGTGTGAGAGTATTTGTCTGCACTTGCTTATTTTGTATTACGCCTTTTGGCATCACAAAGAATGTGTCAGGATTGGGTTTGGGGGAGTTGTGTTCCTCTGTTTTACCCCTGTTTTTTTTTTATTTTTTATCCTCTTTCTCTTCCTTCTCTTTCACTCCTCCACTTTCAACCACGTTATCACCCAGTATAGCTTTAATAGTGATTATTTCAACCCACAACCTCCTGGCATAGCAACCATTTTTTCCCCCAGATTTTCTTTAATACTGTTATGTGAAATAAAATAGATTGTTTCACTATTTTTGGCATGTTACTCCTAAATAATAGTTCAAGTCTTTGTATTTCAGTGAAAGACCAGGAAGAAATTGCTACTAGGTGACAGCTGATACTCAAAGTTTACTACCCTGCTTGACTCAATTGTCAGTTGTAGGAAAAAAAAAAAAATGGTGTCAGTCTTCCCCAGCAGCCATGCTCGGAGGAAACAAGGTCGTGTCTTCTCGCCAACAGAACCCGTCCAGTCCGCCTCACCATCCCCTCTCCTATGGCCCCTGGGGTGAATCAGCATTAACAGACCTAGTTCTCCACAAAACACATAGGCGGCTAAGACCCAGGACCCCATGAGGTCTAAAGAAAAGAGACGGTAGATGAATAAAGATGCAAGCCAGCGTGTTGCCCCTACTGTCGGCTAGTCAGTCAACCGCCTGTCCCTCTGTTCTCCACAGCCACTAGCAGGGCGTCTTTGAGCTGTCACTATCGGCAGACTTCACATGGCTCTGGAGAGGCGTCGCAAAGACGAAAAAAGGGGTGGGGGGGTTGCTCTCAGATCTGTTGTTTCTGAGGAGGCAGAAGAGGCTGTTTGGATGAGGGAGGCATAAAGGGAGAAACAGAAAGATGAGGGGAGGAGAGTTTTTTTTTTCCCATCTTTTTGGTGATTAAAGGTTTTTGGGGCCCTGCTTAGAGGAAACTCTTGTCAGCTGAGTTCAAGGACATCCTTCTTAAGCTGCAGAAATGTCTGTGTGCACATGCTGCATCCAGATTGCACATGTGGACTGTCAGATAAACAGCTGGGAGTGCATTGTGGTTTTCTGAGATTATGTTTATGACATTACTGCTTTATTCAGAGATGTGATTTCTCTCTTTTTTTTTTTAGCATTAAACTTTTTTTTTTTTTGGACATGCCAATCTCAATCATGTAAGTAAGGAAAGAAATCCAGCTGTTATGCAGATCTCTTTCTTGTGATGTCATTTGGTCTTTAGAGAGAGATTTTTATCACATGGAGATCAACGAATAGGGTGAGACACGCTACTGAGCAGTTGCTAAAGAGCTGATAATGGTTCACTGTTTTGCTCAGGGGCACTTCTCAACACAGGGACTCGAACCCAGGCCTTCTGTTAATGGTTAGGTGCAATCGTCACTACTCTCTAGTGCTGATGAAGAGTTATTGACTGGATTCAAACAATCTAATGTGTTAACTTTGGAAAGCTGAGAGCAGAATGCTTTTCTTGGTAGATCAGAGGGAATGATTTGTCTGTGAGAGCCAGAGAAGATGAGTCCATTGTGACTTCTATGAAGATGGCTTCCTTTCTTGTGCTGCTTTTTTCTTTCTTTCTTTCTTTTTTTTTTTTTAAAGCAGGGATTTGAAAAGCCTGTTTGGAAGACACCCTAGCTGAAGACAGGGGGGGTGTAGTACTGTTTGGTTAGCGAGATGTCAGATGTGCATTTTTATCATCACTGTTGGATTTAGTGCCGTTAAGGTGGTAGAACTGTTAAAGCAGATCAGCCAAAGCTGCGCTGCATCACAATAATCACTTTTTTTGGCATCTGCTGTGTTCGTAGAATGGAAAACAAAATCAAAGGCACCCAGCTGCCTGTGTGTTGTTGTATTTCTGTTGGCTTAGCAAGCGTATGGCCATGTGTCTTGTGATGTTGATGTTTTTCTCAGCTCTATCTTATCTGATTATGTTTTTTTTTTCCTCTCTGGCCTGCAGGAGGAGTGCTACATTTTCATCCAGATAACGTGTGCAGCGAGGATCGGGACAAAGTAAGTATGAAACATGACCCCGGCCTGTTGCCTTGATTTGCTCCTGGTTTGAATAGGATTTGTGTGTCATTGTTTTCTCTCTTTTATTCATTCTTTTTTTTTTTGTGTGTCTGTCCTCCTTTGTTTTTTCCTGACCCACCATCCTCCTGCTTCCATCCCTCCTCTTTCACCTCTGTGTGCAGATGGAAGACAGCCCAAGCCCGAAAAGGCAGCGTCTTTCCCAGCAGTCCATGTTGGATCTAAACTCCGCCCCTCCTTCTACCCCTTCCTCTCCCATTCGCCCCTGGGAGCTCCCTCCCAGTCGTAGACCACACCCCCATTACATGCCAGAGAGATGCCACACGCCTGTTCGCAACCGTCGCAGGTAAGTGTGTGTATGTGACAAAAAAACACATTGTCTTCATTATTAATCTGATAATTGTTCATCCTATAAAATGTCAAAAATATTCTATCTATCTGAATTTTTATTATAATTTGTGTCACCTCAAAGTGCTAAACAGGTACTAGTGAAATAATTTAATTTACAAAACAATTATCTGATTAATGTATTTTATATTAACAGAAAATTTAAATGACAAATAGTTAGAAAACGTATCTACTATTTTGATAACGGATTTATCACTTTTCAAGTAAAGATGTCAAACATTCTCTGGTTCCAGACTCTCAAATGTGAAGATTTGCTGCTTTTCTCTGGTTTATATAATTGTAAATTGATCATTTTTGGACAAAAAAAATGGAAAAAAGACATTTGAAATGAAGATTGATTAAATTATTTAATCAGTGAATGGAGAAAATAATTGAATTGAGATTGACAATGGAAATAACTATTAGTGGCAGCCCTACATTGAATACATTTAGATTTTGATTCAAGGTTTTAAACCAGATGAGCTCACACAGAAACAAACTGCTTAAATATATTGCAGTGAAATAGTGGTGTTTACACAGTAATGTCTAGTGATGCCACTGATTAACCTGTTCTATTCTTTAGGGCTCTTTGAATGAAATTTAGATTTTTGAATGTCCAAAATCTAAATGTGTTCATAGTCAGACCTAACTTTTTGCAATAGGTGACAGCTCTAGTATTTATTATGATGCAAATGATCATATAGCTCGTTTTGCCTCTTCTTTAGTTTTCCCCTCTTTCTTCCACCTCAGCCCTCCAATGAGACGCCAGCGTGGCCGGAGAGACCGTCTGACCCGCCACCACCACCACGCACACAACAACCACCACCATTACAACGGCAACAACAACCACCATCACCACCCAAACGCCCACCATCACCACCACCACCACCTGCACTCCCATCACGGCCCGTCGCCAGGCCACCAGGATGAGAACTATCGTCACCTGGCTCCCCCTCAGGGCTACCCACCCTACAGCCAGCAGCCTCCCAGAGGGCCAGGGCCCGGGCCTGAAGAGCGCCCGGGTTACCATCCCCCAAACCCCTCTCCAAGGCCCCTTCATCAGTCACCAAACCTGTCTCCCAGGCTGCTGCATCCTGCGGCACATCCACAGCACCCTCACCCCCACCCCCACCCATCCCAGCAGCAGAGCAATGTGGTGCTGGACCTCCATGAGCAGGTAAGTATAAAAGATGATGGTTTATGTGGAAAAAAAGTTTTACCACTGACTTACACAAGCAGTTTTACACTTGAGATAGGTTTTGGTGAAGAGTTTATATATATATATATATATATATATATATATATATATATATATATATATATATATATATATATATATATATATATATATATATATTTTTTTTTTTTTTTTAATTGTTGTTGTGTGCTTAGAAAACAGTGTGAAGATGAAAAGTCATCTTCCTGTGCAGCTCATATGTGTGGATATGACCATTGAACCAGTTGGATGTACTGTAGAACATATATAAAAAAAAAAAAAGCAATGCAATTTAAAATGTGAGCTCAGCTACTCATGGGAATATTAACTTGTTTGCAGTTGAAGATGTCGACTACAGAGAGTATGACTAATGTGTTTTTTTTCAATGTTTCACTGAGATCTGTTTTGATCTTGAAGCAGTTTTATCAGCAGCTACATTTCCTATAATTTATCAAGGTAAACTCATCACTGTGTAGATGAAAGATTCAGTTAACTAATGTGGGCATGTCTGACTTGTCTGTTTTTTTTGTTTGTTTTTTCCAGTGGAGGATGATTCAGTTAAAATAAGTTTTCTAATAGGCCAGGGTGGTGGAGTTTATTGGCAAAATGGAAACTTCACCCCTGGAGAAATTTTGGCTGGTATCATCAATCAATTCATAAAGTCAGATACAAGCAGGACTTAAATTTAATTTTAAAGCTTCATATTCATTATTTAACAAATTGTTTCTGGCTATCACTAATTCTGGTGGTAATACGTACATTTAAGTTGACTCTAGAAATAGTGAAACACATTATGGCACTAATTTGATTTGATAGGAGCGGTTCACATGAATAGATAAACTCATGTTGGTCAGAATTGCTACGGGTGTAATCGTCATCTGGAGGCTGTTTGCGGATGAATAAGTGAGTTTAGGCGTTTGACCTCAATCAGTTTCATTTGAATTCATTTACTATTTGAATTGCTGGAGAAATCGGAGCTGTGGCCAGAGATTCAGTTGTCTGGAACCAGGCTACGTCCTCTCATAAGCATCATTAAATTACAAATAGAAAGAGGTCTGTCAGGTATAATAAAAATCTGAATAGGTGGTTAACACCAAAGACACATCTGTTGTGTCATCGCTGATAGACAAGGTTTATGCTTTATTTGCTACCTGGAGGATGTTCATAGGTCCTCTGTGTCATAACTCCAGTTTTAAATCACAGTCCAACTGAATACAGCTGAGGACCTTTGCTTTCCATATTTAGGGTTCAGCTCCAGTATCGTATCCTGTGTCTCCTCCTGGAGCTCCACCCGGCCTGCCGCCTCGCTCTGCCCCGCAACAGATCCCAGCATGCTCGGTGGTCTTCAGCGGACAACACTATCCCGTCTGCAGCGTACCTCCTCCTGTAAGTGTTTGTATAAGAAAGGAAAAGTAATTTTTCCAGATAGTAGTCAATTGCACCCCATTTTTTTGAGGGTCTTTATTTTCATTTTATCAGTCAGCATCATGTATCTGTTATTTCTGTGTATTCATGCAGTTCTTAAATACTGTTTGCAACATATACTGAACTCTCCTCTCTCTTTCTGGTCTCTATTAGGTCCTTCAGACTTGCTCTGTGCAGCACTTACCCATGCCCTACCCATTCCCATCTCTGCTGTCCAGTGACCCGGCCTTCCTGCTTCCCCCTCCTCACCTCCCCCATCCTCCCACACACCTTTCCCACCACCCACCTCACCTGCCCCAGGCTGGACAGTTTGGACCGTACCCGACACAGCAGGCCCGATCAGTGAGTAGGAAAGCACATGAATAAAAAATATATATACTTAAAGACATATCTTAGTTTTTTTTTCATAAATATTTTTGTTTTAGTGATACATTTTTAAGATAATGATCAAACCACACAATTGTTTGAGCCTCTTAAATTACAGTATAATGTTATTTATTATTTGAATAATAACTACTGAATGTCAAATGTATGTTAAAATGTTAAATGTCATCTCTTCCTTCTCCCTCATTGAAAAATCCAGAATCTACAAATATGCAAATTTATTTTGTTTTAAAAGTTTAAAGTCCCTCTCCACTCAAAAATATGTTTTTCTTCTTGTTCCTACAGTTGAATGTTTGAGCTTCACTGTGCAGAATGATGTCTGTGCAGAGTTTGTTTTCACATTCATCTGCTGAAGGAGGAAAGTTTCTCTGAGCTAATTTTTAAAATTAAGGGGCCTACTGATTACATGATTTGTGACATCACAAATGGTTTGGAAGCCAATTCAGGTCTAATATTCAACAAGTGTGATGTAGAAACTGCAATCCTCCAGTGCACAAACACTGAGAACAGACTTAACAGTGAAGTAGGAGACATCTTGTGTCCAACAGAAATTAAATATATTTACATATTTATAGATTCTGGAATTTTTAATGAGGTAGAAGGAGGAGATGCAATTTTAAGGACTTTTACAAGATAATTGAACTTTTTTTTGTGGTAAAGCCATATCAGACACAGTTATTATTCAAAGACGAATATTCTATATACATCTTAAAACATGCCTGGAGGGGATCTTTAACTACTGGACTCAAGATTTCTCCTATTTCACTGAAAAGTCCATTCTCAGTGTTTGTGCACTGGAGGTTTCAAGATTTCGCATCACAATTCTGTAAGTTGTATACTGGACCACAATTGGCTCCAAACTAGTTGTGATGTCACGAATCATGTGCATGTACACACCTTAAACTCTTTCTTCAGCAGGTGAATGTGAAAACAGTTTTCTAGTGTCAAATGAAGCTCAAACCTCCAAGTGAAAAAGCACATTTTTGACAGGACTCCATCTCACACATGTATTCCTCATAAAAATGTGTCTGTTTTCTAGTGTTTCAATTCTTCCTTTTGCTGTGATCACATGAAACCAACTCGGATGGTAACGTAACGGATGGTTACTTGTCTCCTCCATCAACCTTTGCTTTTCCACTCATCTCCTCCAGCCGTTACAGAGGATAGAGAATGACGTGGAGCTGCTCGGAGAGCACCTGTCTTTGGGTGCGGGGCTCCACTATCCCCCTGCCACCCACCCGGCCCTCACCCCACACTCCACACAGCTTCACTTCCTCTCCCATGATCCCCTGCCGCAGGAGTTCTTCGGAGTGGTGAGCAATAAGAATAAATTAATGAATTAATTATTCATTCCTTCCTTTGCAGAAGTTTTTATTGATGCACTCAGGTTTTTTTTTTTTTTAATCATTTAACTGTTGGCGAAAATAAAAGTCCACATGAATGATTTGACATGTATGTGTTGTGTGTCTTTAGTCTTATCCAAACTTCATTCCTCGACGTCTCCCGGGGCGACGGTACCGCTCGCAACAGCCACTGCCACCTTCGCCTTACCACCCTAGCCTCCTGCCTTACTTCCTGTAAGTAGATCAGTAAACTAACATACAAAGAGAAGACAGTTAAGAAGAAAAGGTTGTATTTTTAATTTGTAAAGGTGGTAGATGACCTGATATTTATTTTTGAAATTTGCAACCAGTTGCATGATGTTGATGTTGCGTGACTAATATTACTTAAGATCGAACAGACAAGGAAATCCCCCAGCTGTCGTCCTTACGAAAATGAGTAATCTTAAGGATAAATTTGACCTGGTTGATATCTGGTATTTTCAGAGAACTCATTTGATTAGTTATTAGGTAAAAGAAGGCCGTTAGAGCGGATTATTTTTTCTTATCATCTTTTATTTCATTTCTAAACTGAAGATAAAGTCATGTCATTTTATTTTGTTCAAACTTTCAATAATTAAAGTTTTACAGAGACAAGCATGTTGAAAGTTGTCTGCAGGATAAGGTCTTACTAATTTAGACGTTAATTACATCTGGAAAACAGAGAGAATTTAATGATTCAACAAAGGATTTGTTGCATTGTTGCTTTTTGGACTATAAAAAGGCAGAATCATTGGATAAAGGGAAAAGGTGAAACATTTCCTGAGTCTTAAACATAGAAATCATTCAAAAAATATTTTTAAGCAAGATTTAAATACTTTAAATTGGATGGGGGGAAAAAACATTTTTGAGTCATCACTCGAGCTGAACGATTTTGAAACAATATCTAATTGCGATTATATTGACTTAAATTGCAATTCTAATATGATTTGTGATATTAGAGGGAATGATAATTTTTACATTATAATTCTCATTTTCATTGAAAAACATATTCAAATGATTATGGTGTGATTTTTGTGGGAATCTGTACCAAACAAAGATGCTTTCTAAGTCTGTAGCATATGGTGTGTAGGCCAGGACATCTCTGCAGCATGACAATATTTAATTTAATTAAATATTGTCACACATTTGACACATTTCACCTTTAACAAATATTGTCCCTCCTGTGATTTGAAACTTGCAGTAGGCCATATTGCGATTTCGATAAAATTTCGGTTAATTGTGCAGCCCTGATCATCACCTATTGAACATGAACATGAATGTTATCAGAGCTTCTATTTGTAAAGTTTTAAGAGAAAGTTAAGAACTACACAGCTGAATTGCTTAATTTGCTTTTTTGAGACACTGAGCATCAGAAGTTCTGTGTTAAATCTCTCCCTCTGTAGCTCAATGCTGCCAGTCCAGCCCACAGGTCCTGCGATCAGTCTAGAGCTGGATGTTGATGATGGAGAAGTGGAAAATTATGAGGTTTGTCCTTTTTAAATGTTTTTATTCTCTTGTCTATATGTTTGCTAGATGCAGACTCTGATTGTTGTGGTGTTGCTAATGTTTTGATTAACAGGCCCTCCTGAACCTCGCTGAGCGTCTGGGAGAGGCCAAACTCCGAGGACTGACCAAGGGAGACATCGAACAGCTTCCCTCCTATCGGTTCAATCCTAATAACCATCAGTCTGAACAAACACTGTAAGTGTCATAACATGTTAATAGCAGTGTTTCCCCAATAATTGTACCAACAAGAACCCCTGCCAGGCCAAAAAAAGTCTTTTTTTAAATGCCAAAAATAACACCAAACACCCCATTCATTTGGAAATCATTTGTGTGAATCAACCTCTGTGTCGTTGCCCGGGAAACTCTTAGTAGTGTTGCTCCTTTTTAAGGAATAGAGAAGTGTGTGATGTGTGTGCGTAGCGAGTGAGTGGTTGAGCGAGTGCAAGCAGCAGAAAAGTAACAGTGAATGTGAGCGGAGCAGAGGAAAAGGTTAGCAGTAAATTGTCAATCTGGCAGCTTCTCAAGATGAAGAAAAGTCTTGTCTGTTGTTTCCCCAACTGCTGGAAAAGTGAAGGGGGTTATCTCCAAAGTTTGTGTCTGTGGCTGCTGAGTCTCTCCCAAGTTTTGCTCAGTACACTGCCCCACCCCCACCCTCAAGGCCGGTGCCACCACCCAAAAGCAGTCCACCTAGGGGAAACGCTGTTAATAGTGAAGGCTTCTATGATTAAATGTTTATTTGATCATCTAAATATCATTCAGTAAACAGACATGGTCTTTTTGAAATAATCTCTCCTGAATTCTGTAGTCTAATCAGTAACAGTTCAACCTAAATCTGCCTTAATGCCCTGTGTGTCATCTGGAAAGTGTGTTAAACAAGAGGTTTCTTGTGTTTCCATACTTGACATGCTAATACCTGTTGTGTTGCAGGTGTGTGGTGTGTATGAGTGATTTTGAATCCCGCCAACTGCTGCGAGTTTTGCCCTGCAGCCATGAGTTCCACGGGAAGTGTGTCGACAAGTGGCTGAGGGTAAGTACCCCTCCCATAGACCCCGCTGACTCACACTGAGCTCGTAACACAGATATGCAACCCATGACTTAATTTGAGGCTTATTACACATTGTTGGGAATTGAATGTGTGTCTCAAAACAGAAGTATCACATAATAACCCATTGATGACTTCTTGCAAACTGTTTTGCTTCATCTGGGGACTCATCAATAACTTGTTTATTGTCTCTAAAAGAGAGAAAACTTTTGGTTAACGTTGCAAACACTCTCTAAGTATGTATTAACTGAGTGACACAGGCACCTTTTTAATTATAGAAATGTTGTGAGAATCAGACTTATGTCTGACTACACAAACATCAGTAAAATGTGTAAACCACACTAAACCCAGGACAGGAACATCTAAAAAAGCTGCACACATACCTCGACATGTGATTTCCCTCTGAAAATGCTAAAAAAGACACACTTGAACATCCAAGTTCTTTCCTTAATCAGAACACAGTCTTGTGATTTACAAGCATGAGATGTTGCCCAAAGCCTCAGTCTGAATTGGGTTATAAGGATTACAAATCACTAATTTAAAATCTGTAGCCAAAACCTTTTTTTTTTTTTTTTTTACAAGGGAACCTAGTATTGAGTTTAGTTAATGTTCAAATGTCCACTTTGTGATTCACAACCTGTTTGAACGATATGAACTGCCTCTAGACTAACTTTTTGTTTCCTCTCTCTGTCCACAGGCCAACAGGACGTGTCCCATTTGTCGGGCCGACGCCTCCGAGGTCCAGAGAGACTCAGAGTGATCACATGACAGAGCCAGACACTCCCGATTGTCTGTCGAACACGTTCAGCACTGCCTGCTCCTGATCTAAACATACACATGCACGTGTTTGTACACACACACATTCACACACTGTTTCCTTACCCTTTTGTGTAACACTTTCTGCTCCTTCATCCTTCCTGTTTTTAAGTTGTGTCTATCCTCTCTCCTTTTTGCTTCTTGAGTCGTTTTCCCTCCCTTTCTCACATGCATGCAGGCTCTCACCTCTTTCAGTGAATGACCTGCCTGACCCACCATTTTGAATTCTGTGTGTCTGTGTGTGTGTCTACACGTGCATGCACCACAACTGTGCAAATGTTGTTTAGTCAGCCCTAAATTGGGCTGACCAAACAACGTCAGCCCTTACATGATAGTGTGTGTTTTCAGTATGTGTGTGAGTGAGTGTGTGCGTGTGTGTGTGTGTGTGTGTGTGTGTGTGTGAGAGTGAGAGTGAGAGTGAGAGATTTTTAGACGTCCTGGAGCATGCCTGAGTGTCTGTTGTGTATCAGACAAGAGTAATGACATCTGAGACTTTTTGCTCTCATGAGTGACTGACTTTACTTCCTGTTTGTACGTTTATGCACTGTCTGTCTGTATGCATACTATGTGTGTATGTATGTTATAGACTTTAAGCCTTTTCTCTAGTTTGACACTAAGGGTCCATGCTGCCACTATACTTCTCGGTTGCCTATTTGATCCGCTTGTTTCAGTAGATTATTATTATTATTATTATTATTATTATTATTATTATTATTATTATTATTATTATTATTATTATTACTCGACCATTTTAAGTGATTGTTTTCCTGCCTGGCAGTTACCTCATCATTCCGGTTTTGGTCATCATTCATTACAAGCGCTTCACAGCACTACTTTGAAATTAAGCACATTATATATATTTTCTTTTCCTTTCTTTTCTTAGCAAAAATAAGTTTGTCTGTGACTTTGCAGTGGCACATGTGAGATATATATATATATATATATCTATATATATATCTATATATACTGTATAAATCTATGAATATCTGTATACCAAATAAAAGGCTTGATATGAACTTTTTAAACTTTGCATTTTGTATATATATTTTTTGCTTTTTCTTAGCAGCAGATAAAGAGCTAGTGCCGGATTTCTGTGTTAGATTTGTATTGGTGGTCGACTGCAGACTGGTGCTTCATTCAGATGGTTTGATTTTTTTCAGATTTTGGTCTGGTGTTGCGATGGCTTCAAGCAGCCACTAGGTGGTGTCACTGCTCTTCCTCTTTACCATCATTCCACATCTGCCCAAATTGTGGTCCTAGTGTCTTATTTCTCCTGATATATATATATATTTTGTTTTACAGGTAAACAGTATGTATTTAACACTATTTATATAGGATTTGTTAAACAGAAAGTGCACATTACAGCCTTTATACATAAAAATACATTTTGAGCTGGCTTGTTGACCTTTGACGAAGTGAGACTGTGGTGACTCTGAATAGTAACCGTCTTCCACAGGGACACAGATTGTTTAACCTGGAGTTCTTCATTTTCCGATCACTCTGGGCTGTAGGTATTAAGCTTTCCCAACATCAGTCTCTGAGGTTCACACCAGACTCTCGACGCTGCAGTTACACCTGTACATATCCATAAAACAACCACAGGTAGGAAATAAATCAGCCTGAATCAAGGGGGCATGAACGAGCAACTTAAAGGCTTCACACAAACAATATTAACAGTTACAGCTCTGTAAGTGACAAATAATAAGAATATATTAGACCTAAAATATGAAACAGTCCAACAGTTGAATCATTCACAAATGTATAATGTACTACAGTGCATTATACAGCTCAAACCCACAACATGAATGATTGAGGTAAACTAGATAAGTTAAAATAAATCAACAAGTACAGTAAGATTATGATTGTGTATGAATCTGAAAGTTAAAGAACAAACGGAACAACAAACAAAGGAGCAACCAATCAATCAATTAAAGACCACTGTAAACAACTTAATGAACTGAGTGCATTATCAGTGAATTGCTCCTTTATCTTCGATAACAATATTAAATATCAACATTAAATAGTAAAACAATATTAATATATAAATGTCAACATACAGTTGGTTTACACACAGGCACTCACAGCTTGCGCCTGTTTCTCCTCCGTCACTGTTTGTTTCCCTGACCGCACACAGCTGTTCCCCTAGCAGCACACACCTGTTGTCTTGTGCCTTCTGTCGATGAACAGTTACAGGAGTCGTGTTATTGTACGTATGAATACAGTATATTTAACAGGAAATCTGCAGATGAATTCTAAAAGGCAGATGTCACCTCTAGGCTCTACGGCAGAAATGGCTGCAGTTTTGAAAGTAACTTGCTTGAGGCACAGAGAACACAAATGTCACTGTTTTTCAACTGGAGACAATTTATAGAGCACATTTACAAAGGATACGACAGAAGTTAAGGACAACTTTATTATTCATAGTGCTTTTCATCCTGATAGATATAAACACACCCTGTTTTTGGTGCAGTTTTTGCTGTCTTTCAACTTGTGGAAGAACTTATGGTGACCTAAGGCTGAAGATACTGGTTTTGTGCTGTCACCAGTAAGATTTTGTGTCAGATATGCATTCAATCAAAGTGTAGATATAACTATGATTTTTTTTAATACACGGTCTAGTAGCCAGTTTTCTTATTTGGAGTCCAGCCTTGGATGTAAACTGCACAACAGTAGTCAAAACATACAGAATAGGGTGATGCAGGTTTATGCCATCTAAAACTTGCAAAAGTCAGAAAGTTTCAGAGAGAGAAGAGTGTATATTTTTCAAGTTCATGTTTAATTAAATGAGAAGCCTCCTGGCCTAATGACTCACTGTCTTCCCTTCCTTGTGCTTCAATCTGTGCAACTGTTTGCCTCCTGTCTCCTTCTATCTTTCAATTCTTCCTTATCGCCTCTAATCTGCCATTTCTCTGCTTCTCTTCCTTTTAGTTGGTTTTACTTCTCATCCTTCTATCACCTCCCTTTTCTGATTTTGTTTATCTTTCCTCTACCACTTCTATCCTTTCCTCCAATGACTTTGATCTTCTTCTTTCTCCTGTCTTCCTCCTGCACTTTCCCCCTTCCACTCTGTTTTCTACTTTCTCACCACTCTGTTCCTTCTCCTCTGCTGTCTTTTTACTTATGCATCCTCTCTTCTTGCCTCTGCTGTGATCACCACCCACTCCTTTAACTGCAGCTGCGCTGCAGCGCAGTGAAGTAGAAGCGATGGGGGATTTCTGCCTAAAACTGTCTGCCCCGTTACCCACCTCAGGGAGCAAACAATATTTGTCTTGTCTTGCTTTCTCTTTCTCACTCGCCCATCTCTAATTTTCTGACCGGGGTTTTATGAGGCCATCATTCGCCTAAACTTTGATGGCAGATGATCCCACACTCAATACTTCAAAATGCAGCAATGACCAGGTATTAGTTTGGTTGTGTATAGTTGTACATCTTAACAGCATCATATTCACATTTACACCCTGACTGCAGTGTAAAATCTGCATAAACTTACCAAAATAACTTTCTTCTTACAGTAACACTGTAGCTGCCAAGAGGGGTCCCATGGGTAAAAATTCTGCTTTAAATGTGTAGCTGCACTCCAATCACTCGTGTCTGTCTGTCCTCAGGCTGCGCCTGGACTGTGAAGAAGAGGAACTTTCTTCAAGTCTGTCAGTTGCAGGTCAAACAGAGGGGAAGAAGCAGCAGAAGAACAAGAGCAAGAAAAACAAGAAGACCCACTTGAATTTCTGTATTTTTGCACATGCAGCTTATTGTTTCTATATATAAACTTTCAGGAGACTATTAGGGACATTGCCTAAACTGCCTCTGTATTCTATTATGACTTCCTTGAGTCACCTTACTAAATGTAGAGCCCTGCTCTGCTGATATATGGCTGTTTTTGTGTATTTATACAGAATGTGTGGTTGCATGTGTTGAAGGCTCTGACTTTTTAAAGCATTTTAACAGTTTAAAGTGAAGGAGCTGCTGCTCTGGACTAGTTACAATGTGAAAATAAGAGCAATGACGTCATTGCTGACGACTACTCAGGGCAAACCTCAGGCACTGCTTCTATTTGGCTTTTTATTTCTGCTTTAGTCTGTCTATGCTTGTGAGAACTGAATTGTGACAGTCTTAGAAGAACATTATGATTTGTGAAGTAATTTTGGTCTGTTCTCACAATGAATTGTTAGTTGTCAGGACTGCAAGGAGGTAGAAAAAGGACAGATAAAGGATTACAGTTAGGCCAAGGGTCAGGATAAATTAATGTCAGTACAGTGTCTCTATTTCCTCTGTGTGCATACAGTCACAAATCAAACCTCACCAGCAGCAGCAAACACCTATTGGATGAAAGTATTGAGGCCCATATTTAACTGTGCTGTGTCTCTATCAAATGTATTGTCTTTGGGACAAAAACAAGTTGCTTCAACAGGGAAAAAAACTCCATAAATAATTCTGTGATGGTCGTACAAAATTATATACTAATACTGCAATGATTAGGACCTACATCATTTTTTCTACAAGAAAAAAATACTTAATTTCTCATATTTTTGTCTTCCTTCATTCTCTCCTCCCTCTGAACCAACAGAGGAGAAGCTTTTACACCTCAGCTGTCTCTGCTCCTCTCCTCCAGACAGCCCACACTTTTAATGTCTAAATGCAAGACTGTGTGTTTAAGTGTGTGTGTTTCTGTGTTGTGCAGACTGTCTCAAGCTGACAGGCTACATGGATTCTCCATCCTGCTTGTATATAAAAAGAAAGTGAGGGCATCAAGCTCTTCCCGCTTCACTTCTACTCACACTCATATACGGTACACACATGCTCACGCACGCATGTGCACGCTTGCACGCACTGTATCTTCTTTCTTTCACTCTCTACACATGAACGCACTCAGCAGTGTGAGGGTTAAATGTGGTAACGTCAGCAAGGCAGGTTGTTTCCTGCCTATCTCCCAGAGTGAAGTGTGCGTGGGTGTGTGTGTGTAATATTTATTTCATAGGGATTTCCCCCTCTGCATGCTGGGTGGCTGCTGGCCATGTCATCATGTTCTGAGCTGTCAAAGGACATCACTGTCACTTGTGGGACATGAGGTGTGTGTGAGAGAGAGAGAGACAGAGTGAGGGAGAGACAAGATTGAAACAGAGAGACAGACGGAACTAGGATGTGTTTATGTGTATGTGAGTGTGTGTGTGTGTGTGTGTGGATAGGTGGAGTGGAAACAGTGCAGTATTGAGGGCTCAGTGGGAGTGGCAGCGTCAGGCAAAGGCTTTCCATTTGACACATTTAGTTGGTGAGGAGAGGCGAGCTTGGAGGCAGAGTGCACCCCACGTGTTTGTGATATATACACACTGTGTGATATACTGTATGCACTGTACACGGACAGCAGGACCCTCCGGTCTTCTTCCCAGTCTACTGGATAATTCCCTCTCCAGGGAGCTGGTATGAGCCATGTAGAGAGGAGCAAAGTTCATGAAGCCATCATTGTCAGTTAGCTTTTTTCAGTTTAAAAAGAGTTTCTGTCCAAAACAGAAAAACTATCAAATCATGCCCCTTACGCAGAAATAAAATCTAGCATATTACATGATAATCATTTGAAATTAATGTAAAACTCACAGTATGAAACAATTACAATGTAGATTATTTTAAGACTGTATTTATGTACTCATCAAGTATTGAACTGGGAAATCTGAGCTACATCTTGTTCTGAAGACAGATAATGAAGATTATGAAAGACAATTGTTGTTATGTTGCCATTTTGTCATACGTATATTTCTGATTATTAAATAGTAATGTACATACTATGATGATTTAAGAGTGTCAATTTTCCATCAAATGGCTCGACAAAACCCTGAAAGATATCTAAAATTCCTCCAGTACTCTACAGTACAAGTTGATTGTAGACATGAAGATCTTAAGATCTGATTGTGAAAATTATTTAAAATGGCTTTATTCATTTTTGGACTAGTTAATGTTTGAAAATGCATTCACACTATTCATCTAAAGGCTTCATTAATTCTTGCAGACTCATATCCCAGTTTACTTTTCTTCAAAAGGTTTTAACAAAATTGCACCTTCATGTTTTTTAATCCAAATCCTAACTCAGGTCCAAACCTCATCTTTATTCTAGCCTCAAAACAAACCTCAGCCCTGACAATGAACTTTCATCTTATGAAAACCTGCAAAAATGACTCAGAAAGTCTAAATCAAATTAACTTCATTCTCACATTGATGGAAGTATTAGAACACACACATTCATGCCTCTATGAATCTATGAATACACACACACACACACACACACACACACACACACACATAACACATAAATCAACAAACACAGACAAATAAAATATGCAATAAATGTGACTGATGTTCTAATACAAAATCATCTTTAATGTGAGTGGCATCAGCCATATTTTCACTTTCTCTCTCTCTCTCTGTCTCTCTCTCTCTTGCTATATATATATATATATATATATATATCTGTCCCTTTGGTTATCATTTTATTTATCATGTGGTGTTACATCAGTTTTCTCCAGTGATTTGATATTATTTAAGAGGCTGAAAAGTACATCTGATGCCAGCTGGCTTGATAATTTGTCTGGGGGTAATTTTTTGTCCAGGGGTTTATGTCACCTCATGCCAGTATAGCAAATCAGGCCATAGAAACAAAATTTATAGCACTGTGTAAGTGATGGCTCCAAGGCAACGTTTTGAGACACTGAAAATGGAAAAGTATTACACTCTGTCTCAAGGAGGTTTGGTAGACAGGTCAAAGTTGCATTGAGAAAATATTAGCCACATATGTTACCTCCTGAAAGCGATGATGGCTACAATTTGTGCCATGAAATTGAGTCAAATCAATTCTATTTATACAGCCCAATATCACAAATCACAAATTTGCCTCTAGGAGCTTTACAGCATATGACACCATCTATCCATGAATTGAACAGAGCTGTGAGGTTCTGGTTGTTTTGATGGAAACCTCTGACAAACATCTACACACACTTTATGTTCACAGAATTTAAAAATCAATTGGATAAAAGAGAAAGGCAAATTTCACCAACTAATTTCTGAAATTTTCAAAACTAATTTCTGAAATTAACCATCAAATTCTATAACTAACTTAAACTTACAATAATAGATTTTTTGGTTTGATATTTTGACCTTGCTGTAATTCTTAATCTCTCCTCAAGACGTCAGTTGTCTGTGATGTTTTGGTGAAAGCAGAAACCTCTCTGATAAAGAGTACATCAGCACTGCGATGGTAGGCCAAGGCCAGAGAGGACCCTTCTAGACAACAAAGATAGGTGGTATGTGTAGCCAAATAGAAACTAGTGAAGCGATTAGACTGATTTTTCATATCGTAGGCCAATCTGCTTGGGTTAAATACTAACACTCAGACTGTCAGGGGGCAGAACGGGAAGAGACAGTATCCGAGATACACCAACTTGGATGTTCGCTGTTTACAGTTCTCCTTGATCAAGTAACTTCAATAAACATTCTCAGCAATAAGACATCAAAGGCTTGTGTGTGCCTCTCTCCACTGAAGTGTTGACCATCGCTCAGAAATATGACAAATATGAAACAATGACATATCGTTACTTTATAAAAGTGAACAAAGCAATCAGTTGCCTATATTTACATATCCAGGAGACACAGATCAACATAATTATTTATTTATTATGTGTTTCTGTCCACCTGATGAATGTAAGTCTAATATTCATTTCAACTCTGTTTTCATTCTTAGATGTAACAAATATAATCTTGACCTTCCCCCTTAATATATGGCTCCAGTTATTATTTGAAGACAAAAAGAACATGTGCCATGTGGCACTTATGGTCTTAAATAATTGAATAAATAATGTAGAAGCCCACGCTGCATCCTTGTCACAGTTAACCTCATTAAACTGCTGTTTTCTAATGCTCAAGTAGTCACTCAAATTTTACATTCAATCCTTTTTTATCTTATGTAAAAGCTTTGCAGAATGTCAGCCTGCTGCCTCTCATGGCTTTGTACTATACATTATAACTTCACTAACTTATTATATCTTCAACAAGAGCTCAGTAAGTTCTTAGGAGGCTCAAATAATCATATCTGCATTGATATGACAGTAGATTATTATTATTGTTCGGGGCATGTTTTTCTTTATTGATAGTAGCTAGTAGAGAATTACAGAAGACGGGGGTGAAAGGGAATGACATGTAACAAAGGTCTCTGGCCGCATTCAAAACAGGGACACTACAGTTATGTCCACGCGTTTCCCCCCTCTAGGCTAGCAAGACGCCTAACAGTAAATGATTATAATAATACTCAAGATAATACATAAATATGTCATATAGATTCTAAACAGATCAGTGCTCAGTATAAAGTGCGTGTCTATGTGCAACATGAGTGGAATATATCTCAAATGTAAATAAACACATTCATTTTACCCAGAGGATCAGCTGCTGTCTCTCTCTACAACTCACATACAGACCAAAAGTAGAGAATATATTATTTACTATATGTATATCCATACCCATACGCAGTGGGTGGATGAGAAATAAAAGATATGAAAAATATAAACATAAAGAGAAACACGGTTATCATGATGCATCTTAAGAGACAGAAAAATGTGTCTTTGCTTAAAAGAATAGAATAATAGAATAGAGGAAACATCTAGGCTGCGTCTTTCAAAGGTAACAAAATCAGCCTATAAGCTCACTGATTAACACTTTGTATCTTGTTTGTTTAATCTGTAGAAAAAAACTATATGTAAAATGACATGTTGTTGGGTTTACAGGCAGTAATGAGCTGGACTATTTTCTTCGCTGGGTGCTTTCTGGAGAGAGAGGTATCAATCTTCTCATCTAACTTTCGGATAAAGGTGGAAATCATGAATCACGTTCCAGATTTGAGTTGTTTTGTTCAGTTCAATTCAGAGAGTCACTGACTATATAGTTCGTTCACATCACCGTTGAATACGTACATCAGTACATTTGCTTTCTGTGTCTCCTTTTGCGTGTCTGTTTATGAATGCGCCCTCACCTATGCATGTAAGCGGTGCATCTGTTTGTGTGTGTTTGTAGACACGTCATTTCAGGACGAGGCTACAGGCCACGTAGCAGCCTGAGTCAGGTGTGTGGAGGTCAGACACGGACTGAGTCACGCTGACATTACACTGCACAGGGTGTAAACATCTCAGTCAGAACTTTAATGGAATACACACGCACAGAGTTTTGTATTTTCCAGTTCTCTTCCCCTGCAAAGCATTGGTGTGTGTGTATGAAGACTTTTTTCAGGAGTATGTTGTCTCCTTGTTGTCTGTTCGCTGACCTGTGTTTGATTTGTTGGCAAATGGAAAACTAATTTACTGTCACCTGGTGTTTCCTTCGAGGATTAGAGCCCCATCTCGGCTTTTTTAATCGTCTAAATAGCACGAAGTTTGTCAGCGTTTTCACTCTGTGTAATTAAACTGGTAACTTAAATATAGAGAAAGTAGTTAATCTGCATTCACATTTAGTAATTTATTATTGTATATTAACTATATTCTACTATGCATGTAAAAACTTAAATGTATCTGACCCCAAATACTGTTGTTACATCATGTTGTCAGTATTTCATTTACTGCCATGACAGTACAATGGAGAGAATAGCCAGCTGATATTGTATAAATGTGATCTAAATCATCAACATTCCTCATAAAAAAACCCCAAAGCAAAGCACCAGAGGTCTGCCAGGCTGTTTTTCGGCAGTGACTTGGACTGCGGCAGCAACCTTTTCATGCTCCAACTCTGACCTATTCCATGGGGCTCATGTGTTCCACGGCACAGTGTATGTTCTGCCCCAGATAATTACTTCACATCTTGTTTTTTACGCTGTAGTGCAAGCTAGGTTCAACCTATGGGATCTCTGCTGATCTGTTTACATATGGCATGGAGAACAGGAGGTCTGAGGTTTTAACTAGGCCACTTCTGTGCTTCTAGACTTGTGCTTCATTCACCTTCTGCCCCATCAATTTGGAAAGACTGAAGAATGAAAAAATGTGCAGTTTCAAACCAAATTCAAACTGTTGAGGGTGATTAATTTGCAACCATTTGAGTGACTTTACTCTGCAAAAACAAATATCAGGAACTACATTTTGAACATTAAAAAAGGTCAAAAGATTTTATACCAGCAATTAATTCTGCACATAAGTGCATTTGAACTGTTTATCCAGTTTGCATTCTCTTGCATCGGAGGCCATTACCATCAACAATGTTTTCAACTCATCTGAGGATCTCTTCCTTACCTGAGGCATCTCTAGTGATGACCAGCTGTTTCTGTTTTACAATCCAAGCATTGCAAATAGAAGGTGAAGATGCTGCTTTGAGCCATTTGAATCCACTCACCTTCTATTTAATTCAATTAGCCATGAGTGAGTAACCAGTCATGTAATAAACAGATCCACCCATAAGTCTAGTGTTGAGAGGAGAAGAAGGGGGAGAGCGACAGTATGGAGCACTTTATTATTCATGAGTGTTCATGTTCATATAAGTGCACCTGGATATATGGAATTTAAAGCAACACCTGCATCTCAACCTATGAGACCAACGTGCAAGCAGAGTTTAGATATTCAAATTTCATGCTAAGTGAGAGCTGTATGGATTTAATGAAACACAAACTTCCCGTTCAACCATGACTCTATGCGCTAACATTCCAATTTATTATTTTGTGTTATCATTTTTGGATGATGATGATGATGACTGAACATTAAACATTGGGCACTGACCTACTGGATGACTTAGGAGAATTACATAATTACAGTCATCAGTTAAAGACATTAATAGTTGTTTGTTTGTGTGAAAAAGTGGTAAAACGAAAACAGATCCCTTAAAAAAAAGCCCTTCATTACTGTCAGAAATAGGTTTTTAAATTTAAATAAGAAATGTTACTTATACTCATACTTATACTCCCTTCATCTTGTTTTGTGGCTCTTGAATCAGCGATGGCAGATTATTTTAAGTAAATTTTTCAGCCTGTATTGTGTGTTTTCATTCTAGAGGTGTAGTTCTATGGATGGTAATGTTGGTCAGTTGGCTGAATATCTCATGATGACAGGAACATGCTCCCGACGGACAACTACCACTTGCAAGGGTTGCTGCTAGATTGGATGGGCCAGAGGGACGATTTGCGAAACTCTCACAAGATTTGTATGCTAATCCTAACCTTAAACTTGACCCTGACTCTAACCTTAACCTTGACCCTGACCCTAACCGCATTTGCGAGAGTTTGTCCCTCCAGCTCATCCAGTCTAGCATTTACCAAGCAAGGGCAAGGAGAATTCATGTAACTGAAGCGAGTAGCCAAGCTAGCCCTTCTGCTAGTGAGCTAATCTAGATTAACTACTGACTGAACACTTTGCAAGCTGATACATCTTATAGACACACTAACTAGGGGTTTTTAATTCAAAATGTAAAGCAGACAGATTTTAGTAGGACTTTAGTGCTGGGTTAGTCAATATTTGATGCAGTATTGGGTTGCAGAAACAACCCAAGTTGGGTTATATTGAACCCGGCATTTTTTGGTGTGTAGAACAGTTTAGAAATCTGAGTATGTCAGTGAAAGAATGTCTTTCCATCTATAGAAGATAAATTGTAACAGCTGCTTTCCCTCATATTGATTCAGGAAGGTGCCATAATCTCTTTGTCCAGGCAGTTTCATTTGAACCTATTCAAGCTTTATTACTGAGTTATTTAGAGGTGTTTATTTTTTTTGTATAAGGTATTGGTATAGTGGTATTGCAAGTTATGCACAGCCAGTTGCACACATGTAATCAAAACTTGAACAATGGGTTGAAAACATGGAATATGTAAATCACTGATTCAGTCAGTATTGTCATGTGTTGATCCAATTGCCAACTAGGTTATAATATAATTGAATGCACAATTTTGTACAGTAGAGTGAAAAGGAAACACAATCTGTAGTTTATTCAACGTTGAAAAGCAAGATGCTGAAACGATTCAATATCAACGTAGATTCGGTTTTCAAAATCGAAGAAACAAAATTCAGTAGTGATTCAACGTTGATCTACGACGTTGATTCATCCGTGAATATACTTTGAAATGCAGGCTGGGTACTATTAAAAATGACATTTGTTGTGTTTTTCTGATCAGAGTTGGACAAAGTCTTTGAGAGAATTTGAGGGAAAATTCTGTTTGTAGATCTAATGGAAAGTAAGTTAAGGATCCTTGAATGTGGTTTTCAAAATCTCATAAATTTGACGTTTTGTTTGCACAAATATTCATAATGAGTATGTCATATTTTGGAGGAAGGCTGGCTTCTACAACTGTCTAGTTTGTTTTCTTTTCGTTTTACCGTTTGCAAATGTTTTTAGTGTTGTTCCGATTGCAATTGGTTGAAACTAAACAGACGAGAGAAAAAAGAAATAAGGTTGGCTGATAAACAAGTTTTCCAGTGACAGTTGTGTTTTGTTCTTCTTCGCTGCTTACCTCATGTTAGGCAAGCTAGCAAGGCTATCAAAAACTAGCCTACTCACACCTTAAACTGTCTCCATCGGTCACGTGATCCTCTCCTTGCAGGTCGTAGTTGTCCGACCAAAACATTTTTACAGTTGAAGAAAACCCAATGCAGAGTGCGTCCAATCATAGATGTTTCCTAAAATCAATAAACAACCCAAAGATGTTCATATATATGATAGAACACCAGCTTTTTTTTTCAACCTCCATTATCTGGTTTCTCTTTAGTCTCTTCTTCTTCATCCCCCCTCGCTCATCTCTGAGAGTGGAGCATGTCTCTGTCATAGGAACATGCTGGATTGTGTAACACTGTCATATTTCCTCTATAGTACATGTGCGTGGGGTCCAAGCCTGTCAGATTGTTGGTGCCTCTGGATTATGTGCAGTGCTGAATCTTCTTGGCCTGCAGTAAAGATGACATGAGAGGCTTTATGTGGAGGAGGGCTGCCACAGAGACAGCACAGCCATGCATGTACACACCACCCTTCACACCCTCAGCCCTATAAGACCGTTTTAAAATTTGATCGACCTACATACTTGCAGTTGTGTGGTTGAAAATATTTGCTCTGATGGGAATTGTTCACATCACCAAAGGTTGCACAGCTTCTAATGCTTTTCAGTACTAACACTTAGTAGTATGTACATGTAGGAAGGACTGTGCGTATACTGTACATTGGATTTTCTCACTTCCTAGACTTTCCAAAGTTTTGGACATCCACCTTCCTTTTTTAAAATTACAGAAGACCAAATGAGCCAGGATGTGGCAGAGCAGCAGGGACACTCACAAGCAGTTTGGAGACTCTATGCTCTAAAAGGCTGCGGGCTCCGTCAGAACATTTAATTGAGTTCAGCCATGATAAGATTCTTACAAATTTTCCAACATTTTTCCCCCACCCACTGGGAGCTCAGCAGGGGTTTCTATGCCTATTTAGTTTAAGACAGATAAGAGGAGAATGACAGGGCATGCAGAGGACTCAAGAAGAAATAAGTAAGCAGAGGAGCACTGAGAGGCAGATGTGGAGATAAGAAGGAGGTGAAAAAGGGAGCAGGCACATGAATGGAACAAAAGGACTAGAAGCGCACCAAGACTGCAAATAAAGGAGACAAATAGAGACCGAGGGCGAGCGACAATGGCAAGAACACATACCAGCAATAGGAAGATGAGAAACAGATAAAGATAGATGATGAGATGCACTTATCACTACACATCCGGGAGGTCCCATCATACTGATTCTGCCCCACCGGAGCAGGACAATGACCAGCTGTGACAGCCTACCAGCCTGGAATTTACAGAGCCCCATCTCATACTGTCAGTCCAAGACACAAATGCCCCCTAGTGACATGAATTTATGATAACATTAATGCAGTGGAGGAATCGGCCACTACACCGGGGCACACTGTCTCCGACTATGCTGCCTGGAGGCAAACAAACACACTGTTAGATGAGAAGAAGAAGCTGGTGAGGAGGGTCTTTGGAGAGGAGTAAACTAAACAAACTTAATCCACTTGAATGATATACAATATGATGATGCAGCTGTTGGAAAACAGATGCAGATGTTGTGAGTTTGCTGTCACTCCAAGGAGTGTGTGGAGGAGGAGACACAAGGTGTAGAATGTGTTTTTTGTGTGTGGGTACAGGGAGGATACACTACACACACACACACACACACACAGTGTGTGCAATACCTATGGTTAATTGGATTATGATGACTGAGTGGTTTGGCTCCAGTAGATATCAGATTATCATTACTGTAGGAAGAGAGATGTAAATGTGAAACACTTCAGCACTTTGACAACCAGACTGAACCAAAGGTATGAGTTTTTTTACCTCTGTAAAATGAGATAAATCCTCCAAAATGAGGATTTTTGTCGTTTTATGATTCACTTTTTAAAGTTTCAATTAAAGACTAAAGGTGTTTTTTTGCAAATGTTTCACAACTTTTTATGTGAATATTTCACCCTCCAGGAAGCTACTATTTGCTGCATACCCACTAAGGTGTTTTCATTAGCACAGGATGAGAGAGATCTCCGAATGCTACCGTATGTGCTGATGTTGCCTTCATGTTGTATTGGAGGTATGGTAGAGATGGGAGAGATTCCCATGTTTATGACTTGTGAGCATTCACATCTTCAGACAACTCAAAATGTTTGTATGATTTGATGATTTGAATTGGTCATGTACTACATGTATTGACCATGTAGAACTACATCTATTAAATTTGGGTTTAATTATCTTGAAAATCAAATGTTGGCTAACCTGAGGTGTCTGTATTTGTTTGCCTTTTCAGGATGTTTTGTATTCGTGGGCATAAAGTTGGATATATCACAGCTTTCAGGAAATTCTATTTACAAGTTTGCAAGAAGTACAATAATTGCCACATGACAGAGGCATAATATCACATGGCTTAATAAGAATGATATATTTTAAAGTTGTCCTGCCCTAATTGGTGCAACAAAACTGACAAGGAGCGCCTTGGTAGCTGCGCATGTCACATAACTGTCACGTCTCTGATTCAGCCAGGGACCTTTGTTGCATGCCACCTCTCTCCCTTGTTTCCTGTCTGCCACTTCACTATCGACTGTCCAATGAAAGCAAAAATGCCACACACACACACACACACACACACACACACACACACACACACACACACACACACACACACACACACACACACACACACACACACACACACACACACAAAAGATTCCAAACAAGCTGAGTCTGCACATGCCTACACAGTCCTGAGTGGAGGTCTAATCAGGCAAGGTAAGTGAAAACACCTGTGTGGGTGTATCGCAGATGTGCAAGGTGTTTAAAAAAATAAACATTTTGTCACCAGCATTGTTGCTTAATGCAAAAAGCAAGATAATCCACATCCTTTTGTTTTTCATGATGGCTCCCACATGATTTATTCTCGTTCGTCTTATGGGTTTGTTTTTTCAACAACATAACCAATGAATGAAATGTTATATGGAAGCTAACTCTCAAAACCTTCCCACAAGTTCTAAAAGTGCGAACCAGGAAGAAAAATATCTTTGCTTGCAATTGTGTGACTTTGATAAGCAAAATACATTTTCACTTTAATAGATTACTTATTCCAAACAACTTTTAAGTCTCAGCAGGTGTTTCCAGTACCACAAATGAATAGAAAACAATAGCGGATAATCAGTCTAAACTCTTTTTTGTGCTTTGCAAAATGGTCAGCACTGGTGTAAAATTGCCACAATTTGTACTTAATGAGTTAAAACATCCAAAACCACCAGTATAGTTTTTTTTAATAGAATTATAGGAAGGTTTACTTTTGGATAAATGTTAAAGATGTTGAGATGTTATAAATGCTATAATGAAACAATATGTACAGTATATGTGCGAGTGTGTGTCGGTTAATTTGTGTGAGTGCATGCATGAGATAATGTTAATCTTCCAGTTATCAGTTATGTTATGTACAGAACAGGGGAACAAAATCTTCATAGATTTTATCCTTAATGTGTGTATGTGTGTGTGTGTGTGTGTGTGTGAGTGTGTGTGTTTTTCGGCCTGGCTCTTCAGAGCCCCGGCCGACCCCACAGCGAGCTCTAAGTAGCTCAGATTAAATTTGGCCTCCCTCTGCTCCTCTACACGGCTTTTAGAATGCAGAGATAATGTTCATTAAGAGAGACAGGCGGGGACTTTGGGATTCGAGATGCTCGCATGTTGCTAAATTGTGGCTGTAATGGGGAGAAATGGGAGTGTAATACAATTTGGATTCATTTGGAGTTGTGACTAGGGGTTAATTTTATAGAGTGTGTGCATTAATGTATGAAACGTAAAGTGCCTCGGTTGTTTTGGGATTGAGTAAAGCCAAAGTTCAGGTGAGTGTGAGACCTGGTTTGCCGTAGTTTCTCTTGGCTGCACATGTTAAAGGAGTCACATATTATGAAGCAGTTTGGCAGAAGTTTTGCTCATTGATCCAACTCAGGAAAACTGTACGTCTCCAAAAGCTCCAGCAGTATAGAGCAGCTAATATTTTGATGAACACTGTCTTACTTAGGATTTATAGCCATGACTGATGCTTAAAGGAAATGGTTGACATTTTGGGAAATACGCTTATTTGCTTTCTTGGCAAGAGTTAGTTGGATGAGATTCATGTCTGTACGGTAAATATGAAGCTCCCAGCTGCCAGCAGAGGAGAGCTTCATATTTACCGTATGAAGCAACGGGGAAACAGCAAACCTGTTATTGTCCCAATTAAGGTAACAAAATCCCCCTACCAGCACCTCTACTGCTCATGAATTAACACATCACACTGTTGTTTTACAGTACATTATGTGCTGGACTATTTCTTGGTTGGGAGCAGTAACTTTGTGGAGTCTCAACAACCTCGTGGAGACAACAAGGTTACAGAAAGTCACTGCTGACTGATGAAACCAACTGTGAGCTTTAGAGGTGCCAGTGGGCAGAGACCTTTAGACAGAGTCAGGCTAGCTGTTTCCTGTTCCTACTCCTGTAACAGTCTCCGCACCTTTTTCTCCACAATGAATATATTCGAAAAACAACCTCCCCCTTCTCTTCTTCACAATCTGTAATAGACAACCTATTTTTTTTGACTCTTTATACTCCCCCCCCTCATTTGCTTCCTCCTCCTCTTCTCGCCTCTGTCCACTCTGCGAAATAAGTAGCCGGAAATCCTTTTGTGAAGCACATTTAAGGCCACGTCTTCCTCTTGCCCTTTCCTCTCCTCACATCACTGAAGGGACCTCTGGGGCAGTTATACCGCACTGAAGTGTGCAGACTAAGGGAGCCTGCAGCCTTTACACACACACACACACACAGACAGACCCATGACCCACCAGCTGTGGCTGCCTCACCACATCAGTGTGCAAGAAAAAGTATTGCCCATCATGGTCACCCTTGTTGATCTAGTGTTATACAACAAAGGCTTCAGCATGTGGTTTCTACACACTTTGACTCTCTGTAACCTGACATGAAGCTCATATGAGAGAAGAGGCTGAATCTATTTTGACTGGGAAAGGCAAATTTGACGAACAATAATTTGGGTTTGTTCTTGCAGTGCTGTCTTTGTGTTTGTGATGAATTTAAACAATTGTTTAGATGAACTGATAATGATTTCAGCCATCAGCTTTCCTACCTCATGATGATTACAAGACTGTCTTTACTTCTCAGTGTCTCTGTCTATGTTGTCCTGTAGCAGACCCTGACCTCTGACCTCCCTGTGGAGAGGAGGACAATTGCCCCACAGCGATCAATAAAATATCACATTTGCTGCATTCTTTTTATTTCAAATGGCTGCCAAGACCTAAAGGTTTTCACACGTCATGACCCCCTCACCGCTCCCACACCCTGACCAGCCTCTTTGAGGGAAGGACTCCTTGCCACAACTGCAACCACAATGTGCTTAATGCAAATAAGGCCTTTACTGAAGACCTGCTTCCACACAGCTTCAGTCTTTTCATTTATTTTCTCATAATTTAACAGATTACAGAACCTAAAGAGAAAGTTTTCTTGTTTGTGGTTTTAGCCACAGCTTAAACAAAACTTCAATTTCCTGTAGCTGCTCCCTTCTGAGCGCCTTTAAAGTGCGTTTTAATTAACTTAAAGTGCATTTTCAATGAAGGCATTCGTTTGATTGGAGAAGATAAAGTCGGTTTCAGTGGCTGATGGGTATTAAGTGCCTTCCCTGAGGGGGATTTCTAACTGTTATCGCATCCTGTTTGTTGTCACAGATGTCAAACTCTGTCGATCAAGACGGCAGAGAATGAAACTGACGCCCGACTGGGGAGCGCACTGTGCGGGCAGGGCAGTGTGAGGACCGGGGCGCTTAAATCTTTTATCTGAAGAATGGCCGCTTCGGCGATAACAGGACTGGCGTATCCTCACTAGCTCCTGACCCCGTATTCCCGAAGAAAACGTCGTTTGCATCGCTCAAGAAGAAGAGGAAGAAGAAGAAGTAAGGGCGACTGTGTTCTCTGCAGCCGGTTTCCGCTGCGCACAATCACAGCTCCAGGACCAGCGGTGGAGTCGGTGCGCTCTGGCAGAAAGCATCCTTCCTCCTCATCTCTCTCGGCTCAGACAGCAGTCAGAGCTCCTCTCCATGCCTCCAAGCCGCAGCTACCGGTCGTTATCTGAGGAATCCCTTGCAATGAAACCGCTATAACCAACCTCTTTTTTTCTTTTTATTTCACTCTTTACTTACTTACTTCACACACAAAGCAGAAAAGAAAGAAACGCAAGCAAGAAAGACTCTTCATCTGCAAGTTTTCGTGTGTTTGTCGCACTGGAGGGGAGGAAGCGATGGCAGCCCCGGTGAAAGCAGCGTTGGCTCTTCTGGTTCTCACCGTGGCAAGTGAGTAATCCTTTCAAATCCTCCCGGAACGGGACGGGACAGTGGGGCTTGTACTTTGCGTATGGAGCTTCAGCCAAAGATAGGATCACATTGTTTTGAGGCGTCTGTTGTGAAATAGCACTACCTAAATGGGCTACCCATGCCAATTAATAGTACAGTGGAGTCTATCTTGAAATGAAATATCAGAAATCTAATTTAATATGACATGTGACATTTGCAACTCAGTGCCACTCCTTTAGGCAGAAGCTTAATCTCCTCTGTCAATATCTTTAATTGAATTTTGGGAAATGTTTTAGCTTAACACGGGATACCGGAAAACAGGCCAGTGGGGAAAAGTAGTGGCGTTTCCGTGCGTCAGATTGCTTTGGCACGTGATTTTTCAGCACGCCTCAATTACTAACTTGCCTGTCTTTGCACAACAAACCCACGAAGTCATAATGACATTGGTTTAAATGCACACGAGTGTGAGATTTGAGAAGTTTGCCTGTCATTTAAACAACAAATTCATTAACTATGTAATTTTAAACCATTTAGGACTGTGGTCTTCTCATGACTCACCGAGCTCTAAATGCGGACACACATGGGCGTTTAAATCTACTTGATGAAATCTCATAATGGTATTCTGTGGCCCACATCGTGCCTAATGACCTGCAGGATGTGCCAAGGCCCTCTGATGTTAATTACAGTCGGAGCTAAATGGACTGAATCCTTTCAGAAAACCATAACTTCTATCAGAAGATGTGGGAGCCTTTTTCTCTTTTGTTTCCATTAAATGAAGCAGTTTAATATATGAAGAGCTGTCCGTGGTCCTGAACCAGGCTCAGAATCAGGCACTGGAGGGGCATCCCACTCAGGAGCTGTCCATGGTGCTGTAATGGGATCTCACTGTGTCAGTGCATGATCTGCTGTGGCACTCAACAGGGCAAACCCAGGACCCAATGTCACTGCTTCCTTCAGTGAAAATAAATAGATTTTAGAAAGTTTTTCTCTGCCATAGCAAATCTGGACATACAACAGAAACGTGATCATTAGTCCTATTTAGGTTTAATGAACTCAGGTTGTTCCAATTAGCCAGTAGACAATTAAAAAGATTACAGTATGAGGAAAACAAAAACCTTTGCAAAATTGCCCTACAGGCCGTCAGTTCAAAACAAACTCTATTTAACACTACAATTGAACACAATTTTATCTAGTTCAGTATAGATCAAAGCACTGATACTTGTATCCCCAGCAGCCTAACCTGGACATGTTTCCATTAGAAATAAAGACATGTTGTGTGCAGATAATAGAAATATGGTTCTAGTAAAAACTTCCAGGATAAAATGACCCAGTCAGTTCAAAAGAAAGTCAGCCTCATTTTTGGAGTATTTTATGCAGCTTTGTTGCTTTCAAAAAGAGAAAAAAAGTAATTTATCTGTAACTATAAAACAAAGCGGGTAATTATTAATTAAACATGTTTTATTATAATAGAGCAGGCATAAACATTGGGAGTGAGAGGTGGTGTTATGCAGATGAAGGTCAGTTTTTACTTGTATTTGTTTTCCTGCAGTGCAATGCAGTATACTCCCAGAGACTTTTATTAATAAAATCCAAAACAAACACTTTATGAGCAACTTTGAGCACATTTGCTCTCAACATCAAGTACTCCAGTGTGAGTCTTCTTCCTATTGTCCCCACTACCTCCTTCCTTCCTTGCTACCCCTTTCCTTGACCCCTTTATGCCACTTTTTGCCTAACAGATCCAGAATAGAGGCATTGCATGACTGTAGTTCTGTCACTCCTATCAAACGTCACCCTGGCTGCTACAGTAAAAATCCAGGCAGCCACTTTGCTTGCATGTATTCTTTCAGTATCAGCTGCATGCCGTATAAATGCGTTAATGTGTACTACAGCTATCCCAGATTAGATGTTTTGCTCATTAAACACTTACACAATGCCTAGGAGTGCAAGAGGGGGGTGGGTGGGGGTGAGGGGGTGTCACATGCTATCTGCATTTAGCATGTTGCACGAAACCCTCACACAGCCCTGACTCTGCGACTCTGTTGCCCCTGGGTGAAACTTTCTGTGTGGGTGGGCGGAAATCTGCGGTTCTAAGTGTTAGCCTGGTGTTATTCTCAGGCTACTGCTGTTTGGTCTCACAAGTTTAAAACCAGCTTTCTCAGAACTGCACATGTGTGTTCAGTCAAGAAAGCATGTCATCAGTGAGTCAGCCCATCATAGTAAACTATTATTCACTGGGCTGGCGCACTTGATTGGATGTTGCTGCTCTTCGAGTGAGAGACAGACAGACGCAGATGAAGAGAAGAATGCAAGAGTGGGATGCATCAGGTGTACATTTACTTAGAGGAAACTGGTGCACTCTAAGTGGTTAAACATAAGAGTGGCACAGAGGGAAGCCATTTGCCATTGTTTTTCTTCTGTTCTCATCCTGCACATGTTCCTGTCACTAGTGAGAAGAAAGGAGCAAAGCGGGACAGAAAGACACGAGGGAGGGGTTGTGACAGATAAAAGAATGGTTGATTTTATCCTCACAGACATAAGGATTATCTGTGAAGATAAAAAGTTAGAGCCAAACAACCAACACAAACCCCGTGAGACACCAAACAGCACAAAAACTCTCAGATGCATATCTACTGCCTGAAAGTTTTTGTGAACAATGCCAAATATTTAGACGGAGCTTGACCATGTGGCTGTGAATGTATATGAATGGCATGTGGGTGTCTTTAAAACATGACTGACTTGGGCAGTATACTGAGCAAAGTCAAAGACAGCTGAAGCCTAAATTGTTTTGGCCTCAGAAAGGACACCCCAGATGGTAAGACACTGAATAATTTACTTTGTGAACCTCACTACCCTAAAAAACAACCTACAGGATGCAGATTTTGGGTGCATTTTCTCTCCGTACTCTGCACTGATGGCACAGCCTGTCCATTCATCCGCATCACCCAAACAATGAGAGTTTTTTTGTTGTTGTTGTTTTACACATTCTGTATGTTGTGATGGAGACTATGTGTTGATTTCAACTGGCCGAGAAAGACTAGGAGAATAATCTTCGATTGTGTTTGAGTCTCTGTGCTTGTGAGATGATGGCATTTTTATTTTAGCGGCAATGAATTATTGAGGTGTGGAGAGTGCAGTGAGGCGGACACGAGTGTGTATGTGTGTGTGTGTGCATACATGTGTGATGAGACCTGCTGGTAGACTCCCTAATGCTCCGTCTCTACTTACATCAACCTCATACACATCTCATTTTAGCCTCATCTACTGTTTTAGCGTTTTCTCTCAAACCCAGTACCTCACATCACTTTATACAGTCCATACTGTGCTTCTTCATCATCCTCGGGCCTCTCCACTAGTCACATGAAGTCATTTGTCTTTCACAGTTTATTCATTTTTTTGTGCTGGTTTTATTTTTATGCTTCCCTCTGTACATTTATAAGGCAATATGACGTCTCTTATTTCTTGTAGAGCAAACAGAGAAAAGCAAAGGGTGAAGCTGCGTCAGCAGCAACTTTTAAAAATGTGTGTTTCAAATGTTAACTTGATTTATTCAGCCACCAAACAGCAATCATTTCATAGATTTTGCGCAAAACTCTTCTTTCTGTGCATGTGTACAGTACATATGTGCATGTTGAATCTTTGTCTACAGCTAATGACATCTTCAGTTTTACTCTTTCAGCTAATTGCCACTAATTGTTCTATAGTTCAAGAATGTTCTGAATGTAATAAAATGTTTAATAACAAAAGGAGTGTTAAAACTGCTCAGGGGTTAGAGAAACAAACATTTCAGTCCAGCTCAGTATGATTTGAGAACAATTATAATAAAAATATCACTGTTTGTGAAGTTAGCCAAAATTAAGCAGTGGCCAGTTTAGTAGCAGAATGTGTTTTTCTGAGGAACATTATCATGCTGAGATCTTGGGTTGAAGGTGTTTTTGATATGTTATAATTTGAAATGCTATACTGGATGTGATTTAGTTTTTCTTAATAAAAACCAAACAATTGAAGCCATGACAACATCATCAAGATTATTTTCTCAGAAGACATCAGACAACTGTTTTCACAGGCTGAGCAGTGCTCCTCATGACAAGTAAATTGACCTTTATATGAGAAATCAGTGTATTGCTCCCTTAATTATAGTGTAATGAGAGTATATTTTCCCACTGATTCCTTTTGTTTCATTTTAGCAGCACAGATAATGATTATAGTTCAATAACTTCTTCAACAGGTTCCTCAGAATCCTCTACGTGTTATGGCCCCTCATCTGTTTATGACTCTGCTCCTTGGTGTAACAGCTCTTGCTTTTTAACAAAGCCTTAATCCAATTAACCAAAGCACAATGACAAATAAAAAGCTGAAAGGAACACAAAGAGGAAACCCAACAGGATTTATAGAAAGTGTGGTCTCAACTCCCAGGAAGCCAAAATCTCAAAACCACACCAGTTGCTTTTAATTAGTAGAAGAATAATGCATGCCATTATGCAGCAATTTGCACCCTTATTGCATATAAACGACTTATTATTGCCAGGCTGTGATCCCATGAATCACTGTGGCTCCCCAATCACTACCGTAATACGGCATGATCCGCCTTCATTTTATCAGATGATTATAGTAATCTGGGAATTGTTCTGTCTCACACTCCTTGATGTTGCTGTTGTTTGTTTTTGTGATGTGCGTGTGCGCTCTATTGTCCTCTTCACCTCTCATGTGTCTCTGTCTCTCCTCTTGGTCTAATCCTGACAGACAGAGCTCTGTGTCTCTCAGGACATTTACCCTCAGGGTTTAGTGTCATGTCATGGTTGCTCAGATGTTGGACACTTCTCCCGTCTCTTCCTCAGATGGAGGCCTGCTGGAGGTTAATGCAGAGTGACCAAGTGTAGCACATACCTCTTGAAAGTACAGTGCCTCTTCTTTTCAGGTTGATCCTGACATATATCAGAAAACATTTTTATCACGAGTATATATTGATACCACAGATGGCACCGCTGCTACAAAACAGTGTAAATAAAGTGCCAGAATAAATACTGAGACAATATTCACAGTTGTCCAAAGCTGCTAACTGCACAGTTTTCAGATGTCAGGACACATGTACATTGCTGATGTCAGATCAAAAGTGTTGGCAGAGCTGTATGAGTATGTTTGACTTTGCACAAAATTCTGGGTTTGGACAGTGTCAAACTCTCCAGCTTAAAGACCTGAAGGCAGTTCGAGGATGCAGACTATTACATCCAAACATATCAACCAGCAACATCTTTCTTTTCACTGAAGATGAACTGTCTATGGGCAGATTTCTCAGAACCAGAGCACCTCCAAAATCTAATTAGGTTTTTGCCGGTTCAAAACAAATAACTAGAAGCAGACATCACCGGCTGCACAGTTGATGAATAACAGTTTTCTCCATCACTGAGAGGTCAGCATGAACTCTTCCTACACCACACTGGATGAACGCTCCATTCGCTGAGTCGTCACTTCACTTCAGAATCACGAATGTTTGTCTCCAGCTGTAAATCTCATCGCTAAAAGCAAGCTTGCAAGATGAAGTCTGTCAGTTTGAGGCTTAAACTGTACACAAAACTTCATGAAAACATTTTGAAGATACAGTATGTTCCTGACAGATGTTTAGACAAAACATCAAGGTCAATCCTGATCTCTTTGGTGAGTGGATGAATATCTAGTGAATCATCTGTGAAGATTCTTCTCAATAATTCAGGTGGTTGGATGTATGGAGAAAGCTAAAACTAAAATTTTAGTTCTTAACTGAAGGAGCCTTTTGGATGAACAGCAAAACATTGCGAAACATCATTTAAAATTGTGGCTCTAATCCCTGAGTGATGATGATGTATTTTGGTGTTTGTTACTGATATTTGGAACAACTCAGGTAAGCAGGGTGCAGACTCAAAGCAAAGTTAACTGGCTCTTTGATTTAAGTCAAATTTGGTATCAGACAGACAGTCAGAACAGGCAAACATGTCCAAAGAGGCATAAACAGGCAAGCAAAGGTCCAAAAGGGTAAAAGGGCAAGTGTAAAAAAAAAAAGAAAACAAGGCAGCCACAGAGCAGATAACAGGAGAGCGTACTGGTCCAAAATGGCAGGTATGCACACTGTACATTCCGGAGCTGATGACTAATTGGGCAACATGGTTAACACTGTTGCTTCACAGCAAGAAGGTCCTGGGTTCGAACCTTGGCTGTCCCAGGTCCTTTCTGTGTGGATTTTGCATGTTCTCCCCATGTTTGTGTGGGTTTCCGCAGGGTGCTCTGGTTTCCTCCCATCATCAAAGACATGTATGTAAGGGTTAATACTCTTGTCAGTGCCCCTGACCAGGGAGTTGGTCCACGGGCACTGCACTGCGGCTGCCCACTGCTACTAGTGTGTGTGTATAGGATTGATCAAATGCTGAAGATGGGAGCAGATGTGGGAGCAGAGGGGATGTGGAGCTCAGGTGATAAAAACTGACAGGAATACACTGGAGGGTATGAAATGACAGGAAATGTTAATGACTATAAGACTGACAACACAGGGAAAAAAAAGAAAAAATATTAATTGGCTGCTGCCATGACAGATGTAAAGTAAATGAGCTGCATTTATGTAGCTCCTTTCTAGTCTTCCGACCACTTAAAGTGCTTTACACTACATGCTAACATTCACCCATTCACACACACATACACTGATAGCAGAGGCTGCCATGCGAAGTGCCAACCTGCTCATCAAGAGTTCTAATGTACATACACATGCACACTCACACACCGATAGCACAGCCTTCAGGAGCAATTTGGGGTTCAGTATCTGGCCCAAGGACACTTCGACATGCGGACTGGAGGACCTGCTCTACCTCTTGAGCCACAGTGTTAAAGATAAAAGCAGAACTTAAGTTATATTACTAAAGATCAGTAAGATAACTTAAATAACATACTTTTTGAAGATGGAGGCTTAGTACTTTTGGTCGAGATATACACAGTGTTGACCTCTTATCTGTCTTTTCCTTACTGTTATCATCATCCTCCGGTTCATACTGTCCTACATGCTGGAAAGCCACAGCCAACAGTCATGCCAAGAAAGGTTTATTTATTTCAAAAAAGGCTGTCACAAAATGCCTTCCAGAAATCCAGGGACATAAAAACAAATAAAACAAAACATTACAAAAACAGAATAGAACGGAACAAAAGGCTTTTCCATTTACCGAATGTTCACCCTCTCAGAGAGACAGTAAATATTCAGTCATCCTTAAGAACCCTCCCTCTATAGAGAGCAAACATGGCTGTGAAGAGCCTTTGATGTTTAGTGTCAGTTGTCCTGCCGACTGTTTTAAATGAAAGTTTTAATTGGCCAAAAGAAGGGACTTTTTTTCACAAGTTTAAAATGTATGAAAGGCTGGCAGAGTGTTTTAAACCCACTATCACTGAAGCTCTGTGACCCAGTCAGACATTGTTCTGTGTTGATTAGTGAAATCAGCCCTGCGGTGACTCTTTGTGTGTGTGTGTGTGTGTATGTGTGTGTCTGCTCAAATGTGACTCATTATCGTCATATGAACTGGATATCGCGTGCATTGTCAACATGTAATATATTCATTGTATAGGAACAAACAGTGTGTGTGTCTACTAGTGAGCCTGGCTTTGAAGTAGGTAGGTATACCATATTTGTGTGTGTATTTATGTGTTGGACTGTTGCTAAGTACGCAATTACATCTGATCTGTTTGTGAGCATGCATACACACACACACGCATACTCTCATTACTCTCATTACACACTCATTACATCTGAGCATGTGCAGCATGCTACATTGCAGTACCAATTTGGTGAGACCTTATAGCACGAGATTTAAACATCGCTTCACCAACTTACTGCTGCTCTGGGCATGTGTGTGTGCCTCTGTTAATGTGTTTGTTTTCCCATTATGATCTCATTCAACTATACTGATAATCCAGAGTAGGTCTGCAGTGATCAGGAAGCTGGCAAAGTAGCCGGTTGAGTCTGTTTTTGTTTCATTTCCTCTATTGATTTCTGCAAGAGCTCTGAATTACCATACAGGCCACAACAAGGACATGAAGAGGATGTTAGAGGGGCAGGTGCCCAAATTCTTAAAAGGCGATTTTTTGCAAATAATTACATATGTATATGCCTGGAATGACTACTTTTGCAACACTGTTAAAGAGATATTGAAATGTATGTATTTAAAACAAACCCAGGACTGAGATTGGTTCAAACACTGCTACATGACAGTTAATTAATGATACATTCAAAGAAATTAAGTGTATTTTCAGTAAATTCTCCTCACATGTTAACCAGCCCAACTCTTACCTACTGTAGCCCTCTGACTGACATCCTCACTTGCAGAAGCTCTACTGCTGACGAAGATGCACTTCCTCTGGCTGCATGGCTGCCTCTCTCGCCTCTTACTACCTCTCCACAGAAGGCGTAACTACTTCAATAATAACAGACAATAAGAGGATGCTGATATTGTATGGCTAAGATACTATTTCTATGTGCCAACAAATTTGTTTAATATATTTCACATAACATATCATAATACTGAGGCTTGGAAGACATCATGCATTTAAGCCACAGTTCTAAAAAGCAACACATAAGCTTTAGATGAGGTGTATTAGAAACTGGTTTATAAAAGATTTTAACAGTTAACATTCTTTCATCCTTTCTGTCTCTCCCTCCAAAAATACTGAAAAAATACTAAAAAAAAGTGCTTAACTATTTGCTTAAATATATAATGACATTTAGTGCACAGTTAACATTCATTTACTGTCCTTGTACAAATATTCACCTGTTGAGCAAACATAAGACAAAGATAAGATAAAATACAAAGAAAGGAAAATGTATGCTTACTGTACATATAATCATATATTAGACGTTACTTTAATGTCTGACATTAGCAACACAAACACAATGACAACATCACTGCTGACTATAGTTAATGCAGATCAATTTGACACTAAAAACTCAGATTGACACTGAATGCACCTCATTGGCTGCTTGTTGCAGAAGGAGGGAAACATCCTTAATTTCGTCATATTTCTTATGTGTATCATATCGTTGATATCTTGTAGCTCGTGGTGGATAAAGATGCATACATTTTTCACAACTTTATACCTAACTTAAACAACTTGGAGAAATGTGTTGCATGACAGGATCCATACCCGCTTTGCATCAGATGTGCAATGACAATAATAGTATATAGTACATAATATAAGAGTATGCAGTATATAGTATATACTAATAGTATAATACCCCCTGAACATTAGTTCCACGCTACTGAGTTCTGTCAACTACAGTCATTTTACCTTGTGGTAAACTATACTAACATATACTTATATAAATTCTCTGTCAGTTACACTCAGAAACAAGATGAGGTACTGAATATATTGTTGTGTCACGCTGGATGTAAAAGGAATTTATTTATTGATTTATTAAAAATACCCCAGAAACCCCAGAAAAAGGGCACTTTCTCTCTAGGGGCCAAACGGGCAGGCGCTCGAGCCCCCTTTGAGGTCTATCTGTGCACATGCCTAGGCAACAAAGTACGATGTAATGCTCAAAATAAGGTTAATGAAGTTAATAAGATTCTCTAGCTACACCAAACTTTAACTTCTGTTTGCAAGTGCAGATTAAATGCCAACATGCATCTTTTGGCGCTGCACAAACCTTCCAATGGTTCTCTAGTCCTTGTCAAGCCTTAAGGTGTTCACACACTATTTAATTGTGCAATTATTTTTGACATTTTTGACATGTTAACTTTTTCAACTGCACTCAAACATACAGTACGGTATCTAAAATTGTAAAATTGTGATACCTCCTTCAGATATGATCCATCCCATCAGACTGTAAAGCTGGAAAGTTGAACACAAGGTCACAACTGATTTATAAACAGCTGCTCTGACATGGACTTCTACCTACGCACATCTGTACGATCAAATTGAGTCAGTGGGAGACCTCCCTTTTCATGTGGCCCCAGGTGTTTAGTCACCATATCTAATCATTTGAGACACACACATTATGCAATGTGAGGTACCCTCAACACCCCATGTTAGTCTGATACGAGTGCATCGTCTCAACACTCACTCCACTGAGATGATGAAATTAAGGAAGTCAAAATCAGAGAGCTGGAATATTTTTTTACAGGCTGTGGTTTGACATTTTTGGTATGGCGTCCAACAGAATGAGATTACATAACAGCCAGAGGATATTTTGGCCTTATGAAATAGAATAAGTTGGATTTACTGTATGAGATCTCCATGAGGCTTTGACAGTGGAGATGGGAGAGATGTGGGATATGTTGCTGTTTGATGCTAACAAAGTAGTGGTTTTTTGTTGTTTTCAGATTTTAAAATGAAGCAGTAGATGCTCATTTAGCCTAAAATATGGACACACAGTCTCACAAACATTTTCCAGTTTTAAGGCCTTAAGGTGATGTGCTAATAGAACAGACGGGAGTAGGAGATTGGCTTTTTATAGCACACACAGCATCTCACCTGTGCAATGTCACATTGTGTGAATTGGACACATTTATTGCTTTAGGAAGCACTTCAGGAAGGGGAAAAAACAAGGGAACATTTAATATGCTAATGATAGTATGTTAACATGTTAATTGTGAAATGCTAATGTTTAAGATTAAGTGTTTAGTACTTTAATATGCCTCAGGTTAGCAAGATAATATATTTAGCGTGTTACTGTTAGTGGAACATAATATAATGTAACATCATTATGTTAGGATGCTAATTTCCTTTTAGATGTACTATATCATGAACTGTGATGGACGAGTGAAAAATTTGGCCCATCCTCAAGTTTCAAACATCCATCCATGGTCACGTCAAGATAAATGCATTCATGTGGTGTCAGCATTTGGGATGATTGAGTAATGCTTTTGTTATTGCATTCTAAGATTGTTTCCCCCATTGCTATCCTTAAATGAAAATTAAGCCTAAATTAGTTATTTTAAGGTGTTACATATTTTTGGTGCTTCATTAACAAGCTCCTAATTATTGTCTGTCGATATGCAATAACAATGTCAATAACGTGAATCTCATTGGACAGAAGTGTTGGACATAGGCTAGCCAAACATTTGCCACGGAGAAACAACAGGTTTTCATTCCAACAGGCAGGCTCTCCATGGTACATCCCCCCCCCCCCACCCCCGTCACGTGTTGGCCCAATGTACATTGTTGGTGTGGTTACAAAAAAAAGAGTGTAAAACTGAAATCTGTCTCAAGCTTTTGCAAGAACCATATCTCATCTTGTCTGCATTATCTCACTTGACCACACCAAGGACATAAAGTACATGTTACTGGTCCTGGTCCATTGTGCGTAGCTGGTTTCTTACTCTGTATTATTCTGTATGTGTGCAGCTGCCTTGTGTGCAGAGGTGGAGGAGCGGCTGGTGAGTCACCTATTGTCATCAGAGCGCTACAACAAGCTGATCAGACCAGCTGTCAACAACAGCCAGCAGGTCACCATTTACATCCAGGTGTCCCTCGCCCAGCTGATCAACGTGGTGAGGAAACGCATACACACACAAGTCCAAATCCACGTTCAGACTCATAGAGGCATATTCTACTAATTTAAGATAATTCAAGAACACAGATGGTGGAGATTATTTCTACTGACAGGAGTGAGTTCAGCCGCTGCCTAAATACTGGAGCCATCTTTTAGCCATCCACATCCTGTATGTATAAACCTTCTGTCTGTGTGTGTTTCAGAATGAGAGGGAGCAGATCATGACCACCAACTGTTGGCTCACTCAGGTTTGTGTCCCTGCTTGACCTTTTGTTCTTCTTTCGATGTGTGTTTATGTTTGTGAGGTCAGGCCATGTCAAAACACAACCTCTTAGTGGCTCAATAAGTGTCTGACTCGTATTAATCATTAGTGCACACACACAAAAATATATAAAGATACACCATCATGTATCTGCGTCTTTTTGAGGGACAGGTTGAATATGCAGAGGTTTTGGTGAAAATGTTGCTGGTTCGCTGATGCGTTTAGCTCATGGCATGTAGAACAAATATGTCAGCGAACAGCTGGTTCGTATCTGTGCGTGCAATTTTGTGTGTATTCTTCATATCAGCTTTGGTGATTTTTGATGCATGTATTGTATTTTCATTTATCCTCATCAGGTATGGAATGACTACAGATTAATGTGGGACCCTGATGAGTACGAGGGAATCAAGAAAATCCGCCTCCCGTCACAACACATCTGGCTCCCAGACATTGTCCTCTACAACAAGTAAGGCTGCTTATGTGTGTGTGTGCATGTATAGCTGTAAAACTAAGTGATTAAAAGAGGATCAGACAACAAAGAGCAACTTATTCAAATAGTTACAAAAGCCCATTTTTCTAAAATGTTTTTCATATCCTCTTACGCTTCCTATCCTCTTATCTCTCCTTTTTATCCCACTTGTCACCTTTTTTAGAAAATTGAATACAATAAAAAAACAATGTTAACACTGTTAGAGGTGTCTGCAGATAGTCTCATGATGATGAGTGGTCTTTTAAGGGATGAGAGATTACAGAGAAAAAGAGATGGGGAGAGACTGAATTAATGATGAAGTCTGCAGGTAAGGCAAAAGAAACAGGGTGATTGTAGATCCATTATGAAGGATTTGACTTTTTTTTGAATGACTTCTTTTTAGGGAATTTGGTCACCTTTTAGGACTGAAAATACTTATTCACAGAAACTCTATAATCTTTAGCTTTCCATTTCAGTTTATAATAAATCTGACCAAAATGAGGCTACCAGTGAACATTTATTATGCAGCTGTGATTAGATTTCTTCCATATCTGTTGGGTTTTCTTCCTCTTCACACCTTACACTTGAACATTTGAGCACATACAAGCTACATAGACAGTAAAAATGTTTCAGTTTCTGACACAGTTCAGCTGCATTTCACACTATAGAGCTGGATATGTACATTAAAATAATACAGTCACATTACAGCCTTAACTATTGATCTTTTTTAATAGAAGTCAATGCACTATAATACCCCGACTGCACGCTCAATCTTAAAAGCACTGTTACATTGGACAACAGGACAACGTCCCTGCACATTATTGTGTGTTTTTGCATATTGAGCACAAATGCTTAAATCACTGATCTGAGAAGACCTTCACTTTGTGTAAACATCAAAAATCATCTTGCAGCTGTATAAAATGCCTGCCAGTGAAAATCAATACATGAGAATCCCAATGCTGTAATACGTTCATTCAAGGGGAAATTAGCCCTGCTGCCACTGAAGTGTTAGCTGACAGACATGAAGGCTTTTGGGCCTCACCTCATCTGTCGCCCATATAGGTCAACACCTGGGTCTCCTTTCCATCTGCTAGTTTCTTTAAGGTGAATTGTATACAATAACTGGAGGCAATTTAGTTCCATGGGACTAATGAGTATATCACCTTGTGTCATGGTTGTTAACTGTTGCTATTTTATTTACCCCTCAGTAAACAAAGCAAAGACACAACGCAAGATCTAATGCAAAAACATGACATTTAGAATAAAATCAGCGCTAGAATACTGAGACAATTTTAAGCTGTGATTATGCAAAATTTGTATACATGGTGCTTTGATTTGTCAGTTTATAATGAGGGAAAGTCAGCCATCAATTACTCTAATTAATATGAACAGCCACTTTCAAAATGTAAAGATTAGAGATATCACAGTTCTGTGCAAGCAAGGAAAAAGCCTAAAAAAGCCTGTAGCAGCTGGACTATTAACTGGTACAAATTAAAGCAAGACCCATATAGTAGCTTTTTTGGAGTGTTCAATCATATCACATGATCTTCATCAGCAGTCTACAAAAACACTCAAATAATCCACAATGGCTAATATATTTCAAGAAACTCAACTTCTCACAATTTATGGTATTAACATTTTCCAAATGCATTTATATATATATGATACAATCAGACAAACATCTAATCTTCATCTTCCCAAACATCTGACAACCAGAGGTCAATTTTCAATCAGATCCAGGGTCCAAATTTGACCCTATTATCTGGGAAGGCTGAGAAGTCCTTAAAGTGCCCAGAAAAGGGAAAGATCTACAATTCCAAGGTAACTTATCAAACTCCATTTGCTGATGAAGACGATGTGATATGATCAAAAGCTGCAGAACAGCCACTAAATTAAACTGGTGGTGTGATTGTTATTTCCATGGTCAGGAATGAACTTTAAACCTGACTGAGATGGTTTAACAGCCACAGATGTGCAGACACGCAACATTTTTGTTTTGGTCAGCAGTGTTACCCCACCGTTTATACAGGGTTTGTAGGCATTAAACTTTTACGAACACAGATTGCTGGTCAGCTAAAGACCGCTTAAAGACCTTACTGGCTTAAAAAGCAAATTGATACGAGATGATCAGCATTACTTTATGACTTCATGTCAAGGTCTCTGGCACAGTCAGAAGCAGGTGGGGCCTCTGCATTTTTAATTAGTCTGCATATTCACGCCAGCCCCAAAGCATTAGAGACTGAGTGTGATGGCTGGATTCCTGACCTACTTTATAATTGATAGGCCACTTATGTATAATGCATCACCTGCAGCCTTCGTGAGATAAAGAAAAAAAGTCAGTCTCAGCAACATTTTGGGGGGGTGGACAGTTGTTGCCATGTTGCTAGGAGTACAATACAGAGCTTTTCCTTAGGGATGATAAACACATCCTGTAACTTTCAATACATATAACTGTTGCATGTGTCACCTCTGCAGACACACATGTCATGAAAGCAAATTCTCAACATGCCATCAGTTAGACTCAAATAAATGTTTTCTTTTGATGACAGTGCTGCAAAACAGATTCAATCCATGCTCAGTTGCACTAAGATGATGAACTAGCTCAAGATTGTAATGGATTTGACAAATTATTACATATATTTTAAGAAGTGACATACAGTACAGAGCCTGTTGGGGCGTTTTCAGACCTGCACTGGTTAGTTCAGTTGAATTGGATGAATGTGGACCAAAACAATTGTACCGAGACCCTTTGTGGATGTAGTCTTGGTCAAGGTGTACCAGGCATACTGTGAAGGTTGAGCTAAATGGCTCCCATAGCAGAGTGCACTGGATAATTGAAATCATCAGTTGCTAGCAGCAAACCAGAGAGTGAATGACGGTCCGATTGGGTCCAACCTGGACTAGAGCTAATTATGTTCTTTCTCCTGCCCCAGGCAGATCTGACCTATGAGAGGATTGATCATTCTCATATGGCTTGTAGTGATGCATTTTGATTTGCTTGGATTTGTGTGAGAAGAAAGTGAACCACAGAGAAAACGTGCCAAATTTTCCAACTCATCCACTGATTCGAACCAGAACGAAGTATAGTTTCAGAAATGCCCTTAGTGAGCAGTGTAATGGTTACATAGTTCAAGCAGAACACTGAAATCGTGCTTGCATTGGCTGATTGGCGCCAGCTGCTTCATTCATGCTTCACGATCGCTGGTTCATTCTCCAGCTGCTTGGCTACCAGCTGACAAGTGATGCCCAATCATATTCATGTAAGTGTACAGCAAGTGTATTACCCTGCTAATACGCATGTGCCAATGCTGTTTGCTACTGCAGCACCCTCTGCCACCCCAGCCACTTTGTATCGTTAATTTGTTGAAGTTTTTATGTATGTTTATTCTCTCAGGAGAATCCTCATCACTGCTTAGATTATCTGAGAGCTCCCTCAAAGAGAAGAGCCTTTTACACCAAATCTAACTGCATAACCATTTACTATAAATGGTCAATTCCTCAATATTCCTCAACAGTTCCTCTGACTGAACTATAAATATTTTTGTTTTAACAATGTTTTTTTTTTCTTTAAAAAAAAACAACCAAAAAAACTTCCATCCATGGTAGCAGGCTAAATAAAGTAGGTCAGACACTCTTCTTCCCAGTCATGTCCATCAGCTACTCCTGAAAGAACCCTGAGGTGTTCCCAGGCCAGATGGGATATATAATCCCTCCAGTGTGTTCTGGGCCTGCCCCAGGGTCTCTTCTCAGTTGGATGTGCCTGTAATACTGTTCCTCCACAGGGAAGGATTAAGGAGTCATCCTAAACTGATGCCCAAACTACCTTCTTTCAATGCAAAGGAGCGGTAGTTCTAGTCAGAGCTCCTGTTGGGTCTCTGTAAATGAAAGAGTACGGTCTAGACCTGCTCTCTGTGAAAAGTGCCCCGAAATAACTTATGTTGTGATTTGGCGCCATATAAATAAAACTGGCTTGACTTGACTTCCAGATGTTTGAGCTCCTCACCCAGTCCCTGTAGAGTTACTGCATTTCTAAATATTATGTGGAAGATGATAATGATGTGTATTTCAATGAGTGAGAGATCTTTGAATAAGATTTGTCAAAATCTTTACAGTTATCATTTATCTTTCTTCTTTCTTTTGCTTTTCTCCCACCTTTTCCTGCTCTTAGTGCTGATGGGACCTATGAAGTCTCCTTCTACTCCAATGCTGTGGTCTCCAACAATGGTGAGGTGGCCTGGCTTCCACCAGCTATCTATAAGTCAGCCTGCAAAATCGAAGTCCGTGACTTTCCCTTTGACCAGCAGAACTGCACCCTCAAGTTCCGCTCCTGGACCTACGACCACACTGAAATTGATCTCATCCTCCTCAGTGATTTTGCCAGTCGTGATGACTTCAAACCCAGCGGTGAGTGGGATATTGTTTCACTGCCTGGACGCAAGAATGAAGACCCTGATGACATCAGATACCTGGATATCACCTATGACTTTATTATCAAGAGAAAACCTCTGTTCTACACCATCAACCTGATCATCCCTTGTATCCTGATCACCTCTCTGGCTATTCTGGTGTTCTACCTCCCATCAGACTGTGGCGAGAAGATGACCCTCTGCATCTCTGTCCTCCTGGCCCTTACTGTGTTTTTACTCCTTATCTCAAAGATTGTGCCACCTACGTCTTTAGCAGTGCCTCTGATTGGGAAGTACCTGATGTTTACGATGGTGCTGGTCACCTTCTCCATCGTCACCAGCGTTTGTGTCCTTAATGTGCACCATCGGTCCCCCAGTACACACACCATGCCTCCTTGGGTTAAGCGCATCTTCTTGTACCGACTCCCTTCCTACCTCTTCATGCGGAGACCTGGTAGCTCCAACATCCGTGAGAAATTTCGAAAAAAACACCAGCAGCGATCGTACTCTGACCAGAAGCTGCGTGGAGCGGATGGGGGGACTGGAGGCTCTGCAGGAATGGCTGATTCCTCCTCATCCTTCTTTGTCAATGAGGAGTCGGCCAAACGCTATGGCTGGAAGATCAGCGACATGTCAGAGAACACAGAGTTCAGGAAGAGGATGACGCTCAAGTGCAACATTGATGTGGAGGATGCAGTGGATGGCGTGCGCTACATTGCTGAGAAGATGAAGACTGAGGATGATGATGAAGGGGTAGGTGTTTCACAAAAGTGACTGAATGTGTGCACTGAAGTGTGTATGAGTCAAAACATAACATACTGATTGCCATGAAATTTGCTGCTGTTGTCCATGGTTCCCAGAGGAAGAATTCTCATGACTTTGTCTATCCCTTGAATTCCCATCTCTTACCACAATTATGTAAAATTATACATTTACTTGATGGATTGGCATAAATTCACACATTCATGGCTCCAGACAATGTATCCTAAACCACAGATTTCTCCTTTAGCGCCACCAAAAGGTTCAAATTTATGGTTCAGAGTGAAATGTCTCAACAAATATTGGATGGATAGCCTTAAAATTTGGTACAAAGCATGCTAACATGCTAAACAAAGATACTGAAGTTGATAAACTGTATACCCTCTAAATGTCAGAATGTTAGCATGGTCATTGCAAGCATGTTAACATGCTAACTTTGCATTTAACTCAAAGAACTGTTGTGCCTAAGAACAGCCTCACAGAGCTGCTAGCATCTCAGTAGACTGTCACAGTGGAATCTGTGCATATCTGATTGTGTACATATTGTTAATTATTTGTGTTTCAAATGTTTGTTTTCTAGCCACCTATGTTATGTGATGGGTTTCATTATGTAATTATATCATAAGTGTTTGGTGAATTATGAAATTGTTTTTGGAGTGAGAGCATTCTTGTCTGTATCACATTCAGTCACTTTGTCTTTATGCATATTTTTAAATATTACACAAGATTGTCATTTGTACTAAGTTCTCAAATTAACTTTGATTTCTGCATTTGATTAGATGCAAAATTTGTCACAGCATGAGGAAAAAACAAACCCAGCTCTGATACATTGTGCCTGCCCTCAGAGCAAAACCTTTAATTCAGTGACTTGAATTTCTTGAATTCATACTCCTTAGTATTATGTCACTGCTGTTTCAGCCACTAAATAAAAAGTACCAAAGATGAGAATTCATATAAAAAACAACTTTGAAACCAGATTGAATTGAATTCAGTTCACTTTAGTTCAGGAAGGTAAACACAACAATGGTAATATTTAACATCAAACTTCTCTCTCTTTCTCCCTGCAGATCATTGAAGACTGGAAGTACGTAGCCATGGTGATCGACCGTCTCTTCCTGTGGATCTTTGTGTGTGTATGTGTGGTCGGGACAGTCGGTCTCTTCATGCAGCCTCTGTTCCAGAGTTACAACACCCCCATTATTGATGACATGGACCATAACTGAAACCCGATTCCTGAACTTTGATCTCAACATGACCCAGAAATCAACTTTGAGTCCCCCCAGAAACAGAGCTCTGATAACATTTTAACACATGAACTCACACGTCCGCCTCGCACTGCACTCTCACTGGGAAATGATAATAATGCACTTTAGCCCTCTTCCAATACTTGCTCCCCTCCTTACTTCCATTACCTGCCCTTTTCATCCTCCACTTAACCTGCCATCCTCTGCTCATCTGTCGCCCACAGAAGAACCAGGATCCATTCGCTTTTGGTGAACTTATAGGATAATTCTGGTGTATTTCAAATTTAGTCTAATTTTTGTAATTTTGGCCATGATTCTGGTCAGTTGTAACACTGTATTCACCAAGAGATCTGGGAGTGTGGCAACATTGCTGTCTCTAAACCTTCAGGTTAGCCAAACATATTGTATAAGATTATTGCCAAACTATCTGTTGTAAACATCCATCACAGTTAAGGTGCTGTTCCTACAGTATTACTTTGACCTAGGTTCTTACCATAGTTTTCCAACATTCACTTTATTCAGAGATAAATAGATAATCTAGTTTAAATAGATAATCTAGTTTAAATACATAATCTAGTTGTACTGTTGGCTGGTTGGATGTTGTTGTAGCAGTGCTAATGAGTCTCTAGAACTTAGCAAATATATGGCCAAAAATACAATAATACAGCAAGTCCCAATTTGTAATAAACCAGAATTTTATTTTAATTCAAAACGTGAAGTGAAAAGCACCATTTAGTAATCATGCTCTGTCTTGGTTATCAATATAGCCCTGCAGTTCACCAAGAATAGAAATGTAGCAATTTTTAAAGAGATTTCTTTACCTGAAATGGTTGAATTGAAATTGTATTGTCTCCTTGTCACTGTTCACAAAAGGTTTACCCAACTATCAGCAACTCAGGACATGATTTTTTCTTTCTGTTTAGGCAAGACTCAATTTCACGCTTTTCTACCATACTCCCATATCTCTCTGTCGTAATCGCATCTTGATGGCCCCGATAAGACATTATGGAGGCTAGCATGCATAAAACAAGGCTCTTTACCTCAAAGAGAGAAATAGCCCAAAGATGAACAAAACCACACATAAGCAGACAAGCACATTCTGCAGATAAGGGCCTCACACTAACAGCACACCCCTGATGAAAAGATGATTCCCTTCTGTGTAGAGACATAGAAGATGATCACCTCCCTGTGTCCTCACACATACTGTACAATTCTAATATTTGCCTTGAACATGAGAGCGAGAGGGGACACAAAACAGCTTGTGTTCTAATTGTTGTATTGTACAAACGATGGATGAGGGGTGTGGAAGGTACCCAGCCTGTTTTTACCCTCACACACTCTGGCCTGACTGGATTGACTGATCAAATCTACGACAAGCTGCTGTTGTGATGTTATTATACAGCTGTGTTTTGAATGAGGGAAGGACGCAGCAATATAGTGCTTAAAAAATACAAAACTTAAAACCAATGACCATATGGCTGTTGTTGCTCACCGTGCTTCTTTTAAAAAGGTACAGTACGCTGGTTTCATCAAAGCAGTGCTCATCAGCATCCATCACCAAGGAAACCAGCAGCAATAATATTGTACAGTATTTTATACGCACTGACCTGGAGGAACAGTCTGGCTCTTCACTTGCTTTATCTTCCATCATATTGTATGCTTGATTACTGCAGTCTACTCTCAGAGACATTACTTTAATCTGTGTCCAGCAATTATTTCTAAGAGGAATTATAACCTTTCACTGTCATAACACACTCATCCGTCACCGCTACCAATGTTAGCCAAGGAAAAAGTGTACTGTACTAATCCAGCTGTATTGATTTCTTTCATCTCAAATACTTTGTTTTCTTGGTGGATGGGATGAAACATGCTTTTTTGTTCTTCCCACTGGCCAGTCATGTTGCGTGACTTGTTGAGTTTTGTCTGTCTAGACAATAAACGCTGCGAATTACAGGAAGGGACTGTGATGGGACCTGACCTTTGTAACTGGATCAATAAAGGGAAATGAATGCAACATGGTAAATGGTAAATGGGCTGCATTTATATAGTGCCTTTTGAGTCTTCCGCCCATTCAAAGCACTTAACACTACATACCAACATTCACCCATTCATACACACACACATTCATACACTGATGGCAGAGGCTGCCATGCAAGGTGCCAACCTGCTCATCAGGAGTTCTAACGCCTCGACATGTGGACTGGGGGAACTGGGGATCAATCCGCTGATCTTCCAATTAGTGGATGACCTGCACTACCTCTGAGCCACAGCTGCCCCAACAAGCAGATCTGATGAATCACATGCACATTAATTGGTCATTTTATGCTGCAATCTTTCATTCAACATTATAAACATTTTCTGTATTAAGCTCCCTTTGAGGCATTTCGTTGTCTCCTCTGCCTCTCTTATTTGATATGTGTTTGAGGTGATTTGACAAACACCCTGTTCAGGAGCTGACAAAGTAAAAGCTCAAACATCCTCCAGGCTCATTTCTCGCACCTCACACATTTTTCAGCCACGTTGAGATGATTCAAAACTAAGCATAGTCTGCGGGCATTTGGCATTTTGGACAGAAGTTTCTGGAGTGCATGTGTATGCACTCTCTCTATATGTGTGAGAACTATCCGGGGCCAGGGATAAATGTTAGTCAGCTGACTTAGGCTTCATTAGATAGTCTTGTATCCCCGGGGTTTGTAACTTCGCCTTCTGTTAGTTTAAGACGGCAGTGAGGCGGTATGACTGCTAAAGGGACACAGCATGTGAACACACACATGCACATGATCATAAATCTGGAAAATCGTATGTGTTATGATGCTTCCTCACTCTTTATCAGTTGGCAGCTGCTTCCTAAAATGTGACATGGGCCTAAAAAGGAGCCAGAAGCATCACATAAAGCTGGCTATTTGTTGGTCACATGCCATTGCTGATCAAATTTCACTCACTCTAACTTCTTTTAAGTTAAAGTTTGCGGCATATTTATTGTAGCAGTATTAGTATTATTCATAATTGGATTATCAGCAGCATTAGCTAAGATTTTAAAATGGAAAATTTCCAAATTAGATGTAATTTCAGTTTCTGTTGGCGTCTGCATGGATGTTACAAGATCCCTGATGATTTGTTTTTCCAGAACCAACAAGAACATGAGCTGCTGTTTTCCAGTAATGGCTGATACTTCCAGAAACAATACTACTGCATCTTAATTTTCTAGCAAACACAACATCATGTCAGTCACACACACGCACACACTCAAGAGTCAAAATGTGACATAATCCTACAGATGTAGTGACAGCCATTGAATTGGAGTTGGGTTTGGCAATTATTACTCATATTTGTACCCCCGTCCTCCTCTGTACATGTTCGTACGACTCATAAATTAGATTCTTGACATCTGTATCAATTTCCATTAGGAGAATGACCATATGAGGGTTTGGAGGGTTAGATAGCTTGTGTTTTGGTAGTGTGGAGGGTGGCAGAGTGAACCACATTTTTCTGTTCTCTAAACATCACACAACTTTTATTTGTATTGTTCTCTGTTGGGTTATTTTTCAGACTTATCTTTTGCATTAATGGACATTTATCCTTTATTCCTTTCAAAATTATACTTTTTTTGTATTTTTCCTTATTCTTCCAAATGTTTAATGTTGCTTTTAATGCTTCTAACTAAGAGGGTGTAGACTCCCATGCATCTTTCCCAACACCCATGAAGTCATCAGGTGCAGCCAGCAAGAAGCTTCGGTTCACACACTTTGCCTATTGCTTATCAATGGGAGGGCTTCAAATTGAAGCCAATATCTACATCCTCAAGGAATGCAAACACAAAGACACAAAGACACTCCATCCTTTTCCCCTTCAGCATATTGGTTCATTTAATGTTACATTTTAGAAGGTAGCTGACATCACTGCTGGCAAACATAATGAAAACCAAGAGATATTACCCAACCAGGGGGCCAACTTTTTAAAGGTTTTTTCAGAGAAGTATAGAGTAGGAGTGAAACTGAATTTTATTGGCAGAAAAAGAAATCTGATTGATTTGGTTTTTACAATTGCTCAGCTGTTGCCAGCTTCTCTTAGACAACAACTTTGTTGAGGTGTAAGAAAGATGGATTTCAGCAGCACTAAAATTGCCTACCTGTCTCTCTGATGTCATACTGTAGAGTCAGCGACCAACCCAGATGCCATTTAAATACAATCAAGGCGTGTATGTGTGTGTGACATCCTTTAATCAGTGAAGATGGCTGCACCACTAGGTCTATGCAGGCAGAGTTGGTGTTATGGTCTCCAAGCAGGTCTGATCATGGGGCATGAAAGAAGGGATAAAACTGGATGGATGGAAAGAGAGGGAGTGAGGGTCACAAGCTGGGTGGGAAAGGAAGAGAAAGAGAGGTATGATAGAGGGAGACAGAGATACTAAAGGTCGGTCATAAACAAGAGACACAAGACTTCTGCAGTCTGCTGGCCTGACAGAGGAGCCCACATTAAAGACCTCTTCACGCTGTACTGAAAGATCAATAAGCATTTATTCTTCTCAGCAGAACGACCCCACATACAGTACATACAGACATTCAATATGCATAAATGCATGCATATAGGCAAACAGCAAGGCGTGCTGAACATGAAGGTTTTTGAATAACACTTTTTCAGGATTACATGCATTTTTTGTTTTGTTTTGTTTTTTGATCTTGGATACCAGAATGAGAAACTTTGGAAGATAATTAATGTAAGAAATGTTTGAAAAGTTGTATTGCATGCATGTAGTACACTGGCTATTTGGAGAGAGGTGTAGAAGTTAAGCAGTACTGTAGAGAGCAGAAGGTTTTGAGGCATTCAGATATGCACAAACACACACAAACTACAACTCTGCCTACACTGAAACATTTCTATTCTATTCTGTTCCTCAACCTGCTGTAATCAGACCCTTGTACCTCACATGCAGCATGGTGGGTGTCAGCAGTTTGATGTGTATCCTGTAGTCGGCTGTTGCCCTCAATGCCCCATTATCCTCCACAGGACATTCCTTTAGGATTTATACCTGCCATTTTAACTCTGTGATCGATATTTATGAACTACATTACTGCATTACAGAATGCGTAGCTGCTGTGCAGTTGAGTCAGGGGGCCATCGATCCTCCCCTCTGAGCTGGTGAGCACTGAGATGAGGGGGACAGACGCAGAGACCTGGTCCAAACGCTTTACAGGGTTTTAAACTGGGCTCAGGGGTTGCTCTGATATGTCCCTGCTGGAGCAATATATTTCTCCTCAAGTCTGTTACCTGCTGACAGCTCAGGGTGCCTGCTGCTGCTCACTAGTGGTCGTATGAGACACTGCAGAGCTCAATGTTATGCTTAGAGTCTGTACTAGTAAGAAAAACAGTCCTGTCATTATTTTACTACTACATCTTACCATATAAAATAAGCATGGGTCCTTATTTATAATTTATTTGGTATGGCACTGCAGTAAATGCACACATTTCAAGTACATCCTGGTAATAATCAGTTGTTGTGTGTGTTTAAGTAACAACACATCACATATGTATGACTAGGTCAGAGTCTAGATCAGTGGTTCCCAACCTAGGTGTTGGGACCCCCACAAAGGTCACAACATACATCTGAGGGGATGTGAGATTATTAACAGAATAAGACCTTTTATTCTCCTGCTACACAAAGTTGTGTTAATCTTTTCTTTAATCTTTTCTTTTACTTGATCACTTTCAGGACAATCATTCAAATAACACAAGGAAAAAAATATTCTTTAGTTTAGCTGGTCATAACTGGTAGATCTATGCATCTGGTGGCAAGGGGTCACACCAATACATTGCTTTGATTTTAAAGGTCACAAGTCAAAAAGATTGGAAACCACTGGTCTAGATCCTCATTTAGATTGTTTTTGGCACAATGTCATATCATCTTGGTGAATGTGCCCATAGCCACATGTTCAATCATTATTTTCTAAAATGAATCAGATTTAAATTTCAATGCCAGAGGAGAACTTTGTTGAACACAAAGGTCACATAAACACATATTCATCTTATTTGTATAACAGTTTGTGACATAAATGTTACCATATTTTGCAATATTATAAGAAAGGGATTAAATACTCCAGTTTGACACTTGCCCCTGAGGCCACCAACTAGGATTGCCAAGACTATTAATGAAATGTTCCTAACACATTTCAAACTGATTAAAAATCACTTGGAGCCATGATGAGCACATCTGCTTTGATGGCAAAAGGAGGCCCAGACAATTGTTCAGATTTCATCTTAGGACAAACGTGAGTGGACCAGATAATGAGTAAGCGTTGCGTGTCTGTGTTTGACCCCTTAGGCTGCAGCCATTTAATCGAAAATGACACCACTGGTCATCCAGAGAGCAAGATGGACAGCGAGGGCAAAAACAGGAAACAGAATGGAGTTGTAAGCTTGATTGTAAACAAATTGTCACGATGTATTGTATGTGTGTTGACTGTGAGCGTATGTGAAAGAACAAGAGAGGGAGGAGGGGAGGGGTTTATGGGGAAAAAAAGAGAAACATGGTGCAGAGAGATGGCAGTTTAATTAACAGCAAAGGGCTTTAATCAGATAACTGTGATTCGAGCAGTGAAGGGACTTTAATTAGTTGCTGGTGGCTGCAACAGGCCAAAGCATGACCAAGCAGACAGCATATAGTGAGAACTGGATGAATGGAAAGTAGGAAGTGGTGTTAATGGGTCTGAGAGAGAGAAGATGGAGCAATGAGCGCAGGCCTGGAAGGGTTGGGGAGGGAGGGATGGGTTTGAGGACGGGAGTGCTGGAGGGTTGAGTGGGGTCACAGAGTGTAGCGTGACTGGCAGAACAGGACAAGCTGTGGGAGGAAAGGAGACGCTGAGGGCCTTTAAAACGGGTGGTGACCATGGAGTAGTAGGATTAGAAAGCGCAGAAGGAAGAAGGGGATCATGGGAAGAAGGGTAAACTGTTTAGATGGGGTTAAAGGGTAAGTTGGTCAGATGCAAGGAAAGAAAGATGGTGAGAGGTCAGTTATGAACTTTGAGATTAAATTTTAGTCATCTCTATGAGAAAAAATAAAATGCCTGTCAAATGTTCAATATTTGTTTAGCTGCAACTGGATTTTCTATAATGTTTGAAATGTTTTGGTGGGGATATCTTTTTATATGAAAAATAATAGCAAAAAGAATGGTGGACAGCATTAACCCTTAAACCTCACTGATCGCTGGTAAGTCAGTTATTACAAACTCATGCTCTGCAGTCAAACATCGTTCAAACCCACAGAATTTTATTCAAAGTTTAGCAGAGATCTCAACGTTTCCAAAGTTTCTAAATAGGTAAGGCTGAATTTTGCAGAAATATATATAAAACTATACACAAGAATCTACAATATTTTCATTTAATAGCACAGTCCAAACATGCAATCTTGTGTATGCATATTTTACTAGCTTTAATGAAGAGCTGGGACAAGCTGTTTCAAAACATATTACAGTCAAACAGCATAGAATAAAATAATTTCTTTAAGCTACCTACTGTAAGGGTAAAAAAGTGGACAATTTGAATGTTAAAGGGGACGTATGTATGTATGACGTCATGTATGTTTTCAGACTATATTTTTATTCTGGGGCTATACTGGTATATCTTTGCATGATTTACAGCTCAAAATATTACCTATTTATCTTATACTGGCCCTTTATGCAGCCCCTCAGTTTAGCCTCTGTCTGAAATAGACTGTTTTAGCTTCTGTCTCTTTAAGGCTGCCCTCCTGATGAGCCTATTCTGTCCTGATTGGTCAGCTTCTGGAAGCTGACACTCTTCCACCTGTACGTAAACAAACAATAGCAGAGGGATGTCACTTATTTTTCTCGGTCTTTATGTTCTTTCGTTTTCAAATACAGCCACACATGTTCGAACCGAAATCTGAAATATGCGAGTGAACAATGCAAACAACCCGTGGAACAACCTTACCAACCACCAAGGCTACCAGCGGACAGCCGTTTGTAGCCATGTGCAAACAATCTGATGTCAATTTAATGGGGAAGTAGAGGTAACTTTGCAAACAGAGCGTTTAGAGCAGGCTGAATCCTGGGCTTTTGACTATCAGGCAGCATTTTTACATACCTCATGTTTTGGAACTGATTATGTTTAACATAGACATCTGACATAATAACAGGGTATAAATGACAGAAAATCACAAAAAAAGCATGTTATGTCACTTTAAGGATTGAAGCTGAGGCCACATTTGACCTCTCCAATAATACAGGTTACAGATCAGACTGTTGCAACTTCAGATTGCAGGTTGTTTAAAGGCAGATATCTCATCCGTGTGAGTGATAAGTAATTAAATAAGACAGTGAGCAGCTGAGAGGAAGAATAAAATAACTAAGAATGCAGGAAAAGCACAAATGGAACTAATAACATTAATGATCTGCAATGCAGCAATTAGTGATGTTATTAGTTACAGCTGTGTTTCACAAGTCATGTTTCCTGCTGTAAAAAAAGGTCTATTATGGAAAGTCAAACATGAAAACTTTACTTATTTCAACAGAAGTGGGATGTCCCCAAACCTTTAGTCAGGGGAAAGAAGTAAAAATGAGAGGATAATATGATGTATGAAATAAGAGATGTAGAGGAGGATGGCAAGAGATAAAACCCAAATAGACTCAGTTAAGGAGAGAAGAAAAAGTGTGCAAGGTTGACGCGGATGAGCCAGGACAGTCTTGTCTGACACACACTGTTGTAACTACACTTGCCCTTTTCCTTTTCCTCCTTTGTCTCTGTTAGGCCCTCGAGGTCCTTCTGCTTTGTCTGAGCTGTCTAACCAGATGCCTGCTGTTATTTAACAGTGCGTCCAGCTGTGTGATTGCACAGAGGCAGAGACAGGACAAAGCAAGAGAAGAAGAAACAAAGTGATAAAAAGGACAACTCATTGTTTTGTACTTTTTGTGTGCTCTATTGGAGCAGTTTTGGGACGTCATCTTGGCTGGAGACTGTCCTGAAACACCAGTCGGTTGAACTATGATGCTGTGGGGCAATAGTCTCCTCCTGTGAACCTGACTAATTCCTGCATCGCTGAAGCGGCTCTGCCCCTTTTCTCTTCTTCTTTCTCTGGATCTGAGTGTGTTTACATACTGTATAGTCTACACAACTTGCAATCTTATGAGGAATTATGAGTATATTTGAGTATCTTATACTACTGTTTAAATTACGGTTTTATTTTTTATATAAGTATGTTGTCTGATTTAATACACTTTGGTTTAAATACAGAGGAGAAACACATAAATAAAGATTATATTCATTCTTACAAACAAAAGACACTTGAAGGGTCATGTTAAATTTTTATCCAGTGATGTCATTGTTGTTTTCTAAATCACACATGAAAGTCATTGTGTGTAATGGCACATTATATCATGTTACACAATACACTATATCAGTTTACACTCTCCATTATAAACACTGATAAGGACTGTTGATCCAGGTAAAGCTATTATCGCTTCTTACTTCACTAATTAGATTGAAATAAATCACCAACAAAGAAACAGAGATAAGAGGCAAATACGAAATGCTTTAAATTGAGATTGAGACAGTTGAGATGTGGATTGAGTAAAAAGGGGCCGAACTTCAACAAGAAATAAGAGGTGAAAACAATTTTGTACATTTTGTGCACAACATCTCCTTCTGGACATGATGTCAGAAAGTCAAACATTTACATTTCCCTTTGTATAATATCCAAAAAACCAATTATAGATCTAAAACTATGAGGCTTTAAAATCAATGCAGGCAAATATACACCTCGGTCACTCCATCTCTTAAAACATATAAGGTCAAGTAATTACTAGCAAAAATATTCAATAAATGGAAAAAGTCACATATTGATCTTTTAGCTTTAAAGTTTAATGCCATGGGAAAGACCTCCAAATGTTTGTTTTTTAAATGTCAAGTATGCCTCTTTAAATGTCCATCACTATCTAGAGTGCAGTATATCTCTCCCTGTGTCACTGGGAATGGAAATATTGTTATTAAGGTGGCAGTAACAAAGTGAAAGGAGACACAAACAACTTAAGAAAGAAAAAAAAATGTAAAATTGGTGGCAAAAAATCAGGGAAAGGGAGAAAAAAATAACAGAGTGAAGGAGGATGTCCTGTTTCTCTCCAGTCTGGGCCAGTGGGTGGAGACTCTTTCTCAGCTTTTCTCTGCATCTTGCTGAATCAAAAAATAATATTCTGCAAATAGATTCACTAGCTCTGTCACGCTGAGGCACATCAAGCAGCAAAAACTGGTCCTAGTTTCCCTTCTCTTCTCTTCTCTTCTCTTCTCTTCTCTTCTCTTCTCTTCTCTTCTCTTCTCTTCTCTTCTCTTCTTTTCTCTCATACGTTTCTGGTTGACGTCTATTCTGGAGCTTTTTAACATTTCATGGTCAGCTGATCGGAGTGTATATCTCTCTCACGCCCTCCCTGCACCTCTCTCTCCCATCAAACCTTTCTTTATATACTCTGTATTTTGCTGTCTTCCTTCTTTTCTCAGTCTTTTATTCTTTTCAGGGCTCCTACTGGCCAATGTGAGTCATTGTAACCACTGCAACTTCCACCCTCCAAGCCTCAACAACCTTGGTTGACTTCACTCCCCAATGACAAAACTAATTGAGCTTAAAATTGAGGACTGAGCAGTTCCACTTGTCTTCAGCCTCTTGGCTTCTGACCTGCCAGCTGCAAACATGCATGGGACTTTGTACTGTTTCAAGAAGCAGCACTGTTGCAGCGCACTCAGACCCACTGGTCCATTACACTGCTGTTAAACAGATTTTTTGTTTGATGTGGCAGGAGAACGTACAATAAACTCTGTCAAGCATAATAAAAAATCTATATAATGTTGACTTTATGTGAATATTTATAAAATGGCAGGACATGTGGGGATCTAGACAATCTAATGGACTGTTTTCCATGTACATTAATGCATGTCCACACAGATATGTGTGTGTATGTGTGAGTGTGTGTGTACATGTGCATATATGACCTCTTCTAGCAGATCTGTGCAAGGTAAGTGGGTTAAGACGAGTGAATACATGTCAGAGTACATATAAATACATCTTTTGCTGCTGGATACTAAAACACATAGTACACATGCACATACTGTACACTCCCCCATGTTCATATGTTCCACACACACACACACAGTTTCATGAAATATTGAGGGACAAATCAACTAAAAGCTATTTGTTCATCCAGTTATTTGTTGGCTTATAAAACATCACTACTGTGCACATGTAACTAAGTTTTACAAAAGATGAGGTTAAGGAATTTGGACAAACAAACAGAAGAAACCTCAGATGTTAGTTGTTTTCAACAATAGGATAAACGTCCTATGTTTTGAAGGTTTTTAGGATGTATTTCACTCCACAAACTCAGAGCAAAAATACAGATTACAGACCTTTCAGTCAGATTAAATTAATTCTGATGTTTACTTCAGTATCAGGAATTTAAAACCCACTTTAATTGCATTTTTTTTTTCCTTTATAGAGGATATATAGTTCAGTCTGGACTTGCTTGTGGAGAATAATTTCAGTTCCAATTCCATGCAATAGATCTATACATTAATAACTTCCCATTATTTGAATTGGGCAGACTCTGCAGCCTTCAAGACTCAGATTACAGCAGCTAATGCTTTAAGCTGCCTGAACATTGTTATGCGTACAAAATCAATTAAGTGACTAAATAGGTCATTTACAACTCAGCAGTGAAAATATGTGATCTTATTGTGTGTGTGTGTGTGTGTGTGTGTGTGTGTGTGTGTGTGTGTGTGTAGGTGTGTGTACTAGCATCTTCCTCTGGAGCTACAGTAGCCTATATTAAATGTGGTGATTGGATTAGAGATATTTAACTATAACTTTATATCGATTTAAATTTCTTTTTAAAGATAGATAGATAGATAGATAGACAGATAGATAGATAGATAGATAGATAGATAGATAGATAGATAGATAGATAGATAGATGGATAGATAGATTAGAATATTAATAACTCTCTTAAACAATTAAAAACATTGAAAACCTGCAATCGACCCAATTATTTTAGGAAATAAGCAGCTTGCAGGATTGAATATGAAAATGGATGCACATTTTTGCAAAACCCTGGAGCCATATTTGTAAACCATTTCACTATTCCAAACTTATCACCTCTGAATCACAGTGGTGAGTCAGGTCGCGAGGTTTGGCCCGTGGGTGAGTGGGTGGGTGAGTGTAACGCAGGGACGAAGGGAGGGAGGGGGAAGGCGGGACGTGCTGAAGTTATCCATGTCGGGAGAGCGCACCGCGAGTCCAACCTCTCCACGCTCGGGAGCGCAAAGGAAAATGTTGCACTAATCTATTCTTGAGGCTCCACAGACGTCTTTAGTAGGTTATCGACAAGATCTCATTCACTGTCATCCTCTTTTATCCACAGAAAGCATCGCCAAGCGCCGATGCATCGATGATTTTCCCCGGGAAACTAACAAACGTCCTCCTGCTGGTGCTCCTGGCAGCGCAAGGTAAGACACAGCGCGCCGTGGATCGGTGCTGGACTCACAAAGCAAAAAAGTGGCATTATACTCGTTACTATAGGTGTGACATCACTTTGAATTTATAGGTCAAGTGAACGGTTTGTTCGTTACATATGTTTTAAGTTATCTTTAGTCGTGTTACCTCCTAAAATCAGGGAAAATAATCCGTGTGTATTCCCAACCCAGAGAATGAAAAGCTTGGTAAAAACTGTGCGGATGATTTAATCTGCAGAAAACAGGCTAAACTTCACTTCAGTTTATTAACCAAGCTGGATGACATGGTTATAAACGAAACTTGAACGGAACGTGATGGTGACAAATGCAAGCACGTTTAATAGCTGCAGGTGACATATCAGTTTGTGCAATTATTCGACGTTTGCTGCTTCTTGAATATTCTGTCATCGAGAGTTCAAGCGCGCACAACTCCCAGAAAAACAGGAGCTGATGCTGAAAGTGAGAAAAGTCTCCTCCCACATTGTCATTAAGGATAGTGTGCGCGTCCTTGTGCGTGCTGCTGTTCCATCGACAACCTTTCCTATTTATTTCAGACGGACGGAGACAACTTCGTCTTCTCCATCATGAGTATTTGTTCTTATCTGAGAAAAGCCACTCGTTCCAGCAAAATATTATATCCTAAATGCTCTCAAAACTTGTAGAGTCACTGTCATATAGCAGAGAGTCCACTTACAGGACGCACGGAGTCATTTAAACAATATATTCTCACATGCACCCTGGTATCAGTTTTCTCTGGAGATGATGATCTGCGATCGTGACAAGTCACATTATAGCCGATACCTCAGGCCCTGGAGCGACTGTGAAGCACCCATCCATGCACGAAACGAGCTAACACATGCATGACATACTATATGTCTCTCCAGCTGCAGCCCAATGAGTGTCAATGCTGATTTCATCCCTGTATCTCCCAGATGTGCAGGGGATGTCCCCTTCACACACAGAGGTCAGAGGTCATTGTTAGGTGCAGGAAGGAAGAACCTGGAGCTGCTGGGATTTGTGTCGTGTTCATAAGCACTTCAGCAGGGCAGATGCTTGCCAGTAGTAGTTAGCATGTAAACTCATCCTGATGCCACATCAAATTTTAAGTCCAAAGTATAAGTAAAACTGTATGATTTCCTTGGTGGTTTAATTTAATATCAGCTAAATCGCAGCTCTGGCAAGTTATCTTTTTGTTTTTCTCTCTGTGTGTGATCCTTTTCTTTCTTTCCTCTTCCTCTTCCAAAAAAATCACCTCCATGCATTTTTTCTAGTTTCTAACTTCTTTTGTTCATGTAAGGCTGCCAGTCTCCTATAAGCTTTAAAACAGCTAGTTTTGAAGTGAGGTCCTTGAGTATGTCCCATGGGAGCTCAAGCAGAACAAATAATAGTTTAATGCTTTAAAGCTAAACTTTTGAGCTGCGTTCACATGTAACTGAATGGTTATTTTAATCTGGAATTTCATCTCATTCACATCCGCAAAGAGTACGTAGGTTCCTTGGGAGATTGTCTGTACCATTGGGAGCACCAAGTGTAATGGGAATCCACGTGGAGGATAAAATAACTCTCTTTAAAATGGTAATATGTCTTTGGCAGCACTTTTGTTCTAAGTTCTAGCTGTTGCTTCTGCACTTTCCTAGGCTGTCAGTCAAACAGTGTGGGATGTACTGAAGCGTGTTTTTCTGTTGTTGATGTTTGAGTTTCTATAGGTGCCCCTCTTTTCTCGGTCTGTTCAGGATTGGTGGGTAATGCTGCTCATACTAAATACTTGTGTCTTTTTTAGCTTGCTCCCAAAATGATGAGAAACTTTTCCTGGTAAAGAACCTACCGCTGCGTGCTTTGAGCAGAGAATGTAAGAGCTTTTAATTAATCCGGATATAGGTTGGATCACTGCTGTCTTATATGAGAATGTTGTGATTTTTTACTTTAAAGCCCAGAGTGCAGCAGTGAGTTTGTCCCGGATGTGGTACCCAGAGTCCCTCCCTTGGGAGCAGCACTAAGTGCTTTCGTATCGTCACGCTCCAGTCGTCATGAAAAAGACGCTGGCTTCACACATGCTGTAACCTGACGCAGACTCAGAGCCAAGTGGAAGGGATGTGTCTCCGTGTGACACGTGGGATGGACACCCTCGCTTGTGTCTTTCTCTACTGGAGAGATTTGCCACAGCTGACTGCTTTGTTGCTTTGCCCTTGAATTGGGCGAATTTCAAAAGGAACAAGACAATGTCAATGTGACAATGTCAATACTCTAGCAGAAGAACAGATTTTACTTATGTGAAAGGAAATCCACTCTGTGTCAATACTAGTCCGAGGCAATTCACTCTGCTATTTGGGATAAAACCCAGAGAAATGAAAAGATTCTGCCCTCATCTTCCTCTTTACCCCCATTCTGTCCTCCACCTCTTCTCCCTCCTTCCCTCAATCCCTTATTGGCTGTATGATTCTAAACAGGGCTGTGTATGCAGATAAGTGTCTGAAAAACACACATCGACACACACATGCTCCCAGTGGGGGTCTGATTAGTGAGCTACAGAAGGTATTGTCTCCTGCCATCCAGAATTGGATGATTTGTCCCCATACAGAGGAAATGCTGATCCTGCAGTCCATGGGATTGGGGTCTTTTAGTCCAAAATAGAATCTGGTTTGAGTAGCTTGGAGGTACGAAGTACAGGTTTGTACAGCATGTAGGGTTGTTATTTGGAGTTATGACACAGCCACACAGTCACAGCCTTTGGGATAGATTGTGGTGGACATCAGCATATTTCAGGACTAGACTGGTTTCTTGAGGTTTGGGATTTAGCTATTAAAATCAGTGAAACTGCACAATGCTTTTTTTGCCTGCATTATCTTTAGCAGAAACAGCTAACAGAAATGTCCAGCCATGCCGGCATTATACTGATCTGAGCCGCATTATGTTTCAGGCCTGACCCTTTATCTCACTTTGCTGTGCATTTTAATAGGCTGCAGCTGCGTGTTGACAGCGTAAAGAGGATCTGCCTTTTCCGATAAGTTCTGCAGCAATGAATGCAGGCTGCCAACGATAAAAAAAAATACTCAAAGGAAAGAAAAAGTCACCACAACTGATTGTCTTAAATCAGTGGAGGTTGCGGTGTGTGTGTCTTTTCTTTCAGCAGTATTTGAAATGGTTTATATTAAGCCTCTGTTGCTTTTATCTAAGTCTGCTTGTATGCAGTTGTCTGCTTGCATCACAGCATCATCAAGAATATTTGCTGCTCTGCCCAACTTAAATGCTCTTCTGAGCTTGGAACTACAGAGCAGCTCTCTGATTTCCCTCCCAGAAGCAATATAGTTGCATTAAAGTCTTGACAGGCAATCAGTGTGTATGTGTGTGTTAGTGTTTGTGTGGCTTAAGGACTGTGTGGTGGCTTGAGGATCCTCTTAACACGATTGTCGTGTGATTATTGCAACCGAACCCCCCCTCCCCTTCTCTCGCACACATACTGTGTAACCACCACAGGCAGAGGCCTTATTCCACCCCCTATGGATTGGCTTAAACCATCATACTTCCCCCCGACACCACCACACACACACTTTCTATCTCTTTTCACATACACACAGACATCCTCTTCCAGACAGCCCTGCTCCCTGATTCCTCTGGGACATCTTGGTCTTCAGTGCTGGCAATGAACTGAGTCACGCTTAAGTATGAAGGGAGAGAGTGTGAGATGTGGGTTGAGCAAGACAACATAGGCTTCAGGTGCAGAGAAGGACATTCAAGCATTTCATCCCCTACTTTTTTCCTCCACTTCTCCTTCTGACCCCTGTCCATTTTCTTTTGCCTCTGATCCTCTATTGCTTTGTTGTGTTCTACTCTGTCAAGCTCATAACACACAATGCAGGCTATTACAGGTTGCAGCCTGGTGTGCTGTGGCATTAATCGTCTATTTTATTAATAAATCCTTCAAAATATGCCATAGCTTATATAGTATACTGGTCCAACAGTGTAGTTCTACCTAAGTAAGCCCTCTACTATTACATTTTCCATTACTTATCCATGTCTGAGTCATGGAATAACAGCACAGCTGTTTCCTTCCTTTTGATGGATCCAGAGAAAATCTCTTCAACATGCCCTGGTTCTGCTCCAAGTACTCCTCCCATTTGGTACACCTCCTCCTTCAGAGGCACTCAGCTGGAGTGTTCTCATGCCGCGTTCACATCATATGGGACAGATGATGGAGATGGGAAAGATTCTCATGTTTACTACTCGCTGGCATTCACGTCATCAAGAGTGTTGAATGATTACAGAATCAGTCGTGTGAAGATTCAAATACTGTGCATTGACAAAATAACACCATATCCATTGCATTGAATGTTGGTCTTTGGCTAATGTGCAGAATCCACATTTCTTTGGTTTTCAAGCACTTCCATATTACTAAATGCCACGTCATAATTACGACTTGGATGTTGACTTCTTACCAGCTTGTAATTATGATAACTCTGATACAACTTGAACATGGCATCACCAGGTTGCCTGGTAGATTGCAATTGGCTGTCTATCTGATTATCACAGCACTGGAATTCAAATGTTATGAAGAGTGTCTATCGTTCTGTTGTCCTTATTCTATCTCTGAGCTTTTCTAGGGAAATTTCATTGGAACTTATGTTGACGTCTGAGTTCACTCTTTCTCAATGCCATTACATGTTCATTTCTTTTGATGTTGAGTTACAGACGACTATCACCATGTTGTCTGTTTGATACATGCAACAACATAAGCGTGAATGTGAGGGGTGACATGCTGGAATCAGACTACACATTATTTTTGTCATAGGGTCATGAATACTTGCTGTGACATGTCCAAGAGATATATTCAAGATAATTCATAGCTTATAGATGATCAGGGAAGAGGTGCAAGGGACAGACTTACATCTTGCAGCAACAGTAACATGATTTCTCCTTCGCATGCTCCTTTCATGTGTACAGATGTGCAAAGGAAAAATGTTTTGAGCTCCTGTTGGTTAACATCACAGAACATGTAGTAGAAGTTGTCACACAAAGCAAGAGAAGGCACAAAAATTCTGACATGCTGCTCTTTTTGTCGGGGTGTTGTGAGGCGTCCCGAATGCTGCGACCAGTCTTCCACCATGACAGATAAAACAAACTCGAAGATCATTTTCGTAATCCCTCATGTCTATCAGCCATTATCTGGTTGATATCAGTCAAGTTAAAAATTTCTGACTGATTAAGTTTTGTTCTGAATTTTGAAAATAAACATATTATAGGGGTTATATATATATTTTGGGCTACTTACATGAGCCGTTTCACCATTAGATCACCTTTACATATAGAGAAATGTTTCTCTTTATAAATATGTTTATTCACATATAATATCTTATTCTGACCTCAAAACGCATACACAAGTGCAAAACAGGGACGCAAGAAGCTACTGAATTTCATGCGTCAGTGAAAAAATTCATATGCTGTTCAGAGTGAGTCAAATCAAAGGTGAAAGGACATACTGGACATAAATAGGAACATATGCATATGCAGGCACACACACACACACACACACACACAGTTACATGTATGGTCTTCGTATAGGCAATCCCTCATACATGAAGACACACATAGGTTAAAACATGCAGCATATGCATAATGGGATGGCCACAGCACAGGCAGTAATCACTGTGGATCCTCTAGTGCGTCATTCACCATGTCACAGTCAGGCCATCAAAAACCCTGGAGAGCAGAGACACGCTATCTAGTTTTTCTCTGCTTGTTCTTGCTGTCACTTTCTCCCCTCTATCTCTCCTCTCACACATACTGCCAGCAGCATATTATTGGAGGGTAATTAGTTCCTTCAGAGTGTCCACCACTCGCTCTCGGGCTCATCCTGTTAAGCACATGCCTGATCAAAGAGCTTCCCGCAAGCCACAAGTCTTTCTGCTCAGCTTTAGGCTCCTGTAGTCATGAGAGATGGGAATGGACTCACTGTTTAGCTCGCTAATTCTAAATCAATGTAGCTTTTTAAGGGTGAAATGCGTGACTGCTTGACTTGGCTTCATCCGTGTCAGAACAAAGACTTGTCACTTTGTTGCCACATCACAAAAACTGGGGATGGAAAGAGTCCACGTCTGTTAAAATGAAACACGCCTGTCATGCTGATTTCATTGTTCATCATCAGACACAAATGCGGTCTTGTCTACAGTGATTAACAACTTTGTGTTAAAGCTTTAGACAAGTGAGTTTGTTACATATACACACAGTTATTTTTAGATGTCGTTTGTGGTTTCAGGAGCAACTTTGCCCATTTTTTATATGTGCACTTGCTAGACCTTTAAGCCCTATATGGAAAACATTGTTTGAATGACCTGTCTATACTTCACACTTTACGTAGTATACATTCACTACAGCATGTTACTATGTCATACAGTTGCTATAAAGAATGCATATCTTCTTCATAAAACATCCTAAACCATGAATGTTTTATCACTCACTGCTTGTTCCTCTCACATGCACACTCATAAATACACTCTTGTACCACACAAATTAAATTCCTACATCTAAAACCCTTCGTTAAATACCAGGGAGTGTGGCGAGCAGTAAAAGTATCAACTGAGATGAAAGGGCAAAGGTTACAAATAACTTCCTTTAAGTGAAGGCTACTTAAGATCTCCAGTGGCAGAATAAAGGAAGGGAATTAAGAGAGTGGCTATGCTGACAGAGTGAGAGAGAGAAAAATATTGGCTTAATTTTTTTTGTCACAGTGAACAAAAGGTCCAATTAATTGACTGATTATAATTGCCCTGGTTCCCCCTCACCCAATTAGAGGCTTTAAGAAGGTTGTGGGAATGCAGCGGGCAGTTTTTAAAGCAGGTACCAAGAGCTGAAATTACACAAGTGTCTCGGGAGAGAGGCCTTTTCATTACGCTTTAAGACTCAGCTCGCCTCTGCCAGTGACCTCAGAAAACTTCTTGAGAGTTTTGGAGTTGCTCTATAATGCAACTTCTTACTCATGTAGCATTAAAACCAGAGCTGATGTTTTAATCTTTTTTTGAGTTAATCATCTTCTTACAATACTTGTTAAAATTAAGCAAAGAACTTCACTGAGATATAAGCTTGCCTGAACCTTCTCCCATATATCTACTACTCCAAATGTTATGGCCACATTGCCTTCATCTGGGTGGTGATCCTGATCAGTGCAATGAGTCTGGTGACAGCAATACAGCTGAAAAATGTTTTGAGGAACAAAGATAACAGTGAAAAAGCTGTGTGACCTGATTTTCATTGTGTGTGCTCCATCTGAGTTTGAATTTTATAGGTGCATGTGAGGTGTTTGAAAGTTGCAACTCAGTAAAATTTAGTGGAGGGAGTGATAAAGATTTGAACTCAGATGTATGTGTTTTAATAGATATGGATGAATTAAGTCATTGCATATTCTCCCTTCTGCTGCATCATTCGGTTCATTTTTATGGTGTTAACATTGTCTGGGGTCACATATGTGAGTGTGTTTGGTCGTTGTTTTATGTGCAGCAGATGTTGTGATTATGTAAGTGTTGTGAGGGATTTTTTTTTTAGCTCAGTAAGGTGAGGTTACCACCCCTGAGCTGTGTTAGTCCCCTGTAATGTTAAATCAAAACAGTTGTTAAAATCTCTAAAAGGCCGAAGAAGTGTTTTAATTGTGTTTATCATTTTTAGACTCTAACCTTTACATGCTTCAGATTCACGTTGCCCTCGGTCAGTCAGATACCCCTTCAAATGAACTAATGAGGGATGAGTTTCACTTACCTTGTTATTTCCCTGGCCTTTTCCCTGAACATGAGCAAATGAACAGGTCTCAGGAAATAAGAAACCAGACAGACTGTAATCTGGGAGGTCGGCATGACATCAATATAAGTGTACTCCCAGTGGCAATAAATGGAAGAACTGCTTTATGACTTTATGGACGGTGCATATGAAATATTTGTTCCAGCATATAGATTCTTAAAAAAAGATGTTTTATGAAAGTAACATCCCTATTTCAAGTTCACTTTCAATGTGAATGTGTTTGTTATAGTGTCTTATGGCAGTGGAAAACATGCACATTACTAATATGAAAGTAGAGAACATATCAGAAATAAAAATACAGTTAACACTCTTGGGTAATGGAGAAGGTCCTGTGGGCAAATAAATTCATTATAGTTAATCCTGCTTCTGGTCTCTTCTCATTTTTGAGTCCACAAAAACAACAACCACCTCCTAATTAACTGAGCCTACACTCCATCCATGCTAGCATAGTTCAACTAGTTCAGTAGCTTGCCATCAATCATCAACCATTGCAGTTTATATTTCTAATTATATTTCATCAGTTTTTCAACTGTTACTGTGAAAATATTCTCTCCAAGACACATTTTGGGTACAAAAATATGAATATAACCTGCACAGTACTGCAGTTATTATTCCTCCTTGTACAAGTTTCAGTATTAAGACATGACATACACATTTTTGAGATATGATAATGAAGATGACGAATAAATTGACAGGGGGGAAAAAATGTCAGTGTAAGGTTGTCAATCAGTTGCAAATGCTACTGGTTTGTAGAGAGTTAACTGACTTGCCCTGATAGAAAGTGTCCCATTAAAGGACCATGTTTTATTTAGTTGTTGTCAAGGAAACAAACCTTTTTAGCGAAAGCAAGCGTAGCTATTTGTGTATATATGGGTTGCGCCCCATTTGCCCTTTTGGTGAAGCACATTCTTTTCCATCCATCTAATGGTTCATGCAGCTTGGTAAGTGCAAGTTTTATGGTTTGGGACTAGTGCTGAATGCTGTGTGCATCCTTTCTCAACTTGAAAGCTATGATGGGAGTGGTTGATGTCTAATTTTTAAAAAATGTGTTTTAATTATTGCTTTTTGTCCTCCATATTTGTGCCGTAGCGAAACTGAGCAGTCAGTATTCAAAACAGAGGAGCTGACAATGAATGTTTCCAGGCTTGACATGGACTGGACCAAACTTTGTGTCCATTGTGTTTAGTTAGCAGATGACAGAGGTGACAGGAAATGGAGGCACTTTATATGATGAAAGGAAAAGAGAAAAAAGAGGAACACAATGAAGGAAATATGAGATGAAGAAACTGTGATGAAGATACTGAAGGAGGCAGATAAAGAGAGATTATGTGTGTTTTTATGTTTTTTAGAGGTGTATAAATAGTAGAGAGGATTTGCAGTTTCTTGAAGCCACCAGCATTTCTGAGGTTGTGCTGGTGGTTTGAGTGTGTACTGTCCCAAGTGAGGCAACATTTTCTGCTTGGACAGGCGTGGCGTGGGTCTATGTGCCATCCGAGGCACCAGTGTTACTAGTGGCAGCTTTCCACAATATGACCTTCAGAGCAGCCGTACAAAGTACAGATACACTGCACATACACACACACAAACACACACAAACACACACACACGTCTGCAGACACACTGAGGCCAAAGGCGTAGCATTCTTTTTTTGTCAAAGCATCTTGTGTTTACAGATTTCTTAAAAGCTTTGCCTTCACTGTGTAAACATGCAAGTGCAATGCCTTTTATCACTCAATTCAGTCTGTCACAACCCTCACTCCACCCAGAGCAAAGAGACATTGATTAAACAGTAAAAGGGTAATTTCACCTAAGTCAAACTGAAACAGATTTTCCATTTTACCTCTTACCCTTAGTAGCATCTAGAGATGCAGATAGATTTGGCGTTATGTGCCTAGGATGTAAGCCATCTTTCAATGGAAGTGAAAGGAATTTAGTTTGTGGTGTTCAAAGTAAATAAGATGGTGTTGTGTGTGAAATTTTCCAACGTATTTTTTTTAATGCTTTACAGTAAACACCATAAACAGAATTTAAAGCTGAAGTGCTGGACATTTGTCTCCCCCTCTGGCAGTGAGAGTAATTACAAAAACACTGTCGGCACGTCATAGACTCCGCCTACTCAGTTGCTACTGCTGCGGCTGTAAAACAGTGGATAAATTTAACTATCAGAATTTGATCCATTTGCTCTGATTACATTTGGAAAGTCTAGAAGAGCTGCATAATTATATTATTTTATCCCCATTCAAGTTAGCAGAGGGCTAACCAGAAGTTAGCTGGCTATACCAGCGGAAATCTCTAGTGCGCATGCCCTGCCGATAGAGCATGTGCAGTATGCATTCATCTGGCCAGCGTGGGAATGTTAAACCGGACACCAGATTAAAATCTCTGTAGCTGTACTGTGAAATACAGAGAGATTTATCTGGCGGTGATAGGCTTAATCAGCATTGTGTGAACTTGTTTGGCAAGGGCTTGAATGTAACGGATGTTCATTATGTAAAAGTTCTGCACTGCAGGTTTAATTCAACTCCATTATCACAGGAATAGCACTTGCTAGTGTTAAAAAAGCACTGACTTTGTAGAGCGAAATTGGGACTTTGCTTTGTTCTTATTCTCTTCCCATTTCTTTGTCTCTTGTCTTTCATTAGGCTGTTTTTCATCTAAGGCAGAGGACAGATTATTTCGGAGGTTGTTCCGCAGGTACAACCAGTTCATCCGACCAGTGGAGAATGTATCTGATCCGGTCACAGTGGAGTTCGAGGTGTCCATATCTCAACTAGTCAAAGTGGTAAGGGTTTAGAGAATGAATACAACAACTCATTCTCTCTAAATGAAGAAATCATGTGTATTATTATATTTTTAGAGGCATGTAATTCATCCTCAAGTTCCTCATCTCTTGCCGTCTAATTTGCCTTGTCTGTCGTCACAGGATGAGGTGAATCAAATTATGGAAACCAATCTGTGGCTCAGACATGTAAGTAATGTTCATGTCTCATCCTTCATGGGTTGGCTTCAAATTATGTTTCAGTGAATTATGTAAAGACTTCATTGTTTCCATCTGTTTTTCAGGTCTGGAATGACTACAAACTGAGATGGATCCCTGTTGAGTACGACGGCATTGAGTTCATACGAGTTCCATCCAATAAGATTTGGAGGCCAGACATTGTTTTGTACAACAAGTAAGTCTGAGTACACAAATGTTAAGAGGTGAAAAGCTCTGACAATTTATCATGTAGTTCAGTCCAACCTATGTGTTAATGGATTACATGGATTACAGGACATGAAAATAATGCCACTCCACCAATTAGCTGAGCTTTTGAAAGCAGAAAAATGTTGTCAAATAACACACCTAATCTTTACAAAGAAATGTGTGCAAACTGCTGTCACTGAAATCAACTATGTCATGTGTTCACCCAGTGTGTCACTTTTCTGTGAAAAGCTAGATGATGTGTGCCATGTGTGTCACTTCTGCTCCACTTTTTGGCATTGAGGCTGTCGCAGCTGAATTTAAATAGACATCACCCATCATTAGGCACCCACTTGGCACCCACTTGGTTGTTGTAGCCATCAGTTGGTTCTGATAAATAGCTGGACAGTAGAAACTTTAATAACTTTTTTTCTCAGTCCACATTTCTTTATACTTCTTCTGAAATGCTAATGGTATTTCAGTTATTTATGCTCACCATCTTCTGACCTTTACAGTTAAATGTTGTAATGGCCTTTAAGTGAAATGGCATTTACATCCCCTTGAAAATGCTCTCTCATAGTGCTGTAGGTGATTTCTTAGTGGAAGACAAGACCAAGGCTCTGCTGAAGTTTGATGGCACCATCACCTGGGTTCCTCCAGCTATTTTCAAATCCTCCTGCCCGATGGACATCACCTACTTCCCCTTTGACTACCAGAACTGCTCCATGAAATTTGGCTCCTGGACCTACGACAAGGCCAAGATCGACCTGGTGCTCATTGGCTCAAAGGTCAGAGGAAAAGTCAGACGGCAATTTTATTCTACATGACACATTTGCAACACAATATTCCTTTTGTAATAACTTTGCAATCATAGAAATATTAACAGGAATATTTCAATACTGAGCCACAAATACCTTTTCATGTGATCACATCCTCTAAAGTGGCAATACACTTTAAACTGACTTGATTTTAAATTTTCATACACAGAAACTGTAGGTTAGAAAACAATTTTCCTACAAATAACTTCTATTTACTTCACGTTTACATTTCACCAGGTGAACCTTAAAGACTTCTGGGAAAGTGGAGAGTGGGAGATCATTGATGCACCAGGTTACAAGCATGACATCAAGTACAACTGCTGTGAGGAGATCTACCCGGACATCACCTACTCCTTCTACATCCGCCGGCTGCCACTCTTCTACACCATCAACCTCATCATCCCCTGCCTCCTCATCTCCTTCCTCACAGTGCTGGTCTTCTACCTCCCGTCTGACTGTGGGGAGAAGGTCACCCTGTGTATCTCTGTGCTCCTCTCCCTCACTGTGTTCCTGCTGGTCATCACCGAGACCATCCCTTCAACGTCACTCGTCATCCCTCTGATCGGCGAGTACCTCCTCTTCACCATGATTTTTGTCACGCTCAGTATTGTCATCACTGTCTTTGTGCTGAATGTCCACTACCGCACCCCCATGACTCACACAATGCCAGAGTGGGTGAGGGCGGTGTTCCTTGGGGTGCTGCCCAGAGTGATGCTGATGAGGCGGCCTATATACCAAGGCTGCTCCTCTTCTGCCAGTATCACAGGAGGCACGGGAGGAGCAGGAGGGGGAAGCAGCGGAGGGAACAAGAAGAGAAAGAACAGCCTGGGAGGAGGAAGTGGCACGGGAAGCGTAAGCGTTGGAGGTATCACTGGGGGTGTAGCGTGTCCACCGCTGGATGGTGGTGCAGGTGGAGGAGGGGCCTCCTCAGCTGGCGGCTCCATGAACTGTGTGGAGTATGGTGAAATGAACCGTGACATGAACCGAGATATGAACAGAAGGTGCCCCTACAGAGGCAAGGAGGTACCGACTCCTGTCCCTCCCCCAATGGTGCCCCCTCCTCCTCAGGCACACCAGACCCAGGGGCCCCAGGAGTCGGAGCTGCCCAAAGTACCGAGGCCATTGAGTGCCCCATCGCCGGTGAATGCTGTGGTTGCCTTCTCCGTGGTGTCACCAGAGATCAAGCAGGCCATCGAGAGTGTGAAGTACATTGCCGAAAACATGAGGACTCGCAACAAAGCCAAAGAGGTACCATAATAATATTTCCAGAAACGCAGGATTATTTTTTAAGAAAAATAACATTTAATCCTGAATATGAGATTGATTGGTTTGTTAAAGCCAAAACCTGTATGTTTCTTAATCAATAATAATAATTGATATAATTATATTTATCTGTCTGGCTCTCTATCCTGTCAGTTGATGGTGCTATTGCCCTCTAACTTCATTACTTCACTAATAATAATAATATTTATGTTCATATTTTCATTTCATACTAAGAACATATGAATCAACTTCACAAAGTGACAGTAGTGTGTTTTGTGAATGTTGTATTTTGAATATGTATAAGGTATTGTTTTCTATTTTAGGTTGGAATTTTCTAATTATCTAGGTTGGAAATTTCTAATTTGCCAAAGCTACTAAAACATATTCTGCCTACCAGGACTTAAAGAAGTAAACAAACATAAATAGTTAGCCTTGTGGAGACCAGATTTTTATCCCCAGATTGAAGGTGAGTCCCCATATTTGATGATATGAACATAGTGTCCCCACTATGTACACAGCACTCACAAGACACACATAGGTGCACACACACACACACACACACACACACACACACACACACACACACACACACACGCACACACACACACGCACACACACACAGTGTGTTATCTCTGCTAGTTTATACCTAGCTTGGTAAATGGTGCTGAAACCATTTACACGGAGCTATAAAGGGAGTGTAAAGCTGCTTGTTTGTTGCAGATGGAAGGCTTTGTGTACGCCTTCCTCACACTCTGGATGGTCCTGATATGTTTGTTGCTTCATCTCCATCTCTTCTTAGCAAAGCGCTGCTCTTTCTTTGATGCATGCAGAATAGCCATACTGCCTCTTCGATAGGCACACAATGGCATTATGGCCACTGCAGCCATGATCCATTTGTACACAGCTGACTGATCATGGAATACTTATAAACAGTATACCAAACACACACACTGTCCGTACAAATGAACCCAATAACCACATAGAAACATAGTAGTAAACATTGGTGGTTCTCTCTGCCTGTTTTACACAGAAACACACCTCATAGCCATAAAGCTCTGGTGTTGACACAGTGACAGTGAATGTGAGCATTTGTGTAATTGCTCAAAATTTCACAATTACCATTAAGGAAAGGTCACTTGGAATCTTTTAGGGAGGAGAGAGAGAAAAGTGCTATTGCATATGAGTTTGTGTGCCTTGGATATTTTGTATTTTCTCTCTCTCTCACACACATTTCAGAGAAAGTTCTAAACCATCTCCTTTCCTCTCCTTAGGTGGAAGATGACTGGAAGTACGTCGCCATGGTCATAGATAGGATCTTCCTTTGGGTTTTTGTGACAGTCTGTGTGCTGGGAACTCTGGGACTCTTCCTTCAGCCACTCATCAGCTTCTTAAAATGAGACACTTTGGTCTTTGTCTTCTTTCTCTTTCTCTTTTTGTCTATCTCATCCTGTCTCTGTAACCCACTTGAATTACTGTGGGAATTATCCTTCCTGCAGCTCTCTCACATCAAACACTGGACTCTCTTTATTTCTCCTTTTCTATCTTTTTTGTCCCTCGTCTTTCACTATCTTGTTCTTCTGCGGGACTCTTATCGTCAGCCATCACTTCTTAGCCCTCAGCTGTCTGTTTCCTCACATGACCTACCCAGATTACCCCAATTATCCTTTGCCTTACCCCATCAATGCACATGCAAGGCTGTTATCCAATTTCCTCCTCTACGTCACTATTTTTTCAGACATCTCATCAGACATCACCTTTCCTTTCTTTGTTTTTCTCCTCTCCTGTGCCATGCTATGACCTCCCACTGCCTATAGCTTATAGCTTATTTCTCTCCATCACTCTTATCTTCATCTCACCCACTGTGTCCATTCTACTCACTCTATGTGCTTTACTGAAAATGTCAACTAAGTCGTTGTTATTGTACAGTCTGTACATTTTTTTTATTGTAATTACTATAGAAGGCCCTCTCAGAATGAAAAAACAACAAGAAAGAAAAATCTGAATATAGACATTGAGAGTTTTACAGTAGCACTTTGTCATTGTAAGTCAGTGCAATAAAGACAATACGCTTTGGAGAAATGTGGTACAGTACTTTTTTTTTTCAATACCTGCAATCACCTTTCTTGTGTCTTTGTACAAATCTCTGTAAAATACAAGTGAGTAATGCATGGCCTCTGAGAAGGACACTGGCTATTTCTGTACACACATGATACTATGTTTTCCACATGTGGTCACAATAAGTATAAGTATGCATCGCGCATGAATTCACAACAGTGCAAATGTACAAGGTATAGAGACTCTTTGTATTGCACAATGTAGATTAAATCTGTAAAAAGACTTAAAATGGCCAAACTGTCTCAAGTCATTTCTAATAATAAAGAAGGTCTCAGACTCAAACTGTGTGGAGTTTGCGTGTTCTCCCTGCGTTTGTTTGGGTTTTCTCCAGTGCTCTGTTTCCCTCAAGCAGTCCTAAAACATGCAGGTTAGGTGAAATGGAGACTGCATGCTGGGATTGCCCCCATGAACCTTATCAGCATAAGATGTAGAAAGGAGATGGATGAATGAATGGATGTTGAAAAAAAGAAAAAGGCCATATCAAAAAGGCCAGAATCAAGTATGACAGATCAATTTCACATTAAATACTTATTAAAACAAGATTGCATGTATGTTAATGTCTGCCTGTCTACATGTTGTAGTCCTGCTTGAGAACGAAGGCCCTCTGACCTCATGTGTAATTGCATTAAAGTGTGTATGTACAGATAATGGCAAAGGGTATAAGGAGAGGGAGAGATGATGCAGAAGGAAGAAAGGAATGAGAGAGGGAAAATGGAGAGAAAATATATGAAACCATAGTGTACTTACAGTTACCAGAATAGGTCACTGGAAAGGATCGCTGGTAGCTTATAGGCGAAATGAAACTGTTATTTTCCTTTTGAGGCAAAAAATGTCCAACACAGGATTTAGATAATTGGCATGTTGGTCAACATCATTAACTGCTGTGAACATATAAACATAATAATTATCCAGTTTCCAGTAGATCACTTGCTGCAGTGCTCCTTTTTTTCATTTGCATTTACTATGTTGAGTGACAGCAACTTGCAATAACTAAATAAGAGCACTGACGTTTTAGCAACCGAGTCTTAAGGGTTGACATACAGAGGATATGTGTCGCTTTTTTAAACTCTCAAGTGTCAGATTGCATTAGCATTTCCATATTTATTACAAGAGAGAGATGAAACAACTGTGGTCCTTTTAATATTTCAGTAATAGATGACAACGAAAGCAACTGTGAAGAGTATTGCAACTGATTAAAAGAAGACTTCACAGGACCTTTCTGTTCAGCACCACAACACACAAGCAATAAGATGAGCAATGCAAATGCAGTAACTTGAATTTAATTTTTCCTGTTGTTTAGCAGCTCTGACCGGGTTTGGTTCAATGCATCATTCTTGAGTCAATGGCTGAATATGTCATAATCAGCGTGTGTGTTTTGAGATCCTTGAAAACATTTCCAAATGGATTTTTGATTAAATCATTGGCCATTTATTTAGCTTTTACTGCAGCCATTTGAAATATTTTACAAAAGTAGAATATAATTTTGCATAGTTACAGATTTGTATTGCACTATTGCACAAGTCTTTCACTTTTATCAAGCTGCACTAGAGCCAATGATCTGTCAGTGATACATGGGTGATTCTGATGTTTGTGTTTTTAAATTTTGTCAAAATTTCCCAAAGACCTGTAGCATAGCCTGTATTATTAGTATGTATGTCCATTTAATGAAGAAACCAGTGGAACTAACAGTGATAAACTTGTGACTGGAAAATCCCCTGAGAAATATTTGTGAGAAAGTGAATGGATATTGCTCAGTCATTCACATATAATGCATCTTTGAGCATCAACTTCTGCAGCTGGGTTTCATAATAACAGGACAGTGAGACCAAAAAGGTGCATATTGAGAGGAGGGCACAGATTTGGAGGATTTGACAAATGAGGCAGAAAACACCAAGAGGGAGGAGTGATAAGAGGAAGGGGTGAAGCTGACGAGAAACTCCAAAGGTCCTTGATGACTCTGCAGGGGTCCTAATTTCTATCATCATATAAAAACTCCAAGTGCAGGTACTTTCAAACTAGCATGTAGTGAACAGAACTTACAAGTACCCATGTGTTTGCGTCAAGTTCAGGTTATTTTTATTCTATTTAACATTAGTAAAATGATCAATTTACTTATTCTACTCATCATTTGGTTCATGGCTATGGCTTATTTTTGATTTATTTAATGGTTTATTTTATCAATTGTAGTTTTGGACATTGTAACTGCATATAGTTAAATGCAGTTACAATATCCAAAACTACAATTTGTTCAACAACTGTTATTTTAGTGGACAGTGTCAATTCAGGACAGTGTCAATGTGAAGACACACAGACACACGTATTGATGCACATTGGGTGAAGCGGCCCAAACCCATCTCCAAAGCAAAAAGCACAGCAAAGCATTTTTCTTTGAAGCTTCTCTCTTTTTCTGACTTATCCCTCTCTTGCCTTTCCTCTATCAAAGGTCACGGGTGAGTCTGAATGTGCCTGTCAGCACTGACATACACACACATACACACACACACACACACACACAAACACACACACACACACTGAAATTTCAGGGTGATGTAGGCACATCATGCAACTCTTTCCCCCCTGAAGTCAGATTGGAGTCTGACTCCGTCTTTGAATTGGCCTACCCTGTGGCTCTCTGCAACTCAACCACTCACACTTAATCCCCGCTTGCGTGCACTGAATGAGCGTGTGCACGTTTCATGTGTGTGGGGAAGAGGGGAAGATTACACATGTCACCTGGGGAAGTGAGAGCGAGAGTCTAAGACAGTCTCAGTGTGTGTTTATGTGAGTCCATATGTGCAGCTTGGATCTTCCTACTTGCAGATTATGGAGTGGATTGAATCTAGTTATAAATATGGAGATGCAGCAGCAGCAGAAGTAGCAGCAGCTGTACTACAGATGTACATAGTATCCCATCAGTCTCAGTCTACTGGCTGACAGGGTCACATTAGCGCCTGGCTGCCACAGAATGAAGAGATCAACCAGAGAACCAGCTATTCCAGCTATGTCTGGACAGTATTTGTATGATGCATGCAATTTTCCTAACTGGCTCTCGCCCAACTTTCTGAGATTCTCTTCAAAATTTTAACGAGGAATTAAATAGTCTGACAATGTTATTCTTAACACTTAACACACCACCTGTCCCTCCTAAACAAAGGTCCTGATATTTTTGGCTGTCATAATATTTTCAGAAAGACACACAGGATGGGCTGGGAGTTGCTTTTGAAAGCTACATCCGAATTTGTAATGGTGTAAGTTTCATATTTGAGCGCTGCGCATCTTTCTTGAATGATTGGACTTCAAGTATTTGGTGGCAGTTTGAGCAAAGCAGAGCACAGCAAAGCTCTGGGTGCTAAACTGAGGGATAATACATTATTAAGCCAGCCACATGGATGAATATTTTACACGATTCTTCGCTGTTGATGCCGACTGTTAGCATCAAGCTCCTGGATAGCAGGACTCCAAGATGATGGACTTGTCACAGAGAGTGTGTGTGTGTTTAGGATTTAATTTCACGTTTTTCAAGTTTGCTTCTTATGATTAAGCTTTTGGGAAAAAAATGTATAATTGTGTTACATACTTCACTTGTTTTACATCTTTCATGCACTTTCTAAAAACACCTTGTGTGTGAAATCAAATGGCGTTTTTTTTTGCCCCTTCTGTGTCTCTTCCTCTGTATTTCCCTTTCAGTCTTCCTACAGTAGTTTGGGGGATTGAGGATGTGTTGTGGAGACATCTGCAGTGAACTAGAGCATGCTGGGAAAAGTTGGGGTGGGGTTGGAGGGTGAGATGGGGGCATACTGCAGAAGGGTAGATGGTGAATTAGGGTAGTCTCTTGTGTCATCATGAGCAGAAGGGTACGTGCCTGTGGCCAGTCGACCATGGATAAGTAAAGGAGACTCTCTTCTAAATAATTCATTCCAATGGGAGCCTTCTGAACACACACACACACACACACACACACACACACACACACACACACACACACACACACACATATACAGGGTCCTCTCCCACACATAAATAGTTGCTTCTTGAAGTAGAATATTGCGCGCGCACACTCACTGAACACACACTCACACATGCTCAGAAAGAGCAGGCTTCTAATTTTACTCTCTGATGAATATTTATAGATGGATGAAGAAACATTGTCTTAGAATTTAAAAGAGCATTTTGGTGGAACAAGAGAAAATGCTTCTGGCACCGTGTTGGATTTGAGAGCAAACATCACAGAAATTTAAAGTTATCATCGAGAGAAATGCATACTGTACTTTGATTAAGGGGGAAGTCTGCATGTCTGTGCAGCATGTTATTTTCTTTTTCACATTAGAGAAACCATTTTTTGCCTTGAACTGTGCTGAACAAGAAAGGTGGTAGGGCATATTATTTTTTCCCTTAAATCTTCCCTAAAATGATAATACTGGATGCATTGCTGCTCATTATCACCCTCAGATAACGAATTTATTCTGTTTGTGCTGCTCATGTATTTATTCAGCGCTGTGTAAAAAAAAAAATACATATGAGGTTATGACAACATAAATTAGAGGTAGAAAATTTAAAAAAAAAAACAGTATGAAGAAATGCAACCCACACTAACTTACCATTTTAGGCTACTGTTGCATTGTCAAAAGAGCATGCTAATTCATGCAGAGGTGGGGCCCTCATGTTTGTAAGTACAGAGACTACCTGCTGAGTACTGAGGCAATTAACGATAAATAAACAAATATACACACACCTGTGGGCCAAAACATTTGACACAAAGACAGAAAAATAGAATGAGGAATGAAGAAAGAACCCTTCATTGTTTAAGTACTTTGTTATTTTTTGTGTGTGACAGCATTGAAAACTACCCAAACCCCTAGGACATATGATCCATGTGGTGCTCTATAGGCAGAGGATCAGCACCCTGGACAGCGACAGCAGTGATCAGCCCTGCAGATGCCATTTCAGCACCTTGGACAGCAACTGGAACACAGAACAGAGCAAAACCCTGAAATCCCACATCACCTGAGAGCACCGTGACATAACTTCAGTCAATCAACTTTATAATCCATTATTTGGATTATGAAGGAAGCAGTGAGGCAGTCAAAAAGTCTCCAATTCACACCCTTTTCCTGTATCACCAGAGAGACTTATATTAATACAACTCTGAGTGTTTTTGGAGTCCTTCTTTGTGTGTGTGAGTGAATGTTGTCCCTCTGACAATAAAATAATATCTTTATATTATTACGGTCTCTCACATCTGCTCAAACAGGCTTCCTGAAATGATTTGTGTAGGCTGATATGTCATGCTGTACCCAAAATAGCTGAAATTTTGGGTGATGCTCCATCGAAAATACATCAAAAACTTGAAAGGTGGTTGTAAAAGGTTTGTAGGTTCCGTCTTCATGGAGAAATTGACTGTGGGTCTGCTGAAGTCATGTCAGTTAAAAGGAATCCCAAATGTGTTACAGTTGGCAAAAAACGTCAGCAATAGGTCCTAAGAAACTTCTCAAATCTGTCATGTTACATAATCTACTTCTCGTCTTCCAATTCCTACCCTCAGTATGTTGCAAACACTCAGTTTTGTACAAATGTAGCTATATATGCTACTTCTAGTGGCTTTGAGAAGAACAAGGCCTGAACTGGAAGAGCTTCCATAGATATTAGAGTTTCACATGTACTAAATCTACAATATTTACTTTTAGATTCAGCACAGGGTGATATATGATTTTATTGATGATTATTATTAAGTGTATAGTGCATCATGATTTAACAGAGGGATAACAGATTTTTACAGGATCTGTTGGAGGAAAAAGCGATTGTACATTTCTAAATCCAACATTTTTGGATTAGGAGTATAAACTTGGTACAAATGGGTGGAGATGTTATTGTCCTGCCTACAATAAACAGCAGTTAGACTGATTTTTGGGGGCCACAACAATTGTTCTTGTTACATTATCTGCTAATGTGGTCAGCAGTTTACACATTCAACTTTCCATTTGTATGTTAGGAATCAGGATGAGGATGTAAATACAATGTGAAGTCTTTTGCCAAGAGCTCCAACAAGTCAAGAATTTTCTGATGCCATCGTTACAACTTCATGTGAATGTGACACATTGCATATGTGGGTGCATGACAGAAGGTGCCTCATTATCTGTCTGTCTTGTCCAGAGGCAGATGAAGGTTACACAACATTTCTGTGACTCTAGATGAGAAATGGAGACTAATTTCTCCCGGGACAGCAAGCACTATGAACTCCTCATGGGCACTGACACACAGACAGACAAAGAGAAAAGAAACACACACCCAGCCCATTCCTCACTGCTGACATCCCAGGGTGAAAAGCCCTGAGGAGCAACCACAGCACAAGAACACACATATCGTACATACACATATACATACAGTTGTATAGCTGCACACAGACAGACACACAAATACAGAGCATGCACAGGCAGAAGAAGCACACACAAAATTATGCAAATGCAGATTTACATACATACATATTGGCACACCACACAGGTGGACACACACACACACACACACATGCGTGCACACACACAATTATGCATATGTGCACATCACACATGCACAAATACATACACATGCAGTACATAGAGACACTCATGCATATATGCACAAATACAGATGAGACACACAAAGCACAGCTGACTCACATCTGATGTCACATCTGACAGCATCTTTGGTGTGCCAGAGTTTATTCAATCTCTGCCAACTGGCTCGGGACTGAAGTGTTCTGACAGACACACACATATCCACACACATGCACACGCAGACATACACACACAATGGGGGTGCACAATACAATATTTCAAGATGTGTTGAAATACAAAAATATGAGTATAGTTGTGGAAAAATGGATGGTATATAAATCTTATCGATTATGCCTCCCAAAGGGTCCACAGTTCATACATACAATAAATGCCAGAGGGCTCATTTAAATTACATACATCAACACTGTGACCTGTCAGTGGTTTTGATTGCTCCCTGAAATACTGTTTAGTTTAAAAGTGTGTGGACATTGTCATACCAACAAAGTACAGAGATGTGCTTTGTATCTTACTGTAATAATCTTACTGTACTGTAAATTCTCATCCAAACATCCAAGCAGGCTTCACTTTCATAATAAAAAGATATATTTTTTCATTTAAAAGATTATGTAATTTGTGTTTTGTACTGAAATCTTAGAAATGCAATACAAAAATTAAGAAACTGTTAAATTTGAATACATCATATTTGCACATTTTATGTCTAATAAATAACTGCTGCCATCACTTAGGACTTAGTAGGTCACTGGCTTACGTTAACCACCTGGAGACCCTAATTTAAACCATATCTACTGAATACCTGATCCCAACCCTTACCCATGACTTTAACCTAAAAGTTCATGTCTTTTGTTGCCAAAAGGAATGTGAGTCCTCACAATGTGATTGTGTGAAAAGATTTATATCCACACAACATGAGTTAGACCCAGACACAGACATTGCAATATTATTTTACCTTGTTGTTGCACATGATTGTTGCTCTTCAGCCATTCCTACGTTATCCGAAGGAGACAGTATTGTAATACTGCCTGCCAGGCTTGAGTTTCAAACCATCAGAGGCCTTTTCTTCTCATCTCGTCAGTCAGATGAAAACAAAAGGAAAATCACTGTGAGCCATCTAGATTGAAGTATCATGTTAGTGGTTGATAAATATTTTGTGTGTGTGTGTCTGCTGAGTGAATAAGCTTATTCTGTGACTAACTTTCTCTCCTCTCAATGGTGACTGATGTTGTTATAATTGACATTGGACCCTGAAATTCCTCCATCCAGTACTTTCCCTCTTCTTTCTTGTAACTTTTGACAAAATTTCCAGCGACTTTTTTCCTCTTAGATCTGGTCAGAATCTTTCCATCAAACTTTTGCCACAGATTTTTTTTGGCACTTTAGATGATTGAAATATCAAATAACTCGCATATTATTAATGAGTGGAGATTTTTTGCATCAGATCACTTTAAAGTTCGACTGATTTTGAAAGAAATGTATCCTCTATAAGCTACTTTGAGTTCCACTGATAAAAAAAGCTTTCAAGTTTATCAGGTTATCATTTAAAGTGCTGGTGGTAGCATTAGAGGGCTAATAGTATTAGCATGTGTGAGACCAAAGACTTTGTGTTTTCCTTTGAAGCTTTTGTGAGATTTGACTTCCTTTGCTGTATCCCCATCCTGCTTTTATCACCAGTTATTTAAAATCCTTAAAACAACAAACAGATTAAGATTAAACCTGTGGGCCTTAGGAGACAGGGCTGTTCCTCTTATTTATTCAATATATCTGCACCAAGTCCAATTATGTAGACTTTAATTATGAGCTCAACAACAGCCAGCAGAGGAAACAAAAACAACAGCAACACCACAGCGCACACTCATACACACAAACAAGCTCTAACATTTTGGTAAACACACAGAGATTCAGAAAATGTATTCTCTCACTTTCAGTCTTCTCTCTCTCAGTCACACATTAACTAACACAGACAAATGCACACACACTGTGCAGCTGCCCACAGTCGTCTGGGAAGGGACCGGCAGGTTTCCAGCCCGCGAGAATTTATGTTTCCAAATGATTAGAGGCGAGGCGGACGGGACGATCTCGGAGGCAGCAGCTGCCCGCCCCACGGCTCCAAGTGGAGCAGAAAATCAGGATAATTTCATTGTGATAATCAGCCTCCCGTTATCCCCGTCACTTCAACCCATGGACGAGAGAAGAGGAAGAGCATAGGGGAGAGGGAGTGTATGACAGAGAAAGAGAGAAAAGGAGAGAGAGAGAGAGAGAGAGAGAGAGAGAGAGAGAAGGAATAAAAATACAAAAGAGAAAATGTTTGCTTCATGCCTGGTTAACTACAGAATATATACATGTGAGTGTGTGTTGGAGTCTGCGTTCTTCTATATTTGTATGTTGCATGGTTCTCATAGGGCACTTACATTCATTCCCATATTCCTCATTCTGTCTCTTTAAGAGGTTTAGTTCACTGAAATCACATTTTCTTTTTTGCTGTATTTAGTCAGAATTTAGTGTTGATTTTACTTGCAGAAGTTTTGAGATATTGGTCTTTGATATTTCTGATGACCCAATGACCCTGATGACACCAATGTGTCCACTTTCCAGAAACAAACTGGTGGTTGTGTGGACCTCTAGAGTAAGTCATACATTGTCTCATTGTGAAAGACATGCTTTTGTTTTTTTAATTTATTTATTCACTGCTTTCAGTCCAACAAACAAATTTACTTTTTGCATCAATTTTACTGGGGTGGTGGCACACATGGACGTACGTGTCCATGCGTTTTCCATTTTCTGACACGTTTGTGTCCAGATACTTTTATGGCATATAGTGCAAATACATTACTAGTCAAATCGTAGCCAAACCTTGGATTATTATTTTATAGATCATGTGCTGTGCAGCTCAAAGAGGGTGGGTTTGCATTCCAAAGACAACATCTTATATTATACACGTCTCATATTTGATTTGAATTTGTTACTTGTGTGTGTACTTGTAATTGTGTAAAACAATGCTTTTAATATTTGTTTTATTACAGTAAAGAAGTAGTCAAGCTTGTAGATACTTAACTAACCTATAAAACTCATCAACAGCGTGTTTCTCACCTCAACTTAACATTTTCCACACTCTCCTGGAAGTGAGTTGGTTGCACAGTACAGATTTCTCAGCACACGTCTTTATCAAATGTGTTGCTATTCTCAGCTGTTATTTATAAAACCACCCCTACCATCGCTATCAGTGTTTGTTTGTGTGGGGGGATGTTAATGAGTTTATGTTTCCCTCTAATGATTTTGTCCTCGCCACAATCTATGTCTTTTTCTTGCTCTCATTCTTTTTAAAATTCTCTCTCTCTTTATTTGTCCTTTACACAGGTGGCTAACTGCAGTGTCACTCATAAACATCTGTTTGTTTGTGTCCTCCTAAAATTCACAATGTGATCAAAACATTACATAATTGATTAATTATGTAAGCTAATATCATAATTAATCTTTCCTCCTTCTCTCTGTCAGCACCAGTGACACAACATTTGGTCATTCAATCTGCTGCATTGAATCCAATACCTCACACACGCACGCACACACTGGTCTCTGGTGATGTTCCCATGAGTCTGAGTGTGAGTACTTTCACACTTGTTCTGTCTATAGGTGCGTTATTGTAGATGATCACACACAGAAACGTATCCTTGAGAGACAATATATTTCTGGCTGACACTTGAAACATCTGTGACACAAGATAGTGTGTGTGCTGGCTGAGTCTCCAGGAGTCCGTTCAGAATCAGAAACTGTCTCTCATAGCAACTGATTCACTGATACGACACAACAGACTTCACAACATGGAAAACATCTACACAGATTGTTTGTGTGTGTGTGTCTGCATGTGTGAGTGTTTCATCCTTGTGAGGGCATGTGCAAGGTGAATGCTTTTTTATATTTAAGTGTTTGAATTCTGTAGTTGTGATCCAGCCTCCACCTTCCCCATCTGTGTGTGTACAAGCTTTGAAGGGGGTGGCAGTATTTATGCTTTGATTGATGTGAGGTTTTGAATGTCATTTTTTTTATACTGAAGCAGGTGGCTTCATATGTTTTGTTCCAGAATTTCATATCCATTAAACCACTTTAATTAAATATTCTGACTTTTCTCTTATTTACATCAGCAGCATTTTGACACTGTAAAACTGAAAAGAATGGATAATTTCATGTGTCAGTGATATATGCATAGAAAATAAACTTTCATTCCTGGTTGTATTGTTGTATGTAATAGGTAGAGAACATCACCTACCTGTGAGTATCAGTAACAGCAGATGAATAAAATCAGTTTCAGGAATTCAAAACTAAATCCCACTGTAGTACGAAGTCTATAATATTGAAATTAAAACACACAAATCGTGATAATGTCACCACAAACATGATGACACTTGAGCACAAACATGCTCTGATGGGAATTTTACAGAGGTTTTTCACTACTTTCCTCTTCTCTAAACCTGTGACCATGAATAAAATCGCAGCTTTAGACCATTATCTATTTGGCTATTCGTTTCCTGTTGACTTTCCAGAAAAAGGGTCTCATATGATATCACCTCTGAGTGCTCACTGATGTGATGACCTGGTTTGCTCCTATTAGCGCTCTCCAGTGGACACGCGACGCCAGTGACATGAACATCCATCACTGATTTTGATGTCACAACATCTGCCAATTAGACTATGTCCTATTACTCTATTGCTGGGGGCAATACCGTCTACGGGGAATTAAGTACTTTATATGTCGCATGATCCTCGAGTCTTAAGCCACACGCCACTACAATTACAACTCCTCCCCACTAATATTCAACATTTCTAAAAGGAAACATTACAAAAGTCTTTTTTCGCATTTTTCGCAGGATGATACAGGACTATTGTAAAACACGCGTATGAAATTTAAAGCACAAGATCACAATGAGGTTAAGTTTCCTTCCAAGTCCAGAAATGATAACAGTATTTTTATACACTTTATGTTGTGAAAAAAAAACAGTTTATATGCTGGACAGCAGCACTACAGAGATAAAGATAGAAAGATGTTTTATGGTTTAGAGCGGCTTTTAAACTCCACCCGTGCTCCTCCTCTCCTCCTCCTCCTCCTCCTCTTCCAGAGAGCCGCCCCCCGTCCCGCTGACCGCCGCCCCCCTTGACGCCCCGACCGGAGTCACAACATACGGACACCGGCCACATGCGCCTTCACACCGGGTCCCTGCCCTCTGTAAAACGACGGCAGAGGTCTTCTTTTCCGCATGGTTTCCAGTACCTGCTACTGATGGGAAACCTCGATGTCTTTTCCATCTCGGTGTGTGTGTAGTTCTCTCCAGCAGAACAGCCGTCAGTAACGGGAGGCTGCACCAGCTGAGCTCAGTCGGACCAGGACATCATCATGAAGTTGGCGGTCCTCCTCCTCTTCCTCCTCCTCCTGTCGGTGTCCTGCCCGCTGTCCCTCGCCAACATCGCCGGTAAGCAAACTTTGACAAAAATACACGTTATTGAGTATTTTTAGGCGACAAGATCATAATCGACAAAGCATGTGGTGCAACGTTTTTTTTAAAGACTTATAAAGATTTAAATCAACTCCGCATAACCTTTGATGACCTTATCACCCATAACCTACTCTCGCTCAATACTTAGAGCAGGTTATTGCTACTTTGCAGCATTTTCTTACTTTGTTACTTTCACCATATGTCCTTTTTATGTTATTATTCTTCATTTTGCTCCTTAAAATCAAAGAGAGTGGGCTGTTTGTACTTGGAGAGAACATTTCTCTTTCCTTTAGACACAATATAAGGACAGAAATTGAAATTGTTCAGTATGCCCCTCAACTTTTGTCTGACAGATAGAGGGAGTGCTGACAAAGTCATACTGTTTCTGGATGTTTAGTTGTAGGACGTGGCAATACTGGATTTGTTTTGTTACTCTGATTACTAGTACTGAGCAAGAGTTATCATCCCACGCCCCTCTGCACTCCTGCATCAATCCTATGAGCTTTTAAGCAGTATATCAGCTCCACAATAATGTGTTAGGGCCCAGCTTTGTCTCTGTCCTTTGATCTGTCATCAGACCTACGGAAACAGGTGTCAGATATCAGTGTCCAGCACTCAGCAGCCCTCACTGAGTCCTTGAAGCCAGAGACAGAGGTGATCCAATGGGGGTGAAAACTCCTACAGTCGTTGGTTTTATCTTCATATGGTGTATACTTTACATTTATTCACCCATGAATCCAGCCAGATGATGTCAGCCAGACAGAGGTGAAACCAGCATCTCTCTTCTACCACCACTCTTCCTCCCTCACCCTCACCACACACATGCACTTGACGTCCCCTGTGTCTGACATTATAGCTGTCGCTTGTGAATGTTACTGTCTTTGTCCCCCCGGAGACATCATATTGCCTGAGGCTGACTGATGTGCTGACTGCCCAGCTTCTGGACGCAGTTATTCTATCTCTGTCTCCTCCCCCTCCGTTTGTAACTCTATACAGAGCTGTATCATTCACTCTTCATCCTCTTTTGTGGTCTGATATATCCACAATACCTTCCTGTACACGAGGCTTGAGGACTGAAGTTCTGACTGCTGTGATTTGACGGGGGAGAGGTCATACTTTATGTCTATTTAGGGATGAAGATTACCTGGATTTGGAATGAAATGACTGGTTTTATACTTTTTCTTCTGTTGAGTGACATAATTATACACAAATAAGTATTTACAAATGAGATTAATTTGCTCAATTTGTTCATTTACACCCAGCATAACACTGTCTACAAGTATGACAATAAATCCATTAGATGAATTTCTTTTGTAAAACTGCAAATTCATTTTCCTCAGCTGTCTTTCCTATTTCCAGTTAATACATGTCCAACAAGACTTGTGCTCAGTGAGAGGACTGTAAATGTTTAAACCAATTACAAATGCGCTTGTGCTGTTGGGCTAAACTTTTAATTAGCAGCCAAACACGTCATTTAACATCAAACAGAAGTTAATGAGCACAGCCACAGACATGGGTGAAAAGAATACTAATAGAAGTGCTGTTTGTTGACTTGACTCAAGAGTATCACAAGATCAACAAGAACATTACTGAAGAACAAATACCAATAAAAAAAAACAACTCTCAAGACTACACTAAACTACACAGTTTTTACTACACAGAATTAGCATATGTAAAGGCCAATAAGCACGATCAATCAATACCAATCCAATTAACTGGTGTTGTCCAAAGTTGTAACCATCATCAGCACTTTGAAAGGTCACCGAATGAGGGAGATGTTCAAGGTGAACTTACTTTGAATGTCTAAATGATGCTTCTGCCAACTAGGAATGAAACTAATGATTGTTTTCATTACTGAATAATCTGTTGATTATTTTCAATCAATTGTTTCGTCTAAAAAATTCTTCTAAGGTAGTTGATACAGAGCTTCTCAACTGGCAGTAGTGTTACTGATTTTATGATGTTTCTAGAAAATTATAAAACAGGTACTCAAATACAGCAAGTACCAGCAAGCATTTAATTCACTGTAATTGTCTGTTTTCACCCCTGTCACTGAAATGGCAGAAGCAGGGTAGTGATGGTGGAGGACAGTAATAACAGCAATGTAATAATGAGCAGTTGTTAATCCACCTCACTCCTCTTCGTTGAAGCTCCAAGTGAGTTTGTATCCTTGGCGGAGATGGAGGATGCCCTGCTGAAGAACCTTTTCCAAGGCTACCAGCGCTGGGTCAGGCCAATTCAACGCGCCAATGACACTGTTAAAGTACGCTTCGGACTCAAGATCTCCCAGCTGGTTGATGTGGTGAGGATGAATGCACATCCACATACAATAACATACCCACGCTCTTCTGTGAGGATATTTAGTGTCTTCATGCATTCCCAACCCCTTACTCTAATAGCACATACACAACTGAGACTTAATCCTTACCTTTAGGTAAACCAAACCCTAACAATGTCTTAAACTAATGGCCCCGCCAGTGGATGCATCACTACAAATATATGTTGCACAGCTGAATCTTCCACCAAACCCTCACAAACCTTCACAAATTGAGATAGAGGTAGGTAAGGTAGACTTCTAGACTTATTAATGAGGCCAATCACATAAAAATGTGTATTTAAGTACTTAATGTCATTGTGGTTTGAATATTTTGTTGAATGTAAGCATTTTATATCATCAGTGACCAGATGTAGAACATGACATACACCATGGAAAGTTATGATTTTTCTAATTTTGAAGCAACTTAAGGGGAAATATAGTTGGAGATTAAAAGGTTAAACCCAACTTCTAACCCCAACAAACCTAATCATGGCTCGGATGTTAAATGGTAAGTCTGGTGATACTCTATATTTTATGTGTTGTCTGTCACACAAAAATACCAAAACCAACAATTAATTATTATTTTAGCTTAATTATAGCTTATTCCTCTGTCCCACAGACCTTCAAACTATTAAATCACATATTGCATAGTTTATTCTGAGTCACTCCCACATACACTGCTGCTGTAATTACTGCTATCTCACCAAATCTGTGGCTGAAAATAGTCCCCATTAAATGCACCATTTACTTCTGTTTGGCTTAAGTTCGCTAAAGTGCCCAGCTGCTTTTGGAAATCACTTAGCCTTTAAAAAAATTACAATATGTACTTGTAACATGTTTTTAAATATTTAAATCTTCAGTAAGAAAAAACAGGCTTGGGGCTGAGAGTCGCAGACTGGGTGATGAAGTACTGAGAGGTGGACTAACGCATTGTTGATTTTGGTCTTTTCATGGGATTTGTTGACAATAACAAAAGAGATGAGGACTGAAAAAAATACACAAAAGAAGATAAAAGGAAAACCACTCAAATGCATCAATCAAATGGTAAAAAAATGAACAGTTTCTCTTTATAATTGAGAACAAAGGTTAGGTGTGGTAGGTTCCCATTTGATTCTAATGTATGAGCAGTGTTACTGTCCATGGTGCTGAAACCAAACAGACCACTGGCCGCGTCACTATGTGGAGCTTTCCATGGTCCTGAAATAGATCTGGAACACTCTCTTCACATCTACAACCACACAGTCTCTCTCTGGAGTGTTCCTTTAATATTTCAAAGGCTGGCTCTGATAGGTTGAGATGGTTTAGGTGTTCAAGAGGAGAAAATGGAAGATGCTAATGGAGGAGCCACGCTTCTCGGCTTGAAATATTCATCTCAACCAGTTTAGATTGAACTCTTCATCCATCCAACTAACACATATGCCGGGCAAAGACAACCAATGATGAATTAAACAAAAGTCCTTCATGGCAAAAAAGGTTTAGGTTGATGATTTGCTGGATTTTAGTAAAAATAGAGGGACAGAGAGCTAACTGCTAACAGCTACAGTAGGGTACACTTTGTACTGCATTGTCCCCAGTGTTCCTGGGCTGCTGCATGGCTCTGTATTAGATTATGGTTCACCTCTGCTCTATGTGATCACCAAAACATCCAACTCAGTCTGACAGCTGAGGCCTGGTCCGGATACACTGAGCAGCTAAACCACTCCCTGTCTCTCTGTTCACCTATGTCTTTGTATATCTTTGTATCACCTTTGCAAGATTTATTTTTCTCTAAGTCTCTCCCCAACGTCTCAAACTTGTCTCCAGTGATGTGGAAGCAAGCCCATGTTCGCTACTCTCTTTCTCTGTCTCTCTCTATTTACCTTTCACTGTACCTATATTTTCTCAGCTTGGTCCACTGCACCCACCTCTGGTGTTATATTTCCTTTTTCTTGTTTGCTAAGGAAGTGGCATAGACAGGTAAATTGAATTCCGGCTGATTTCATGGAAATGAAAAAATATGATTTATTTATTTTCGACCAAGCTTCTGATCTAGTCCACTAATCTAATCTAATGTCATGATGGAACACTCAGATCACCCATGCTTAGTGCTGTAAATAAGTTACATACATATAATCCAATCATACATATAATATAACATACATATAATTCATCTGAGCATCACTGATATACAGTTTAGTACTACTAATATATGTGTGGTTGCCATCTGTGTTGATATCTGATTTTTTTAGCCGAAGTGGGAGATATCAGAGCCTTAAAAACCAAACTTGTTGAATTTGACGGCTGACATTAGCAGTCTTTCTCACTTTTACTTTGACATTTACAAATATTACTCAGATTTAGTGTTTGTCTTGTATTTAAAGACTTGTTTGGAGAATTTTCTACTTTTCAAATATCCTTCTTTTGTCTGTTGTCTTTGTCCATTTTTAGGATGAGAAGAACCAGCTAATGACAACTAATGTTTGGCTGTGTCAGGTAAGCAAGAGACAAAAATAAACTGAGTCTACATGGTTGAACAACAAATCAATAAGATGACACATGCTAATATTTGTTTAACAGAGCAAGAAAAGGTATTTTTTGCCTTTATGATCTAGTTTCATTATTATTATCAAACTAGATAACATCAGGTCTTGGCCAATATAAAGAGAATAACAATGTGCTGATCTAAGAGAATTTTGCAATTCAAAATTTTATTGCGGCTCAATGGCTGATACAGACACATACAGCAATCGTCTGTTGAACAGGGGAACTGACTGGTGTTCTTTACAAAAATACAGAAAATCTAAATACTAAATTCAACACTACATTTTGAGAGCACCTATTGTATCATCTGATAAATTTAAAAACTATTGTTTGTATAGCAAATTTTGACCCACTTTTCACAGCATACTCTGACTAAAAGTAATTTTCTTTATAGAAAAAAAATCAAACAATCAATGTAATAATATATACAGCCTATATACAGGTGACAGATTGGGGAGACGCATGAATCTCTGGTGGATGTGATCCAAGTGTTGATGCTTATGCATTAAAAATAACATTGGTATTGTTTAGTGTTGTGTATAGGCTTAATAATATAGCACCTTGTGTCCTTTGTTTATGCTGAGCAGGAGTGGATTGATTACAAGCTGCGATGGAATCCAGACAAGTATGGAGGAATCACTTCCATCAGAGTTCCTTCTGAAAATATCTGGCTCCCAGACATTGTCCTCTACGAGAAGTAAGACACACTAAACAGGGTCATGTGATACTGAGCTTTGATCAAAAGTGCCATACTCATTCAGTCCATTAATATCACAGTTGATTGTGAGTTATTCTATATAACAATATAAGAAAAATAAATGTATATATCACAATAAAATAAAATAAAATTACAAAGGATAAATTAACATAACCAATATCACTCTCCCCGAACACAGAGGCAGAGATTCTGTGAATATGATTCTAAAGAAAAAAACAGAATTTTTACTGACTTTTGTTTCATTTTGTCAGTGCTGATGGGCGATTTGAAGGCTCCCTGATGACCAAAGCTATTGTCAAGTTCAACGGTGCCATCACCTGGACGCCACCTGCCAGTTATAAGTCCGCTTGCACTATGGACGTCACCTTCTTCCCCTTTGACCGGCAGAACTGCTCCATGAAGTTTGGCTCTTGGACGTACGATGGCAACATGGTGGACTTGGTTCTGATGGACAACCAGGTAGATCGGAAGGACTTCTTCGATAATGGGGAATGGGAGATCCTCAGTGCCACTGGTGCAAGAGGGAACAGGAAGGATGGCTTATATTCTTACCCCTTCATCACGTATTCCTTCATCCTGAAGAGGTTGCCTTTGTTCTACACACTCTTCCTCATTATCCCTTGTTTGGGTTTGTCCTTTCTGACTGTCCTGGTGTTTTACCTTCCCTCAGATGAAGGGGAGAAGCTGTCACTCTCTACCTCCGTCTTAGTGTCACTCACTGTGTTCCTCTTGGTCATAGAAGAGATCATCCCCTCCTCCTCAAAAGTGATTCCGCTTATTGGAGAGTATCTGCTGTTCATCATGATATTTGTCACTCTCTCAATCATCGTCACTGTCTTTGTCATCAACGTGCACCACCGCTCCTCAGCCACCTACCACCCCATGTCACCGTGGGTTCGTAACCTCTTCCTTCAGAAACTTCCTCGGTTGCTGTGCATGCGAGGTCATACCGACCGCTACCACTACCCAGAACTGGCTCCTGAAAGTCCTGAGTTGAAGGCGCGATCTGGAGGTCGGAAAGGAGGCCAGAGAGCGAACAGCGGAGCCCATGGACAGACGACTCCTGAGGGGAAAGAGGAAGAGGCCTGGGCGACCATGTTGGAGAAGGCCATCTATTCAGTGCGCTACATCAGCAGACACATCCGCAAGGAGCACTTCATTCGAGAGGTGTGTTTAGCTGCATTGTATTAAAATAAAGTGTATGTATGATCAAACCAGAAATATAAAGGAATATATAATTTAGGCAAGGCAAGGCAAGGCAAGTTTATTTGTATAGCACATTTCAACAACAAGGCAATTCAAAGTGCTTTACATAAAAGATAAAAGGCATCAAGACAGAATATTGAAGCAACACAAGGCAATATAATAAGACATTTAAATACAATTAAAAAGCTAAAATAGAATAAGGCAGATGAAACAGGAGAATAAAAGTTACAGTGCAGTATGAGATATTAATCAGAAGTCTCAAATTTGATTTAATCAAAGGCAGCAGCAAACAGAAAAGTCTTCAGCCTTGATTTAAAAGAACTGAGAGTTGCAGCAGACCTACAGTTTTCTGGGATTTTGTTCCAGATATGTGGAGCATAAAAACTGAACACTCCTTTTCCATGTTTAGTTTTGACTCGGGACTGGAAGCAGACCTGTCCCAGATGACCTGAGAGGTCTGGATGGTTCATGATGTAGCAGCACCATTCAGTGCTTTATAAACCAACAGCAGTATTTTAAAATCAATTCTTTGACAGACAGGAAGCCAGTGTAAAGATCTGAGAACTGGGGTGATATGATCCACTTTCTTAGTCTTAGTGAAGACTTGAGCAACAACTGCAACTGTCTGCAGATTGCAATTTAAATATTGCTGTCATATCTCTCCATTTTTTTCTTTTTCCAAGGTGGTACAAGACTGGAAGTTTGTGGCCCAGGTGTTAGACAGGATCTTCCTGTGGGCTTTCCTTACTGTCGCAGTACTGGGCACCATCCTCATCTTTACTCCTGCTCTGCAGAAGTTCCTCAAAATCCCACCTCCAACTGCAAGTGAGGATCCACCTTCAAACTAACATCTATAACACATCTCATTTGCAGGCTACTGATGATCCACTTTCAAGATGAGTCTTTAAAATCATTTGAAAGACTGAAGCAAGAGAAAGCAACCACAGGTGCTTATTGAAGAACTTTGACTGTTAGATTTTCTGTTGGTTAGGTTTCGTTCCCAAATCCACTGTGTAAAATGTGCTGTATGTCATTACGTTTCAGTTAGAGACACTATGTATAGAATATTTATGGATATTTTACCATATTTTAAATTATTATGATGCATAATGTTCTGTTGCTGTAGAAAAATAAGACAATCCTGGTGAAGATTGGTGCCAAACAATGTTGATTCATTTAGCCCATTCATTCTCAAATTTTACACATAGCTTCAGCCATAAGACACCTTGGTTTAGATTATACATGCTGACAATGCTAGTAAAGGATTTAAGATTAAATTAAATGAACATTTAAAAACGTGTAGTAAAAACACCAGCTTCAACCAAAATTAAATAAAACTGCTAAACTGCACTACAGGTTCTACTATTGACTTGATCACTGACTTCTTCATTAATGTCTGTCACAAATTTTGAGGTATTCAACAATTTCTTCATGTCATAGATTCATCAGATTCTTCATAAATAACTATTCTGGCACTCGCTCGAGGATCGCTCGAGTTATCACATACCTGAAGCACAACATACCGCTTATGGTAACTTCTGTACTTTGTAATAATGTATATATTTTAAGAAAAATAGATTATTTAATATTGCAAAGTACAAACAACATTTAACTACCTTCACTGGAGATGCAACTTTTATATGCAAATGTTTTGAAGAATCTAGCATTAAGGCTACAGCTAGCAATTATTTTCATTATTGATTAATCCATTGATGAGTGTTTAGAATTATCAAACACATTAGGTCTATAAACTTCCAGAAAAAGTGAAAAATGGCCATCATGATTTCCTAAAGAGTAAGGTGACATCTTCAGATTTTTTGTCCAAAACTTTAAGATATAATTGCTGATTAATTTTGTGTCAATCAACAACTTCAACTGTACTATTTTCTGTTCAATTCTCTCAACGTAACATGAAGTGTGATGAATAAATTAAGACAATTATTCTTTAAATTACACAACTCTCAAATGTACTGCATTTGTACTGTTTAGATGTTCTTTATCACACTAATAAAGTTGTTTTGAATACACAATGCCTTATTTCTCATAACTAACGCCATGTTTATGTCGGTTTATATGAAAATTCCATGTTTATAATATCAGCAAATGTTCAGTTAGAAAATTGCAACACTTCAAGCACTACAAACAAGTCAGGGACAGTTTATTAGCAAACTATGCACACGTCAGGAGAAACTGAGCTACATATAAATAAGATTTATCAAAAAAGGAAAGTAGTAAATGATGGGTGAAATGGGTGAAGTAAGGGGATATCTGCAGTTGAGAGCACCACCCAGTGGTCACGCATACAAACAACACACAATACAAAACACAAACAGGATGTTTTCTCCCCAAAGAATTTTCTGAAAGGAAATATTCTGATGTCTGTAAAGCAAACACAGTTTCTATTTTTCTATTTCTATTCAATTTTTCTCATCTCAGAACAGAAAAGAACAGTTTCTCTCTTTTCTTCTGTCAAAACAAAGCCGAGGCTTGAACTACCAAAAGCACCGCATGAAAGATCTGTTAAGAATGGACATGAAATGTAAAACTTTGCAATTACCTGTTTAAAAAGCGCGGTTTAATTTTATCTATCACATTTCATTGAAGTTAATATTTGATTGCAGGCATCATTGTTCTAAAAGAATCCATACTTTCATAAAAAGCAACATCCAACTAGCAAAAAACAATTCAAAAACTTTTATGACTTTATTCATTTTCACTGATATTATGAGTTGTTATAGAATAAAATGAACAATGGAAGCAGAGCGTTAATATGAGAATTCTTATTTGTTTGATTATTTTCATCTCTCATTTGTACTTAAAACTGCTACATATTGTATTTAATGACAAAACATATACATTCCATTATAAAAGCATGTGGTTGAAGCTCAGAATACATTGAAATGTATTTCCTGTTGACTCTGTAAGTCAAATTAGTATAAGCACGTCTACACTACATTATTTTTGTCTGCAGTGTGATGTCTCATCTCCTCAGTTTTCCTCTTCTTGTTTTCTATTTGCGTTGCCCCGTGTGGCTGTCCAGGTGAGCTCGAGCGTTGCGCAGCATCTCCATGTACATCCTGTTGTTTTCACTGCAACATAGACAGAACCAAAAAAAAAAGAAAGAACATATACATCAACTAAATGTGATTAAAGATGTCACTGGAATAGCATGTTAATAGGGAGTTTTAGCACTCACTCACACACACCATTTAAAGCACAGGGTGATTTGGGCACAAATCACCCCAAATAGCAACTCCAAATGGCAATAGAAGTGACTGTTTAGTCCTTGGTGGACAAAATTAAAAACAGAGCGATTCAATAATGAACTTCAGAGGATGGACATGTGGTAAAATAGGCAGAATATGGCACTTAAATTGTGTTTACCCATACAAAACAAAACTACACTACAAATCTATATTGTAAGGACAATTAGATAAAAAGTGGCACATGCTGTGCTTCTGATTATCTCACTCACTCAGCGACAGAGCGGTCAAACATCAGGTGACCCATGTCCATGTAGTACTGGGCATCTGTTCGAATTGCTGTCCAGTACTCGTTAGCCTGAGGAAGAAAGACACTCTGTCATATAAAGCCTCTTTCATTCAAAGACTTGGATTTTGCATTTACTGGCTATGAATTATGTTCAGACTGGTGTTTGACCATAATTCACACCACAGTGCTGTGTCTGTCACCTGTTCTTGAATGGTGTAACCCCATTGGTTCTGAGAGTGGTTTGGATCCCAATATCCTGACTGTCTCTTCAGCCTGATAAATCGCTTTGCCTGCTCTTCCTTCATGAATGGGGCTGCAAAAACCCCTGAACACAATATTAAAAGCAGGTAAGGAACAAAATACCCTGAACACAAGGGCATTTTCACGGTCGAAGACTAATGAATTATCCTTGTAATGAAGGTTTGATTAAAAAAAAGATCAAGTAATTCTTTGACATTTAAAATAACATTATATCATTTAAAATGTACGTAGAAATCATGTTACAGAATCACACTTAAAGAAATTAAGAAAGAAACGCCACATTTTCACAGAAGAAAATGTGTTTTTAGAAAATGTTTGGACATCTTAAATGGCTGAATGTTAATAGACAATGTAAAGGCAGCATTAATGCAAATTTTTTGGGGTAATCATATCGCATTGCTCAGTCTGAGTACTGAAGTGACTTACACTGCTGCTTAAAGCATAATATTATCATGGACCTAAATCTAAAACAACATGCACCTACATTAACTAAACACACAGACTAAAACATATAATTCATGAAATTGTCTGACTTACCGCTCAGAAGAGCAAACAGAATCACAAACTTCATGTCTGTAAAATGCAAAACAAATGTTATAAAGTCAAAGTACTCATAAAAAAGTCATAAATAATAAAACGCAGAAACACACACACAATATATTCATGCAGTTATTTTGATTAAAATTAACAACTGCTTCATTCTATCTCTTGTTCCTTCATTCCTTCTGTGATGTAAAACTCAGATGTACAAATAAATCAAACGAAGAAAGTAATTTGAATAATAAGGGAAAAAATATTAAGGAAAAAAGATAAGATTTACCTGCAGAGTGACCAGTGAGCTGAATGTGCAAGTCTCTCCAGAGTTCAGAATCTCACAGATGAATGTAAAAGTGAACAAGAGTTTCTTTCACAGGCTTTACCAGCAACCAGAGGAATGAATGAAGTCAAGCATCAGGCAGCCTGTCAAGGTAACCACTTATATGGGTGCCAGAGCTCTAACTGACCATCCAAAACAACACGACACACACACACACACACACACACACACACACACACACACACACACACAAACACACACACACACACACACACACATACACACACACTCACATACTGGTGCTTCCCCCGCAGGAACAAGTCAGGCTCTGAGCTTCAACATAAAGAAGACTCTGTATAGACTACCAGTCTGTCTGTAAACAAATTCATTGCAAAACTCTTGATTTTAGCAAACGCAATTCTCTGTTTTTTTTCCCAGTTGACATTTTTGTTGACGTCTATGGGAGCAATATGGTTTTTCAATAAAAAAAAAAATATTTCAATAAGAACTATCTGAAATAAATAAGGTTTAGTGCACAAAATATGCAAACAAATATATATTTTACATTTAAAAAATATTATATCAGCTTATTTTCAGAAAAGCATTCCAAATGTAAAGATATTGTTATATGTTGTGAAACTTTTCTCACATTATATATTTAAATTGTTCAGTTCTATAGTTTCCACTTTATACTTTGACCCACTGAAACTGTATTCTTGACTTACTCAGATTTTACCATTAAGACAGAAATATGTGGCATTTGAATAAACATAATTAAGACCGACATGATTTTATGGTCATGGAGGTATAATGTGTGCCGTTACAGTAATATAGTTTTGTGTACATCAACATTTCCTCCACTGGGTGGAGTGCTTACCACATTCATGGCTGGTAGACACTTCACTGTTTGAGCACCAGGCATTTAAGCAATGTGTACAATATATATGTATATGTAAAATAAATGGAAAACGATAGATTTTTAATGTGTTGATGGATTTAAAATATCAGATGATGAATTTAAAAAACAGTTGTTCAAATGTAGACCTTTACAAAACAATATGTAAGCAAAGTGCAGTGCAGAAAATTGTGGACAGAAATTCATGAAAAACTTGACAAAAAAACAATTAAAGAAATTAATTAAATTGTGTAACATGTCCAACTTGACTAAACAGGCACACTGAAGCGACACAGTACCTAATGGAGGGGAATTCAAAGCCTGTTTTTCGAGTGAAGAAAGGCTCGCTAAGACCTTCAAAATTTCAAAGCAATTCCCTCAGGTATTAATTTGGGTCTCCTCTCTTTAAGGTGCTGCATGAAATCTCTCATCCTTTAATATATGTGCAGGAGTGTTCCTGTGAATTTCTTTGTGTGATGTAATATTTACACTCTTGCTCGAACAGTGACGCGTCGCACCCACTTATACACAAATGACCACCTAAAAGCTGAAATGAAAATAAGAGTTGCAGTAATTCACCGAGACAACGACTTAAAGTCCAACAGAACAAAACTACATTAATAATTCAAACTACTTCTATTTATGAACCTACGCATCTCTAAGTATGTGTATATAACATATGTGTGGTGTGTGACCATCTTTTTTTTGCATGCATTGTGTGAGGCCTTTGTAGAAGACATAAAGTTCTCTTTGTTTTTTGTACACCCACACAATGCACTCTATATCTCTTTTTATTGTGTTTTGTTGGTGTTTTTCAGACTTTGTGACTCTCCCTCACCATTGTGTGCACCGCTGACCTTTTCTAAAGTGAACTCCTAAGTGTGTGTGAGAGGTCTGACCTTTCTTTGACATCCCAATAATAAACTGAGTAGCCACCTGCACAGTGTCACAGAGACAAATTGCTGGCTGGTGGCAGGGCAACAGAGGAGGAGTTGTTTTAGGAGGACCAAGATGCACTTCATCATGTGGGCAGATATTCACACACACACATAAGATTATGAATTGCACAGAGTATGAGAAAAGTCTCATATTCATTGTTGCTAATCTTATTTTACTAATCATCAACCACTGTATATTTATTCAAACTTCCTTATTGAGTTCCTTGTTGCTCATTCAATCATTTTCCCCAACCATGTGACATGTGCACAAATAAGGAAATGTATGCACAACTGCAGACATAAACATGTAATATGCACACTCACACACATACACACAAATGCATATCAAGATTAAAAACACACACACATACACACACATATGCACGCATGTAAACACACACACACACACACACCTTGGGTAGCTCTGGGACCTGTGTGCTCTCTGCCACAGCAAAAGCTTTGCGTCTTCCACACATCAAAGGTAGCGACTCAGACAAAAACTAAAACTCATCTGACCCCATTCTATCACACACACACACACACATATGCTCACATATGCACCCTGCTGGGACCGGCGAATATTTCACATATTTAATTTAGAAACTTGGAAGGAACGTGAGATGGATGTTTAACAACGTATACTAAAAAAAATCATTCACGCTTTTGTCATTTTAAAAGCGTCGATTAACATAAGAGGACTGTATGTGGCCATTTTGATTTAAGTAGAAGAGGACAAAAGGGGCGAGATAGACAAGGAGACACACAGAGAGAAAGAGGACGAAAGGATGGAATGATAACTCCACAACATTTAAGTCCATTAGCAGAACAGTCCTCATTTATAAAAGATAGAGAATTACTGTAACAGCCCCCTCTGGTCTTTGCACCATTCTCTGCGATTAGTCTTGCCTCTCTGCTATTGTTCACCTCAAGTACAGTAAGTGGATCAGTGCGTTTAAAAATGCCAAACCATGATGCAGATTCCATCACTGTCCTTAATCAGAGAAAGTTGGAGAGATACAGGCTCCACCTCAATATTGAGAGGTTCAAAATCAGCAAATCTCAACAGCTCAGTGTGTTCAGATTCACAGGGACGGGAGGACTTATCATATTCTTTCGCTGATTTTTGATATTTAGATAACACAGTTTGGCTGGCATCTGCACAGGTCCTGTGGGTGCCAAGCATCTATGCTACTGCTGAGACATCTTCTTGCTCTGTTATTTTACCTGATAATTGTCATTTGTTTCAAAAAGAATGAAGGGCTTAGATTTAAGTTAATTAGATTCATTTCAGTATCTCAGCAGAGATATTGAAGGAGGAGGGATGAGGAAAGGGATGGGGCTTTGTTGTGTGTGTGTATACAGTGTGTGTTTGTGCACTTTTTCTCTAGCGTGTTAGTGTTTGCAACCACTCCCCCCAAGGGGCAAAATAATGTAGAGAATGTAGGAGGAGGTAACACATAGGGAGAAAAAATATATTTACCATGCACCAGATTTATAGACTCACTACATAAATACTCACACAAAATGTGTTTGCGAATGCATACCAAAAATATTAATATTGATAGAGAAGTTTCAAGTCATTCTCTCTAATGCGATACTATGTGCCTACAAATGAGACCCATCTTCAATGACAGCAGCTCTTTATATTTCATGCTGTCAGACAAGTACTTGTTGCTTTTGTAGTTCAAAGCCTTTTCGTCAGTTTTGAAATTGATTGAAATTTTTTGTCTTCTCTGTATTCTTATTATACATGTCATTTTGTTTCATGCCAAAACAAATCTGACACTTCTAACTACAAGCTCCTAAATCAGATGGGTCAAAGTTTATAAGTCTGATGCCAGTCTGACAACAGTTAGGAGACGATTGATCTGTACAGATGTTTGATTTCCACATCAGTTTAAAACTTCTGCATATCAGGTGTTGGGTATGTCATGTGAATTTGTCAAGTTGGACAAAATAAATTACGTTTGTCATATTCCTAGTATAATTTCTTTCATACCTGTTGACATCCTTGTATCAATGCTGCTTTCAGCACAACGGACAGCTCAGTAGTGATTTGTAGATATTACACTCACAAAACTTTCAGCTTTTAGTTCACAGTTTGCTCAATATAGTAACCAGAATGAGGTCTCTAAATGAGGATTGGTTTTATGCCACTGCCTTTTCTCTGACTGAAGGTCTGCCCTGTGAGAGCAAGTACAAGGATGAAGGTGGTGATCAGAGGTTTTGCTGTGCCCACTGTGGCTGTTGGCCCACCTACAGTACAGACAGATATTGGATTCTGTACAAAATCACATCTAACAGCATGAATTTCCTCTGATGGGTCTCCACGAGACGGAGACATGTGGGGTATGAAAAATAGCAGGAATGGTCTAATACTACTGGCACAAGACTGCTTCTTAGATGATACGCCCCTGTTCCATTGAGAGGAGGAGAGAGAGAGAGAGAGAAAGGGAGCCATGCAGTGAGAACATTTGGAGAAATGTGCAGTGTTCCCCCTCATCGCCTGTCGGATCCCATTTCCGACTGAAATTATTTATGGACTGGGATAAATAGGTCATTTGATTATGAGCCAGTCTGGCACAAAAAGGAGACAAATATGACAAAAATGCAGTTGATGAACCTCTTTGTATCACCGGGAAGTGGGAAATTGCAGTGTGACACACATCACATCCATAAAAGATAGTCTACAGCTGTGGGAGAAGGAGGGTTGTGTGGTGATCTGTGCCAACTGTATGAGTCTGTGTTTCAGGCCTAGTCCTGTTCAGCACTGAGACAAACAAATGATTCAATATTCAATATTCATTGATTTTTGGTCACTTGAGGAAATGTGTTTACATGTGTTAGGGTTAGGTTACAACAAGCTGTAAACATAACATTGACATATTATCAATTCATAAAGTTGATATGGCAAAGGTGTTGGCCAGCAGTTGATTATTTACACTTTCAGCAGACACAAAAAAACATTAGCATGCATTTGGAGTCGTCTCTTTCTCCACATGATGATCCATTTTGTTCACCAGCTAGTCTCTAACTTTGTTGTTTTAAAAAATATTGAATAGAGCAGCCTTAAGAAATAAGGTTACAGTGATTTTAAAATGCTCAAGGTATTGTTGAGAGGTAAGTCAACAACAAGTCACATAAGGTAGAAAACTGCTGCACTGCTCTGTTTGGCTTGAAACTTACAAGCTGTTTTGTAAGTGTTGTAACATGCTGTTTTCCATGGATCATCCTCCAGACATGTTTAAGACACATAAAGCTACTCTGCTTTGACTAATAATTTGTGTCTGTTTTTTCCAGAAAAAAAGTTAAACTACACTGTTAAAAATCCAGATTCTATGCGAATGTTGTTCATTTCAAAAGTTTACCTAGAAAGGAGGTCAAACACCAAAGTGAAGCAACAAAACAAACAACACAATTTTGAGTGGAGGAGGACTTTAAAGACTTAACCCTTGTTGTTACATAATTGACTGGGGCACAAGACCTACATGCCAAAATATTTGTATAATGCTAATAATAAACCTTTATTTTCAATGATAAATTCATTGCCAGTAAAAGGTTCAGTGTAGTTTGTCAACAGCTAAACAAAGTCAGTTTGGCTCCAGACAGATGGCGCAGCATTATGACACACCCTCTCTGTTTACGTCACACGGTAGACCTGCTGCGTGCCCCCAACTTAAATATAGGTGAACATCGCTAGGACACAGGTGAGAACAGGAGAGTCAAAACAACTGACGTTTGAAGTGAGTCGAGCTCAATTAGACACTAAACTAAGTTGTTACACTTTTAAATAGCCTATGTAGCCTGTCTATAAATTTTAGTGAACCATAGTAAACTAAACATAAACACCGTGAAAACATCGACAACATCGACCATAGAATATTAGCCTACATAAACTTTATTGTCGTCATTATAATGGCTTGGGGATGAACTGTGAAATATTCATCTTGTTCTGGCCAACTCCAGCTCGGACGCGCGCTCCCGTGCAGCGCTGTCTGTTTGTGTGTGTGTGTGTGGGAATGTGATTCTGAAGCAGCGTGAACGCGCCGATCTGAACTCCACACTCATTCAGGTCTGTCAGTCTTTTTTAGTATCTCACACACTCTGTCTCCTTCCAGCCTCATGTTCATACCACCGCCAAGCCGGAGCAGAACCCCGGTCTAGTCGACACTGAGAGCCCGCTGCCGGTGGCGCCGGCGGAGTCTGAGCGGTGCCAGGATGCGGTGCCACAAGTTTTGGGGACCATGTTCGTTTGGATTTTACATGTGGACAGCCATCCTTTTCAGAGGTATGTTTTGGACAAAGTCGCTCTGGAGGTCCGCGTATACTTAAGTTTTCTCCTTTGTTTTGTTTTTAGGCACTTTCTTAATGGAAGATAACTAATGTCCGCGTACGGGTTTAGATGTAATTTGGATATTCAGGAGTGAACTGGCCTTCATCTGTTGTGTGGTAACATTCATATTCGTACTAATTCGCACTAATAACCCTTGATGTGGTTTTTAGAAAGCATTTCTCTAGGATTAAAAACTATTACAAATGAAAGGATTTAATTTTAAAGATTTAAACCTAAATTGTTTTGGTGGCAAATTCATGCAGCTTTGTTTTTCTCATATCATAATTAACAAAATAGACTTTCATGGTTTTCACGGTGGGATGCTCACATTTTAATATTTAATTGTGAGAATGAAGCCCACATAATAACAGCCTAAGGTCTGAATCATTTTAAGTTGTCCCAAATATTCTATTGAATAATAACTGACACTGTGAATTAGTTTTTCCCGCTTCTCTCTGCACCCTGAATGTTTTCTGCACTTTCCAACAGTTTGGTCAACAACACTTTTTTATCATTTGAGAATTTCTCAAGAGGTATTTTTAAACACTGCAGGTGTGCGTGTATTTATGTGTGTGTGAGTGTATGATAAGAGTGTGCACTTTAATGTTTGCTCATTCGTGTGCAATGAGATGTGCATGCATAACTCTAATTCTCTCCTAAGCCCCATCCCATCATCATCATCATCAGCATCATCAGCATCATCATCTGTAACATCTGCGTTGTTTACTTAACAGTTTATGACACAGCGGCTTTGCTTAAGATATGCCCTTAAATTCTGTGTGTGTGTGTGTGTGTGTGCCTACAGTATGTAAGTATGTCCACTGAGGGCAAACCGGCCACCTTCCACTTTCCTCACCTCTCCATACTGATCCAGTCATTGGTCCTCTTGTGGGGACAGAGGGGGGGAGGAGAAATGGCTTTAATGACTGAAACAAAGACTGAAGGGAGAGATAAAGAGGATGGATTACATGCTAAACCATGACAGGAGGCCTCTTATGTCTTTCATGGACAGTGCAGTCACATGGTGGGACAACATTGCTGTCTTGTCTACTGTCAAAGTTGTGAGGCCACTGCAAAAGACATACAATACTGTATAGAAATCTCAACAAACCATGTGAGTTAGCACTGAGAAAACTGACAAAAAAATTATTTTTTCCCCAAAGAACTGATAAAAATCTGCCAGCAAGGTGAGAATGTGTCGGTATTGGAAATTAACCATTTAAAAGAATTTGCTGCATTTTTTTAATCTTGAGGCTGAAATTTAGAGATACATATGTGAAAATGACTGGAAACAATAGCAATAAATAGATAGATAGATAGATAGATAGATAGATAGATAGATAGATACCCCCTACAGTTTGTTTTTTCTACATGTGGAAGAATAGATGAATGTTTATGGATCTCCTCATTATTCAGTGTCATGTTGTGTCACGTTTGACTGTTTGAAGGAGAGTAGGCATGCTCATGAGGATTGGGGCATGGGGATTAAAGAACCAGCTAGCCGCTTGTAGTCCTATGTGAATATTCATTCTGCTATTGATAAGCAGCTTAAGGGGAAACACAAGACAAAAGCCCAACGAGGAGAGACAGGACAATTTAGCTTCCTTGAAATGCAAACATGATTTTGTGACAAGTTGTGCTCCACACAGCAAGACATAATGTGTAGACAGATGATTGAGAGAGGTAGACTACTAAATCCTTAACATCTGCAATTGTTGATTTGAACAGCCTCTTGTTCAGGCATACCCACCAAAAATACAATATGATACCCTCACATGATTTCTTTTCCCCCTGACGCTCACTCAGGATCAGACACTGGTACGAGTGAAGTTGCCTAGCGCAGATGCTGTACTAACATCTGCTTCATTTCAATTCAGTGCCTCATCTCTCCCCTCGTGTCTTCCACTATCTCTTTCACTCTATGTCTTCATCTCTTGCAGACTCTTTCTCAGGCCGTCTGTCTCTTATTTTTTCCATGGTCAGCAAGACTTAACACGTTCGTAGACTCCATGCTCTTTAATCATGGAGTTAATGTAAATTAGACTTTTTATGCCTCGTTCAGAATTTCAATCATGTGTTAAGGTGGTTTAAGTGCTGCTGTTCATTCACTGACAACACTAAAATGAAGTTTGTGCTGCCTTCATGTAACCTCGAAAGTAAAAAACAATGGAACTATATAGTTGCCGTAAACTAACATATAAAAGTTTTGAAACCTTTGTTATTTTTTTGGTGTAGACTCTTTAAAAATGTTCCTCTTTTCATAACAGAGTCTACCAGATGTAATAACATCATTTCAAACATATAGGAGCTTTCTTTGAGCAGTTTTAGTTGTAGAAATATATACAGGACTTTGCAGGAGGTTGTCTTCAACATGGCTACGCACTCAGTGTTGCAGAGGTCTTAGCCCCTGGATTAGGATTAAACATCCAGTGGTTTTAGGGCTTGCTTTGAGCCGTCGACCATAGATTATAAATCTCTCCTATATGAATCCATCCGTCCAAAACTCCATTAACACACAACACCATACGCTCTGATCCCTGCTTGCCACTGTAGCCCGTCACATGTTGCTGGAGATGATGTGTTAATGGTTGAGGCAATGGCTCATCAGTCGCTTTAAGCATCAGTGTTCACACACACACACGAAATGGTAATGAGCACATGTACATCCACATGGAAACCCATACACAGAGACTCAGACTTGCACAAAGAAATGATGAACATCACTAGTAAGGTATAGGAAGTGTAAAGGGTAGCGTTGCTTTTGAAGTCCCTCATGTAAAATTGATCTTTTTCAGTGTTAATTCATCCCTGTGGTCTTCTTTCCCGTCTCTCATCTGTCTCTGTTTCACTCTCCCTCCTGTCTCTTTGACACCCCCTGTTACCCTCATCATTATGGATTTTATACATTACTGCTTTGCAATTGACATGCTGCCCTTCTCTTGTCTTTTTGTCTATTTTAGTTTCTGCAGGTTTAGGATGCCCTAATTTGAATCCTTACAACTTTTGTCTTGTCAAGTGAAATTGGATGGAAGATATAGCAACACAGCATTAACATAGCAAATGAAAAATAAATAAATAAATAATTAAAGGGTACAGAATAATTAAATATTTAAAGACGCAGTACACAGTGTATCTGATATATGAATCCTGTCCTTAATCCTGAAAAAAAAACAACAAAAAAAACCAGACACTACAGCTAGTCTCATTTTCATCATTTAATGAACATACAATAGGTCACAGCACTTGTTTTGCCTTCACAACCCTTCTTCAAGGAAATCTCACAAGATGTAAAACTTTGTTGCATCAAAAGTAAGCGTAATTACAAACCTGTGTAACATGATAAAAGATAGTATATGTATTTCTTTATAGAATTATTCAAGATTTTTAAGGACCCTTGGATTCTCTGGGTGTTCTCACATAGCTGCCCTCCATTGTCATCTTCATCTGACTCAAATTCTCTTTCTTTTCCTTTCTGTCTTCTTTTTACTTTTCTTCTGTCTCCCTTGTTTTGTGCCTCCTGTTATCAACCTGTATCTCTGTCTTTGTTTTTAAACAGGTTAGGTAATAGGCTAGCCACCTGGGTATAGGTTTAAAGCTGCTGAACAGCTGGGATGCTTCACTGCTGACCTCCCCTGACTCACTTATTCTCCTACCAAATGATTGATAGTGAAATAATGAGGTGCTACACCATTGCCAAAGTAGATCAATGCACACTTGGTGAGTTTTAGAGGCAGAACAGTGTGTGGGTTTAACACACATGAATACAGTACAAATCCAAACACAACAACAGAGGAGCCAATACAAGTATCCTCTTTAGTCTCCTGTCTGTTGAAGGACCTGTGTTCCTCACAAGCATGAATACAAGACAATGCACACAGACATAGACACACACTTTGTTGCAGCGCACCAGACATTATAGTGTCAGGGTCTCATTATTTCTTCACCTTGGGGGCTTTCCTTACAGACAGTTAAATGACAGTTGTCAAGGTCCTGGTCATAATCTAAAGGAGAGATAGATGGCCTCTGTTATGGCTGGCATCCATTTACAAGTTTGAGAAGTGAAATTGTCAGAGTACACATTTGGCAGGGTCTTGATGGCACATTACCTTGCAAGGCAGCTGGACTCTCAAGATCACAACATCACGTGAGAATCCATCTTGTCAGGCTTCAAGTTATGCTCTTGTGTCTCAACCACTGGTTGTTCGGACCAATCAGCGTCATGAATCCAGCTGCCTCGCAAGGTAAGACTGTGATAGAGACAGAGCGCCGTTATGTTCCACCCACCCCGGAGGGGAAAACAATTCATTACTCTCCACTGACTTTGTATTGAGTGAAGGTGCCTCCTTGTCATTTCTGTCTGCAAGCAAACAACAGAAAAATGTCTGAAAGCTGCTGTGTGGTGGGATGCACTACCAACAGGCTAAAGAGAGAGTTTTTATAAGCTTCTGAACCAAAAAACTGAAGAAGACAAAAGTGTAAATGTAAAAATAGAACAGTTGTTTCATTGACAGATGTGCAGTCTTTGTAATAGACATTTAAATCACTAGTAGCTAACGCGTATTCAGCTAAAATGCTAACTATAAAAGGAGCCTGAATTGGAAATCATCGCATGTCTGTGTGTGTAATTTCTCCGCCTATGTTTACAAACTGTACTCGCCATATCAGCTGTGAAAAGTGTCATTCAAAAGTGGCATTCATGTATTACATCTTAGCATATACAATGTGACAGGTCTCAGCTTATGCTATTAACTATCTTTTCCTCTCTGGTAGACATATGGTGCTAAAATAATCCTTTGACTTGCTGAAATCTAATGTTTTTAATTAGCTACAGGCATTTTATTAGCGTTTCGGCCCTTCGTTGCATATTACTGCGCCGGTTGTTTTCCCCTCCGGTGGGTGTGGTTTTCAGAGCATGACAAGTTGCACTCTGTCTCTATAGACGGTGATAGACAGATGGTTCATCCATTCACCTGCCAAGTATTTTTTGAAAGTGCCTGCCCTTTCCAAAAAGTTAACAAGGACGACTTCTCATATGGTTCTGTGTAACAAACCATCTGGTGCGTCAGGTTAGATGGTTTCATACATTCATGTGAGGTCGTCCACACTGCTACCGTGGAAGTCCAATTTGTGCTGCATGCTTGATATTTGTAAGACTCATTGCAAACTTCAGCAGTGTCTGTCTTTAGTATGTGATGTACCTGAGTGTTTCTGTTGATATTTCTAATTTAGTCAGAAAGACCAATTAAATGATAGTCATAGCTTTCAGTTTCAGGTTAGTATTGTTTTCTCATGCACCCACTCTGTTTCTCTCTCTCTCTCTGTCTCATGCATGATGTCTTGCTTTTTTTCTAACTGTTTTTGAAACAAAAGTGTATCATGGGTATTTGCAAATGAACTGCATAACTCCCTTAACTATTCCAGCATGTTTATTAGTACAAAAATGTACTTGTAGGAGCTTGGCCTCAGTCATATCAGTCTTTCAATGTCACCATTAGATGGTGTATGTGTAGTACTACTTATTTCTGTTTCTCCACACACTTACACGTAAACTAACACACAATATTTGCATCAGAATGGCTGTAGATGTGTAGCATTTGTCATGGTGTCAAATCTTTGGGGCCTCAGGGAGTGGCAGGCTGTCAGCAGTTTCTTTGTGCAACGCTCTTATCCGTCCAGATTCATAACTGGTTCCACTGTCCCAGAGCATTCTGGGATCAGAGCCCTTTTATGTTCCAGACCAAATAATAGATTTGGCTTTTCACAAGTATGGCACCAGTTTTTGAGGTTTAGCAGGCATGTTTATCATATGAAATAAGATACACTACCACTAATTGAGGAGTGGATTTGTCTCAATAGTAACTTGCTGTCAGCATGTAAATTAATGTCATTCCAAACTGAAATTAAATTAATTAAATGGTGTGTCTTTTCTTCAAGCCACTAACCTTGCTAATCTTTTTTTCTCACCACATTCATCAGGATTCATGTTACATTAATGTGAACCTCAGAGGCCCAAGCTAGAGGCCCCATGTTAAACCTGTCTACAGGGTCTATCTACCAAGTGACAAAGACAATTCAGTTGTACCAAAACATGGACGTAGCATCTTTGATGCGGCCCTTAGATTTCTGAAGGTATGTTTAGAAAGTTGGAGTAAGGAGCCACCAAATAATAGTAATAGGATGAGACACCTGTCAATCAACCAAACATTTTTAGCCCCAACTACAGCAGTTCATTGCTGCCACCATGACAAAAACTATTTGCTCAGTTTCTCATTTTAATGACACTTTGCATGTTATAACAAGATACTTTTTGTGTTATGTAAATATTATTCTATTATTATTATATTATATTATTAGTAGTAGATACCAGATGATTCTGTTTTTACAAGAAATTATTCATGTAATAACAACATCACTTTATCTTGTCATAAAACTATCTTTTTGTTTTACAAAATGAAAGTATCTCATTAAAAAAAAACTTGAGTTTTTCAACATGAGCTGGTAATAAAATTCTATATGTTGTTAAAACAAGAAAAAGATCCAGTCAGTGCCATCTTCTTCATTAAACAATAATTATGTTTCTTTTCTAAGGTGCAATGGAGGGATAGTAACACAAAGATGGAATCTCATAATAAAAGATAAGAAAATATGCACTTGATTTGTCTAACTTAGACTGCTGAAGCCTCATATTAGCTTTGGTTGAATTTGAGAGGATTATTCAATCAGTTATTTCAGAGATTTGTTGACATTATTTCCTCAAATCATGGTGCTTAATTTACCTTGGCAGAAAGAGACTGAGAAACAAAACCATGATCATTCCTCTGCATCATATGTGTCTGCATGTGTGTTGGACAGCGGCTCAGTCTGGATGGATTTAGTCTCATCAGGGGCACTAAAACACCCTGATGTAAGAGGTGGTCATTTAGTGCTCTGCCTAAAATAGCATTCCTGTTTGTTTCTGTGTTTGGGTGTGTGTTTATGAGATGGTGTGTGTGAGAGAAAGAGAGAGGGAGAATGGGTCCCTCAGGCCGTCTGTGTTTGGATAGCCTGTGTCTGATGAGTGTGTTTGGAGGCCTCATCTGAACACATTGACCCAGTAAAAAATATTCAGATGGGACAGATTCACCTAGCTGTCTTTCTCAGTATATGTTAATGTGTGTGTGAGAGTGTGTGACAGAGAAAGAGAGAGAGAGATAGAGAGAGAGAGAATAATAAAGTGCCTGTGTGCACAGTTCTTCTACTTTCAGATGCAACCCCAAACAAAGACCTATATTTTTGACTTTACAGATCACAATGTGGCACATAATTCACTTTCTACTGCTATATTTGGCCACAACTGTCCTCTACCCAAAGTGACATTTTACTAAATTCCCTCCATTCATTTGTAGATGACCCCAACCAATTGGAGACTGTACTGATCATGTTTTTCTGGCTTTTTGTTTATTTCCTCACAAACTAATCTAGAACGCATTCTAATCCACTCTAGAATTCACTCATTCATTACAAATAAAAATAAAAATGTTGACAGAAGAAAAAAACAAGCAAATTCGAGGTAGACTAAAAGACTGAAAGGGAGGACTAGAGGTAACAAGAGATAGGTATATATATAGAGGGAGATCAAAAGAGGGGATATCACAAGATTTGGAAAGGCTTGTAAAGGGATAAAGCATTCATAGAGGAAGAGAGGCACATACAGAATAGAGAGGAACAGAAAAGGTGCAGCAGAATGGGGAGTTTGCAAAAATTGGAGCTTTTATACAGACGGTGTGAGGAATTGAGATTAGTGCTGGTATAAAATGAACGAACAAACCCAAAGTGATGACTCATTTGTGGGTTCAATATGTATTGGGTCTGTACTGGTATGTATTGCCTCTGGGACGTAGCCATATACTCATATACAAGAGCCCTCGCTTTCTCCTGAATACTTTCTGTATATACTGCTTTATATGTCACCAGCCTAGGTGCCAGCGATAAAAATGAAAGCATTACAACCTTAAATTGTGTTAAAACTTACTTGAGTACTGTGTGACAACATTTAGCTTGCTTTAAGCAGTGCAAGTGGTGACTGACTGACACGTTTTGTCCCTCGAGTATTGCTGTAGCTGAATGCGTTCGCCTTGCTGCTGTGCTGAGGCCGCTCAGTACTGAAAACCCGCAAACTCAACTCAACTCAAGTTGACTGCTGTGCTGAGACAGTTCAATACTTAAAACCTGTGTACCAGACTCAACTCGGCTTCTGATACTGATACCAGCTCTCATACAGACTTGCTGCCCTCGACACATCCTATGCTGATCTACTGCCCGTATACTGAAGAATACCGAACACCACCCGAGGCTCACCAGATTCGTTCATTTGTTCCAATGTCAGACAGTTTGTTAGCCTGTTAGCCTGGAGAGAGAGGACTCAGGCCCTGTTCACACCTGGCATTAACATGCGTCTCCACATGCGTCTTGAGTGACCATTTGTGATTGGATCTCACTTCCCCATCCTATATGGAAATAAACATCTACATCATTTCCCATTTCTGTTTGCAAAGACCAAATGTGTTGTTGTTTTTGACTGGCACCTCCTGTGCCTAGTCTGCCAGAAATTAAAAAAAGAAGTCTGTAAAGACTTTTGCGTGCAGGAAGAATCAAAACTCTTTGGCCCAAATGGAAATCAGACAGCATGTTTTGTGTGTACTCCATCCACGAGAATCCATTTTGTCTGTTGTTGAGACTTCTTCTTCTTCTTTTATACTTTAATACTTCTTCTTCTTTTAAAACTTCTCATGCATAGGACATCAGTTGAGTAGGTGGTGTGGCTCAGGACACATTTGCATACACACTGCTAAAAGGATGTGGCCATATGTGGCCCAGACCACCTCCAAATTTGGTCTGAGCGATCGGATCTCAATGCGTCCTCAATGTGTCTTGGGTACATTCACACCTGTACTTAGAGCTGTCCACTTGTGATTGGATCACCCAAGATGCATTTAATGCCAGGTGTGAACAGGGCCACACTGCTTATTAACCTGTGGATACTTCACTGCTTGCAGACTTTTTGAGATACTCTCTGCTGCAGTTTAGTTGATACAGAGTCTAGTTTACATTATTAATTTCCAATTGACATTGTGGGTGTATGTGATGTGCTGTTGTGTGTAACTTTGTATTTTGTATGGTGTGCTCCGTGTGTTTTTGTTGTTGTTTTTTTTGCTTTGTATTGTTTGTTGTTGTGCTGTTGTATGTTTTGATTGTGGGGGGCTCCGATGCTTTAATGTTTAAAACTGCACACTGTCCCAATGATTTATTATCAAATCAATCAAATAGTTAGACTACTTTAGTGGCTGTTAATAATTGTTTTGCATTTTGATTGAAATGTCTTTATTTTCTCCATATAATTTCTTATTTTGTCATGGTACAAATACAAGTCTGTATTTTTCTTTATTTACTGTAAGAATCATACACATGTAGCATCACCACAATTATCACTGTAAGTTAAGTAAAAAAAGAACTGATGTAAAAAAAATTATCAGCTGTATTTAGCATGCAGCCTAATATTATGGGAGGACAATGAAGCATAAATGTATTTGCTACCACTTGATACACCTCTGGTTAGAGTGTCCTGCATTATAGTGGTCCGAGAGTTGAGCAACACCCAGTACTAGAAAACTTGACAGTATGCTAAATACTTGGTACATTTAGATGTCTGTACTGGAGTGTACTGCGACAACTCAAACACTTGAACTTCCCAGCACTGATCTTCTATCTTTACTTATTAGAGCCTCAACTCTATAAGAAACTCTAACAGAATTACAAAATGTTATAAGCATTGCATTATACATAATTGTAAGTCCGGTATCAAATATTAAATGTAAAAAAGCCCTTATGTTTACAAGCATTAACATTTGGGTCAGTGCTTGTAAATTCTGTTTTGCGAGTTTATACATCAAGGCCTCTCTGTCTCTTCGGGTTCACTCTCGCCTGCAGCAAACAGAAAGTTAAGGATACTTAAGCTATCAAATGTGTTGGGGATACACATTGGGTTGAGTTGAAATAGTTGCCTCAGAGCATGTAAAGTTAAACATGCAAACACAGAACTAAATGTACAAACTTGCAAACTCTGCAAAGTTAAGTTTGAAAGACCTTCATGTCTATCATGGCAAAATGGAAGTTTCAAGTTACAAAGTAAATGTAGAAACTTGAAAATTATACTAGCAGGCTGAGTTAAAAAATTCCAAACTAAGTTTACAAGCATGACTTTAAGACAAAAAAATAAATAAGTATGAACAAGTATAAATAAAACAAATTATGCTTTATTTGTAGATTCATGGCTCCAACAGTCCCATCCTGACTCAGGGTAGCAAAGTGGGAGAGGCTGCTTGGTCTGGAAATGTCCTTCCTCCTTTTCCCGTTTTAAATAGTTTTCCTCATTTTTGCTTAACAAAGAAATATGATAGTCTGCCAGATAATGTAATGATCATATAGCTTTACGTCATGACCACCAGAACTAATTATTTCATCTTAATTTCTGGGAAATCATGTTATTATGTCATTTCAGTCGGGCAGTCGGGTCAAAATACTACAATACACATGAGCTTGTGCTGCCGCTGCTATGAAGAAGAAGCCAGTCAGAGATGTGAATCAGAGCATTAGCGAATTAAACGCTTTGTCATAGAATGATTTGAGAACAAAGCATGCTGAGCAGAACATTTGAGGACAAAGTTGCTGAATTAACCGAAAATTGACCTAGAATCCACAAGTAAATTGATTTAAGCTGCAAACTGTATTGCCTGTTTTCTCAATAGCATAACCTTTAGCTTCTGTCCACCATTAGCAGTGCCTGTCACAAATTTCAAGCTCAGTGATTGGATGTTTTTTTCCCGAATTGTACCATGGGACTCATAATTCTTCTTCCTCAAAGTTTTTATGTACACAGGTATTTACATTAGACATTAAGAACCAGAACTAGCTGTTCCTCTATTGCACTGATGATAAAACTCAGTTTTAATGCCAATCCAAGTGCTCCAACTGTGAGTCACATAAAATTTTCTATAGGGAAAATGAAACCAAGGGCGCCTGATATATCTCCTTCCACTTTGCAACATAATTTATGTTGTGGGTGTTATTTTAGTATTTGAACATCTTTAAAATTTAACATTAGGGGCTGGAAAGGCTCTCAGACTGATTGAAAGGCAAAGTGACACATTCTTGGACAGATTATCACACAACCACAGGGCATAAAGCATAGTGCATAAAGATATACAGACCAAATTTACATCTCTACATGTCTCACATTTTCATTTCCTCTTGATTCACCTTCAATAATCTCCTAGAAAGCTCTCATGTCCAATATTCTTCTAATAAATATAGATGTCGAGGAAACGCGTGCACAAAGAAAATTGGCTTGGTCTCAGAGGAGACCTTGTGAATATGTGAAATGCATTAATATTTTGCGGGGTGCTGCCGAGCTGAAATAAAAGCTCCCCCTGGGCGCTGATACCCTTGGGGTCTTGAGGTGCCCAGAAGCAGTTTGGTTCTGCTTATTAAACTTGAACTAATTCTATACGCAGACACGCTGGAGCTCAGGGGCAACCTCAGTGTGCTGGATAACATACACACATCAGTGTACACAGGCTTTGAACACACACACACACACACACAACTGTAACTGTGTAGCCATTTGCTATAAATAATCAATTCCTTGACGTTACTGTCTCTGATTGAAGTAAGACAGGCTTCTACAAATCCTGACCATTTCTTTCAAAGGTGTCTTTCACTCATACTGTACTGACAAGTACAGTTAGCTGTTAACCGAGACAGAACGACTAAGCACTCTGATTTTTTGTAGCAACTTCATAATCCACAGTAACAAAAATAAGTTACACTTATCTGCTGTTTAGGATTGGACTATGGGTTGTGTTCAAATGGCACATTTGTGACCTCATTAAAAGGGGCAGGAATTTATTCTCAGATGACATCACCAGGCTAGACGTCTGAGTTTGCTGCCCTGAACTAAGATGAATGTTTCCTCTTCCTCCAATGACAATACATATAAAATGTTTGACCTTTACATATTGAGATATTTATAAATAATGGATATATTCTCTGTTGTATGTTTTACTGTTAATTGATCATGTAGATAATTCCACTAATGAATGACCTTCTCATAGACCTGAACAGGGCACACTGGTGACCCCTGACATTTCCTGTAATGACCCACATGGTGATAGAGTATTGATCTGCTTTAGTTGCTTATTGTTAGCATGTCTGAGTTTAGCACACACACACACACACTTCTAAACACAGATATACTAATGATGACACTCATCTTTCTTCTCTTTAGCAGGGAAGTAAGGTTAATAGTGCAGGTTGTGTGTGTGTGTGTGTGTGTGTGTATAAAAGAAATTAAAGGTCAGTGCAGCTATAATAAAGTGACATCTAATGACGAAAGAAACAGTGATTTAGTTTAGTGTCAAAAAGGCAACTGGGTCAGAGGACAAATGCAAAAACAAATTGCTTTTTTTAAACATAACTCTCAAAAGTACTTTTTAATATGATACATATTGTATATTTTTCTTCATCTTCTGTTCATCTTCTGTTAAGCCATGGTATTTATTTTGCTTGTGTTTGACAGTCAAAGCTGTCATGAAATGGCTTTAGGTTTAGTAATAACTGTGGGACAAGATAAAGGCGCAAGATGGACCACAATCCTACATTTCTATCCAGTCAATTTGCTTAATGTACATAAACACATAGGTGGTACCAGTAAAGGGTGGAAGAGGGTAATAAAGAAGATTATTTAGAAATAATTAGTAATAGTGCTTACATTAGTTGCATTTGCTCCATAATAGTTGTTTAACTTCTCATCAATGTTTTGTCACATATGTTTAGGTACTTAAACAAGACAGCTTGAAAAGAATTACAGCACTGTGCTACAGTTTGTTATTGGCCTAAATCCATCTAAATCAAAAGATATATTTGATTAACATAAGACTGTTAAAAGTTTTCTTGACAATTGACTTTCTTACCTCCCCATTGAGGAACAGTTCTCCAGAGGGTTTTCTGTCATGCTCTTTAAACAAAAGGACAAAGGTGGAGAACAGGGAGATAAACAGAGAGGGTGCTGAACTAGCGACAAATTGTCCCACTCCCCCGCTCTCATTCCCTCCCTCTGCTGGAGTTTGTTTGATGAGGCTTCTCGCTGCGTTTGGAAAATGATGTCTTCTTGCCAGCTTCTCATATCAGCTTCATTAGTGAGATGATTAAAAAAAGAAAGGCATGGATCTATCCCTTCATCCCTGGTGTACGCTGCACACTGTTTGTGAATTAAAGTTGGCACAGTGGCTTATTTTATTTGATTATTTAATTCCTTCCGAACATGATTTTATGAGACAAGCTTCAACAGAGAATTCAGTTCTTCGTCACTGACTTTATTAGTTTAGTTATGTTTCTTTGGACCTCAGTTCACACATCACAGTGATAAATCACAAACACATAGGATGGAATACATGGTAAAGCAGCTGTAGTTGAGGCTGTATTCAAATTTGTGTGTGTGCATGCACATGTGTATGCTATATTTGTTGTGCATAGATGCACAGATTTATGACTTTTCTGTGCTGTGTATTGATTTATTGAGATTGTGTTTTTGTCTGTGCTGAACCCATGAGCAAAACAGCTATTAGATCACTTGCCTGGGTGTCAATTCAAATATGTTTATAGACTTAACATAGTCAAACTTCCACATGAGGAAGTGGGACCTGGATAGATGGCTGCACGGAAAGGAATGAATAAAGTCTGATCATGTATTAATCAAGATTGGGGTGACTCCTTAGGAGCAGTGAAAGGGATTCTGCTGCGCTGAGCAGCTTCTCGTAGCTCCTCTCTCTCTGACCTCAGGCTCAGTCCTGCCATAACTCTCCTCATTACAGCCTTAATGGGCCAATCAGCACCATGCTGGGCCAAAGGCACACTCCACTCCCCTTCACAGCTTTACAGGGCTGTAGAGCTCTTTCCCTACTTCTCTTTAATCCTCTCTCCTTATTTCTCACCCACACTGCATCTTATTTTTCTCTCTGTCTGTTTTCATATTTCACTTTTGCCCTTCGCTTTCTCACACCGTGTCCAAGTGTACTTGTACTGTATGAGGAGTGATTATACTGTCTGGTCATGGGGTGACCTGCTGAGCACTGTGTCTGCATATCAATGACAGGTTGTGCTCATTCAATATGTTAGAGAGTGAATTATTGTATCATGTTTTTTATGTGTGCCTGTTGTCCGCTACATTTCTTTGTGTCTGTTTATCATGTATCTGTGTACATGGAAAATGTTATGTGAATGCTCTTCCGAATCTATATGCTGTTTATGAGAGTGTGTGTGTATTATGTTTTTTTTTTGTCATCACATGGATCCAGGAAGTCAAAGCTGGATATCATGAGACTCTTTGCTCTGACATCGCAACCACATTTGCCTGAGCTCCCAAATTAGAATTAAAAAAGACAGATTCATGTGATTCTCGTGTGATTTGATCCGCTCATAAAGAAACAAATGTGTCACATATGAAGGGAAAATTTAGATCTGGGCCTCTGCCACCTGCAGTGTGAACATTGTCCATATTACGAGTACAAACTATTGAGCTAACTAATATGTGAATGTTGCAGATTCCTATCTTAGTTCCAATGAACCCAAGATCATGTCATGAATTTATGCTTTTAAGGAATATGCTCTCTTTTGCTTCTCAGAAATAAATAAGGTCTTTGTCATTAGTGCTGGAAAACAAAATCCTGGGACATATTTTTCTTTAATTGCTTTGTTTGTGGTGCAGTCTTATTTGAAGACACTGACACCATTTTCTTGAATATTTTTGGAAAAGTTGAAAAAGGGGAAAAGGAAACTACACCAGAAATAATGCACTTGGGTCTCAGTGCCCCCCCCCCAAAAAATGTCTTTAAGGCTGAATATGAGCCTAAATAACTTGTAAGAGAGAAACTTTTCTTTAGTGCACTGTATTTATTTTATTTCTAAATGTCAATAAAATGTTTTTTGTGTTTGTTTGTGTTTGTATGTGTGTGTGTGTGTGTGTGTGTGTGTGTGTGTGTGTGTGTGTGTGTGTGTGTGTGTGTGTGTGTCTTTATTTTGGGACAAATGGAAAGTACTTGATGTCTGTGGAAGGTGAGGTGGAGAGGATCAATAATGGTGATGAGAGTCAGGCCAACAAACACATCATCCTAATCACCCTGCACCATAGACCACACAAGCTTACTTCTGCCACTCTGCGTTTGTGTGTGTGTGTGTGTGTGTGTGTGTGCATGCTTCAGTCTATGGATGTATGCAGATTTCAGCACATGTGTCAAAATCGTCAGCTCTGCAACTGACTTCCCTCTTTTGCATTGTTCACACCAAAGGTCAGTTTAAAGAATTTACTGTATGAATCAGGGACCATTAGAGCAAATAGGTGCAATATATATTTGAAAGACCACTAGGCAAATTATAATCTGGCCGCAGGCTGGTGCAAGCAAAGCAAGGTTACAAGGTTAAGTAGACTATTAAAGCTACTTTCTGGATTAGATTTCAGCCTCAGTCCACAAGAATATGTGCCAAGGTACAGTTTGCAAAAAAAAGATAGCCTAAGCCAAAACACTGATAGCATTTTAAAAAAAAATCTGCTCCTGAACATAATTATTTCAACACTAGATTTATTGTTTAAAAATGGAAAGAGAAAGACTATGCACATTGTGTCTGTAAATCAAGAAGTGACCTTCCCAGACTGACTGTAGTGACTGGAGGGCTGGCCTTTCAACTCTGAAATATGTGGTAACTGCTGGTGCTTATCTGTGACAAAATAATCTGAAGTCAAAGATCCACTAACCAGCTTTATCTTTGCATTCAACCTCTTCACACAGTATTCGTCATCAAATGGAGCTGGCTTAGGTGTTATCATATGTCATAAATTCCACACCAAAGCTCTCTGGCTTCCCACTGACCAAAATCAACCAGGAGTCAGTGGTTAACTGGAGAAAGTTCAAAGAAGACATTTACAGGGATGCCAAAAACAATCCAGAGACAAGTTTACAACTACTTGTTATCATGTTGCTAAAGATCCACACTTCCACAGAGGTTTTTTTTGAAAATTTTTTAGTGAATATGGTGCTTTTTATTCCAAATAATCACCACACAAACCACTTTTCCTCTTGTTTCTTTTGTTCTCCCAGGGTCCCTGCAGGGTGAACACCAGAGGAGGCTGTACAAAGAGCTTCTGGCTAATTACAACCGGCTGGAGAGACCTGTCGTCAATGACTCAGCCGCCATCCTGGTGGAGCTAGGCCTCACACTGCTGCAGATCATAGATGTGGTGAGGACAACAGTATTTGTTGGTATTAATAACGTGTGTGTGTGTGTGTGTGTGTGTGCATCTGTGTATGACTTTCAGGGACATACACCAGACATAAAAGCAGTTGATTGCGGACAGCTTGAGCAATTGAGGCAGAAGCTGTGTCCCCAATTGGTAAAATGCAGATTTTTGGGTAAGTGGTTAAGGTTAGCGTTAGAGTTAGGTTTAGGCAAGTCGTGGTTGTGGTAAGGGTAAGGGTAAGTCTCCAGGAAATTAATGTAAGTCTATGTAAATAACCCAAAAGTGACTTAAGTAAACTTGTGTGTGTGTGTGTGTGTGTGTGTGTGTGTGTGTGTGTAGGTCTGTCATAGGCTACTTTTGGGGACAGATTTCTGACTAAAGACCAGTTGATTGGGGACGGCCTGTCCAAATTTGAACAACAAAACAACAAAAGCTGTGTCCCCAGTTGTTAAAATACTTATGTTTGGGTCAGTGGTTATGGTTAGGGTAAATCTCCAGGAAATGAATGTAAGTCTATGTAATGTCTCCATAAGTGACCTAGGACAACTTGTGTGTGTGTGACAGAGTATTGGGCGGTGGAAAGTGTACATAGGTGGCAGGTTATGTGGTTTGTGTTATGGTGGGCATGTGTTGTTAAATGGAAACCTCAAGTGTGCTTCCGACTATTGCATAATTTACATTTTAGTTATTTAGCTGATGGACTCTATATGATGGCAACAGGAAAAAAACCATAAACACAATCATCGCAAGTAAGGGTCAGCATCACAGTAATGCATTGGATCGATGAAAACACATTCCATTGTCACTGAATGATGATGTATGGCGGACAACTCTTTAGTAAAGAAGTCCCAGAAAAAGAGATTGAAATGTTTGAAAATGAAAAACTAAAAAAAATATTTAAATGTTTTTAAATCAAATTACATTGTAATGTTTAAAAAAGTTGGATATACAGTATTTTTTGTTAGGTGACAAACTAATATAACAAATAGTTTCTGTGAATGTGTTTTATTCGGATGAGTGTATGTTTGAAGCTGTGAGCATTCATGGAATACGTGACACATTCAGTGGACAGTCTGTGCTTATGAAACAGTAACATTTTGGTGGAAATAATGCACTTCTGCTGTCTGACTTCTATTACATAAAGACCCTCTGGACTGGGACACATGATAATTTTTGCCACACACACAAGCACACTGGGGACTTTGAGATCTTCATACACTGTTTAACTTTATCTCTTTAATGCTCTCTTGCAGACTAAAATCATAACTAAACTGAAATCTTGTATGTCTGATTTCTCTATTAACACTTTTAAATCTATATTAATCCAGGGAAATCTGGCTGAGAATGGTTGCTTTTCTGCAGCGATTCCAAGTCTTCTTTCACTTGGCACTGATTATTTACTTTTCCCATCCACATTTTCACATGTTGTTTAAACTGTAGATCAGAGATGTCAACCTCTGCTCCTCACTGTCCTGACAGTGCATGTGTCTACCTGAGCTTGACACCTTGACACATTCCCAGTTTATGAAAATTACCATCCCTTCCTCTGTCCTTCAACCCATGACCTAGAAATCAATTCAGGTCAGAGGCCAGCAAATCCTTCAACTGGTTGGTAAAATATGTTTTTTACTTTCACGGACGCTTTGAGTGAGATACTTCAGCTGCAGTCAAACCAGCCGTTCAGATGTTTATAATAGTTTATATGAACTGTTTCTGTAACATGACAAGGTAAAAATCACACCCCTCAATTCACTTAAAACATCTTTCATCCCATCTCTCAGCAAATAGCTGAGAGCTGCTCAAAATTAACATGTACGCTGGACTTTTAATGTACAGATGTCATGGGAGCACCGATGGTTCGTTCATCTTATTTATTCATCAGCTTTAAAGAAAACAGTGTTGACTGGCTGGTGTTCACATGTTTTTAGGTCAGTATAGGTAAAATCCTTCATACAGAGACACATAGAAAAAAAAGAAGCACACATGCACACATTTATCTAACAGAAATATAAAAGTAAAGAAGTGTTTGCAGATGGTTCACTGTGATTGTAGAGAACACAAGGTTTTAGTTTCCTTTTTTATGGGTGGAATCCACCCAGGATCAGTTTTTCTGCATTGATAGGCTTTTCATTGCCCATGTATACTGTCAAATAAGTGTTCCTGGAAATGTGGATGAACACTCATGCCTGTATAAGAGTTACAAGCTTGGCCTTTTGATAGTAGAGTGATGGACAATAAATATTTTACTTCAAGTGGATTAAAGAAAGTGAAGTCTGTGTCAGTGTGTATATTGTGTGTATGTTCACCATCAGCAGAATGCTTCAGGCGTTCTAGTATTCTGACCTTGAATAGTGAGGTAAAGTTAATATTTTCAAGTAATAAATTTTACACGACCCACAGTACTATTTTTGTCATTTCAAAAAATTGCAAACACACACACACACACGCAAACCACTGGGGGATTTGAAATCCTTGAGGAGACACGCATTCCAATCATTACCTTCAGCTGTGACTTTTGCACCATCATCTGGGTCATCTGCTTTCAGAAAAGACATTATTAAAGTGGTTTCCATATGTGTCACATTTCCAACTCCAAACTCAGACAAAAGGACTTATAGAGGAGGAACAAAAGATGGATGTACAGCGGATAAACCAATCCAATGCTTTGAAATAGGAAACCTTTTTGATCTCATGCAGCCTTTCTGTTTCTCTTAAGAATCCATGTAGGTATTCATCTTCACACTTTTTTTACTCTGAACTGAGAGATAAAATTCTGATGCTTGCAAAAATGCTAATTTCTTTAAGCTTTAAGCTTTAAGAAAATGAGCAGCATACTGTAATTTCCCAAATCTTATGTAAAGTAGTTTGTCCATTTTGAAAACATGTTTATGTTAATATGTTGTTTATATGAAATTTGATTGCTTTTGATATTTTTAATGCTCTGGATTACTCCTCATTTATGGATAATTAAGGTCTGTTTATGATCAGTAGGCTGTTTGCAGTAGTGCTCCTAAATTGATACAGTGATGACAACATTCACTAAAATTTCCAGACTGTGTCTAAGTGATAACGTACACCTTAATGAAAACTTACATCTGTGAGTTTAGAACAGAAAAAGTCAGAGCATTACTTTTGTAATTGTATTTTTGTCTGTGAATATGATTTTATTCATCTCATGTTTTTTTTGGTAGAGACACCATGACATTTTAAAGTTCATCACCACAGTGTAAACCCACTAGGACTTTTGTATTTTAAGTTGCCTTAAAAGGGCTGTAATTTGTAAGATGGCTCCACTGTGAAACTGTTCAACAGAGCTACATTTGGTTACATAAAACCAGTTTTTACACAGTTTTAAATAGCCTGGTTTGTTCTTTTTTGGATATGCAAAACAACTGCACTGACTTGCTGATGACAAAGCCCTTTCCACTATATTAAACTATATTAAATATGGATTGGCCTGGTTGTCCTCTCTTCTATAAAAGAAAAACTTATTCTCTTTTTTCCTCCTCTCTTTCTCATCTTTTTCTGTCCTCAGGATGAGAAGAACCAAGTGCTCATGACCAACGCCTGGCTGCAGCTGGTGAGTGGCAGCTCATTATCACCAATTTAATGTTTTTAAATCATATTCATTGATTTTATTATCCAATTATCTTCTGTGAGTGTGTCTCTCATTACTAGTACAACTACATTAGATACAATTTTAACAAAACACATCCAGAGACACTGTTTATTTCCTGGATTAATTATTTGTACTTGCTCACAGTCTAAAAGCAATATCCGTCCATCCATCCATCCATGTGCATATGTGTGTGAGAGAAATAGAGAGAGAATGCATTTGTGTGAGCATGTTCAACGCTGGCATCAGCATACTCAAGAAAGCTTCACTTTAGGCAGACTGTCAAGCAGAAGGAGAGGAGGAGAATAATGAAGAGGGAGGGAGGAACAGTGCAGCATATTTAAGCAGCATATTTAAGTGGAAGTCAACTTGATTGTTAATGCCAACGGGCCAAAACTTCTACAGATAGATTCATAGCCTCGAGCCAAAATAATCTGTGCATCAGTTATAGGTTTTTCAAATAGGACACAATTTGCGCAGTGCTTACTGTTAAGTGCAACTGAAATCTCAACTTGATGCTTTGAGAAGTCGTGGTAGCTTGAACAAGTAGATTACAAGAAGCAGAGAGAAGAACCATCTCTAGCTAGTTGTACTGGTGGTTATTGGTTGTATACAGTGCTGCTATCCAGAGTTCAACAGAAAGCTATACATGAGGATCTGTTAGTCAAAGCAGATCTGAAAGTAGAGTATGTGTGCATGAGATCCACAGTAGCTGTTTCACATTGAATGTAGCTGTTTTATAACTGCAGAAAGCTGGTCAGAGGCTGCTACATTTTAAGCCTTGTAGTATACCTGTCATGGTTAGAAACATGTTTTCGAAGAATTAACTTTTCTTTCTTTCCTTGATCACTTACTCTATTTTCATTTCCAAGATATGACCCTTCTCATTTCATCTGCCTTTTCCTTGTAAAATTTAATTAGATTAGTTCAAGTAGCCGTTAGAAATTAAGGGATTTTTCAGAGTTGAAGAGTTTAAGAGTTATTGCATACATGTAAAAAAAAAAAGAATAAATAAAAAAAAGGAACATCATCTGAAAGTCTCTTATGAAAATTTCTCTCTGTCTCAGTATTGGACAGACATCTACCTGAGCTGGAATCCAGAAAAATACCCCGGCGTCCAGAACCTCCGATTCCCTTCAGACCAGATCTGGACCCCTGACATCCTCCTTTACAACAGGTCAGAGCTGCCTGCTGCTACTCATCACCACTTTACTTAAGTTGGAAAAGTGGTGACTTTTTTCTTTCCTTTTTAAATATTGTCCTATATATGTTTTGTTTTTGTTTTGTTTTTTTCTTTTTTGGGTAATCAAGTGTAATAAGATAGGTGTAATCTGACACTGTCACTCCTCTATAGCAGATAAACACACCTGTCAGAGACGGAGTGTTTTCTTACTGTTTTTATTTTTGAAGAAGTGTATCGGGGGAGTGAAATATCATTCTAATCCTTCTTACAAGCCACTATTTTATTAAATTCTGTCTTTAATCTCTATAAACTGTAGCAGTGTCAGGGTTACTATAAACCAGACTGATAAATAATCACACCCAAACACAAAAGCCAGTGACACAGGCAGCAGGAGGAGAGGCTGCATTTTAATAACTTAAACAGAGATTTCCCTGCATTTATGCAGCTGATGGATTTGCCCACTGATAGAAAATTGCCATGATAAATACTTCATTCACTCTTTCTGTCAGTGACTAAATCTCAGCTGTCTCAGCTCAACCTGTTGATGTAATGTAGTAGCTGATAAAGTCTGTCAGTCTCTTTGGGAATAGCCTCGCCTGTTATCATTAAAGATACTAATGTCATAAATAAAAGCAGGTAATTTTTCTTCATATTAAAACAAAAAGTCGCTGTTTTTTAAGGAGGCATTAGGTCAAAGTATTTTATTTTTTATAAGTGTCGCTGAGTGAGCTCATTGCATTTAATGATTCAGGTCATGCTATTGCTGTTTGCTAATCAGCTGTTCGTCACGCTTCTGTGTGTGGCGCTCTCAAGTCAATTAAAAATGTGGGCCAGTTGTTTTTCTCCAAAACAACTAATTGCACTGGGTTTGCGTGCTTGAGTGAGAGATGGATGATTGGGTCTCAGACAGAGGTGAGATGGATAGATTCAGTCACAAAGAGAAAGACAATGACACAGATAAAGTGTGTATATAGCCCTCCATGGAAAGAATATTGTAAAACAAGGGAGATAGACAGCTTTGCTTTTGATCTTCACTGACATTAAGGATGGATGGAAGGATGGATGGATGGATGAATAAAGGAACCTCAGATGTTTCTCTTCATGCCCGTATTTCCCACACAAACACACACACATCATTACAGGGAACACGAGGACAAAACAAAGGTTTGGGCGTATTAACCCAAATTTTAAAAGCTCAGCTTTTAGACCTGCCAGGATTACCCATCCTAATCTCTCTGCTCTCACCCCTCTCTTTCCCCATCTCTGCCTTTTACCCTCTGCCTCCCTCCCTTCCTCCCTCTCTCCCTTCATCATCCATCCTGCCTTACCATCTCTCCTCTCCTCTTCTCTCATTCCATTTGTGGCTCCCTCCGTCTCTCTTTCATAACTCACTGTCTCACCATAATTCACTCTATTCAATCAACTCTTTCCCTTCATATTTTATCGTTCCCAGCCTTCAGCAGTCCTCTCTATAAATCATCCCATCTACCTGTCTCTGTCAAGGTGTCAGCATGTTACTCTCCTCCTTTTATGTCTCGCTAGTTTCCTGACTCTCCTCTCTGTGTGTTACTTGGCTGCCTGCTCAAAGTCTGTGCCCACATGAAAACAAAAACTCTGTCTTCTAAAAAATGCCTTAAGATATTTCTAATTTGCTTTGCCAAATATGCTTGGATTATGTTCAATGGAAATATGTTATTTTTTTCAGGAAAGTGTACAAAGCACCGAACTTTGTTGTTTAGGTTTGTGCTTCTAAAGCTAAGGCTACGTTAAGGAAAGGAAAGTTCTTCATTTTGGTTAAATATTGTACATGTTCAGACCAAAAATGCCAGTGCAGCATTATAGTGCAGGGGTGTGCAGTGGTGAGGACCCAGTTGTGTGATGTAATGCTGTGAACTTTAATCCCAGACCCGGCCAACTTTCCTCCATTTCCCTGCCTGCGAACCCAAACAAATGGACACAAATGGAGTCTAGCCTGTAATTAGGCACAACGATGCTTTGTTTTTTTGCTAATGTTAGCAGTCTAACATACTCACAATGACAATGCTAATGGATCATGCTGATGTTTAGCAGGTACAGCATTTATGTCTTGTAGGTATTTGGTCATAAACCAGGACAGGAAAAATCAGAGTTTTGACCTGAGGATGGCGCTAGATTTTACGGTTATCCTGTGGGTTCATCCTGTGTGGAACCAATTCATCTAGTAAATGTTGAGATATTTCACTTTAGAGGTGAAAATTTTGATCTGTTGCCAAATTTCCCAATAATCTGTCCAACAGTTGTTGAGATATTTAAGTCTGAACCAAAATGATGGACAGGAATAGGTTCAACGTGCATTTTCTCAGTATGTTAAATTAATAGCATTACGTTTTCTATTTGCTAATGTAAATAAGTTGTATTTATTTTTTAGGAGACAGGATTGAAAACCAAAAAATACATTCACAACAACTTGATGAGATCGGCCATTTCTATTTCAGTATGGTTAATTGAAAAAAAAAATCTGTGTTGATGTTGCTAGTTTTCTCCCTCAGGCTGTTGGTAACCTTGTTGAAGTTGGCGGATATGAACAATAATGTGAAGCTGGAGGGGAAGATTCAGTTAACAGTCGAGCCAGAAGGTTTACATGCACCCTGAGGAGAGATGAAAATTTATAGCAATTCCAGCAATAATATGGATCGCTGCTGGAAACACACACACACACACACACACACACACACACCAAATTAATGACACCACTCACCTCTAAGCTCCTCTTCTCCACCACATCCACTAGTGCACAGTAAATATCTATGCACACACATGCACACAAGTTTAGTATGTGATGCAATCCAGCTCAGGGATGCACAAAAGTACATGTGTGCAGGCAGTACACACTTCACCAGCACACTGCATACACACACATATACTCTGTCACACCATTACAGGCAATAATGGTAGAACACACGCCATTACTCAGTGGGCCACCAGTGCGCAGCCAATAACACGGTGCTACACTCTTTTTGTGTTGAATAGCGGATACATTCAGACTTAATACAATGCTGCTCAGGTGAGAGCTTGCCATAAATCCATTCATAGGTTTCTATTGTTTTAATATGAAGTTAATGATGTTTAGGATGTCAGATACCATCTCAACATGGAGTGTGTTCAATGAAAAGAATAGAAAAAATCTGATATTGTCTGTGATGAGTCATTCAACTCATATTATCCCAGTGTGAAATCTCTCATATCACTCTCATATTGCTTTTCATATTTTCAGATCATTGCACTCTCACTGAGTCACAATGATGTTTCACGCATGGATAATACATATTGTGAGTCATGGATTTACCATCCAGACCATATCCGGGCATACCGCCTGAGGAGAATATTTTCTTATTCACTATATTTGCAATGGTTTCATACGGTGATTGACAGCAGCCATCTTCCAATTCAGATCAAAAGGCTTTTAACTGTATGTCAAGGTGTTATTAGCATGGCTCAGACTAATTGGCTATTTTTTACTTGACTCTTGAAAAGTAAACCCTCTGGTGATATGAGATTATCCTCCCATTCCAGTCTTCTGGCTATCACCCCCTTTGTTATTGAATTTATTGCAAACATGGGGCAGGACACATAAGAAAATCCAAAGAACTGAATACATCAAGTCTCAAAATGTTGTTTTTTTAAAGGACAAATGCACTTGGCCTCCACTGAAACAGAGTAACATGTTTATACTGAAGCTGCTCCACTTCTTTCATGAGAACTGTAAACTTTCATGTTGGTTGTTTGGCTCCATCTCGTTTGTCATAACGGCTGATAAGCCACGAGGGTTTGTGCATGCATGTGTTCGCATGACTGTTTTGTTTAAGCTTGTTCTTGTGCATGAAGTGGTGCATGTGGGATTGTGTTTGCATAAGGAATAGACAGATATAAAACAGATATATAAGCCATTGACCCCCTCTCTGATTAGAGGTAAAAGTCAATGGTCTCACTTGACTGAGGATCGATGAGGCACATGAAGGACGTCCAACTCAGGTAAACCACAGACAGAATCCTAATGCTGGCAGCAGGGAAGGTGGATGCACAACACAGACAGAGCATTGTGACAGGCCATAAAGATGAAAGGGGAAATAATCAAATAAATGGGTAGTTTGGGGGATTTTTTTTGTATTTAGATGGATGGATGGTTGAATGACTGGACAGATGGACTGATTCGATGACTTTTCTGTAATTACTTAAATGAACAAACAAAAGAAAAAGAAAATATGGAGCAGAAGCATAATTTCCATGATATAACATACATTTCATAGAAGGCAGACACATCTTTTTATTGATTTGTATGTATGTATGTATTCAAAGCACATTTTCTTTTGGAATATGTGTTTTATAAAAGACCCAGTGAACATGAATGTGATAGTAAAAACATTTTTCTGTAAATCTCTACAGTAAATGATGTTATACTTAAGATTTGTTTAAAATATAAAACTAGCTGAACCAGTCACTATTTGCATGTGTGTGCATGTGTGTATACAAAGTGTTAAAAGAGTACAATTTGGGGGTATCAAGTCCAGTACTGTCCTATGAATATCACTTTTACTTGAGAAGGTGAGCACCCAGGAGCCTAATTAAGTAAGTAAATTACAGGTGCAATGATTAGTAGATTAACTGATTAGTCGATGTCTTCTACAATAATAAACTGAATATATTTGGGTTGTGGACTATTGGTCGGGAAAACAAGACATTTTAGATTGCATCTTGGACTTTGGTAAATAGTGATTGTCGTTTTTCACCATTTTTCTAGAGTTTTATGGACCAAATGACTAATTGATTAATCAAGAAAGTAATAACTTAATGGATAATGAAAATAATTGTTATTTGCAGCCCTGAAGGAAAGATTTTGCTTAACATTAAAAACACTGAAAAGCATGATAATAACAAGATTTATATTTAGAAAATAGAACATAAAGATACAATGGAGTTCCTGTTCACAATTGTTATTCTTCTTATCAATAATATGGGAGTTTCCATCATAAACATGTTTTTAGAATTTTATCAATATCAGGTTCAAGCTCAAGTTTAATTAGTGACATTACCATTTGCCTATTTGCTGGAGTTTCTCACAAGATTAAAAAAAAAGAATTTACACTTAGAACAATTATATAACATATCATTATCCTAACAAAATCATTCCAGTCCTCCTGTTCCATCTTTCCTTACTTACTTGCTGATTTGAAGATGAAGATGTTTTAAGTAATCTATTCCGCATGGCTCATTATGTGTATTTGCGCTCTGCCTGTATTTCCTAGTTATAAATATATCCCACTGTAAAATGGAAATATACTGTACTTCTTGCCTGCAGCTTCCTTGCCCATCTAGTTAACCACAGAGCCTTAAGGCTGTCAAACAGAATGCCTGATGTCAAGACCCCCTGAGGCTGTTTAGTTGAATGCTTCATTCCTGGGATATGACATAACACACATGGATGGATAGGTAAGGAGGCACTGACCTGTGTAGCTCTAACTGTGAGTCGCTAACAGCTTCAGGGAAGGTGTTAGCTTTCTCCCCATGAGCGATAAGCCTTATGTTCTTGTTTAGCGGAGGAGCGCTCTTTTCTTCTTATCTGTCTTGATGTGGAAAAGTTAAAATAAATGTTTACAATGAAAAAATATCACAGCTAAGGGCAAAAATGTACTCTGTGGTCCTTGTTGCTCTTTTAGCCTGAGAAGCCTGAGGTATAAAAATCAAATCACAACATTTAAGGCACATGATATTATTATATTATGTATTCTTGCTTAAAGACTTCATTTTAAAGATAGTGCATTTAACATATTTTTAATTGTACATGATAATTTATTCCACCCTGCATGGCTTTCTTTCTATCACAGATACACTTCTTTATGTTAGGACTTCCTTCTTTTTGTCATTAGTAAATCTGTGTGCGTGTGTATCTGTGTGAGGACATCAGCAGGTGTTGAGTGAGTGAGATGAAAGCCTGGTGACTCATGTCCCATGGTGCAGGAACCTGTCACTGCCACCATTGTCATTGTTGGTCGGTCTCCCCCTTACCCACCTCTCACATGTCCACAGTACTCTGTCTTTAGTGTGTGTGTGTGTGAGGGTGCATTGTGCAAATATGACCACTTTCCATTCTCCCAGGGCTATCGCTTGTCACACAACACATACAACTTGTCACAAATGTATGTATTTTTAATAATTAAAATGTGAACATTGCAAAAAAAGATCATTATTTCAAAGTATTTTGTCTCAAAATATTACAGTATTTTGTCTTAACAGGAATATAAAAAATATTCTAATGTCCTGATGAGATAATTGCATTTGCTTTTAGTCCATCTCTATCTTGAAGAAAGCTAAATAAAGTTGTGGAAAACAACTCTTCTCACTCTTCTGGCACATTTCACATTTTAAAACAGGGAATGCGTTCCACTGTCTCTGTGTGCATGACCTAATGAAAAAAAAGTTGTGTGGTACTGCACATCTCTACTTACTGCTCTGCACATGTGCATATATTGTACAGTATGTACTCAAAATTCAAAACACACACACACACACACACACACACACACACACACACACACACACACACACACAGACACACACAGACGCACACGCACTCTGCTTTGATGTGTGTAAGCGCTGATTGCAGGAAAGCGCACACCGTCAGATAAAGTAAGGCCCAAGCTTGAATAATTCATCGCATGACTCCGCCTTGGCAAACCCACACATCCCTTCCCCCGGTACCCAGAGCCACAGCTGATAACAACACACACAGAAGAAATAAATTACAACACTTAACCCCACTGAAAAGGTAAATCACTCAATCTCAGGGAAGGCAGGGACAAATAAAATGGGTCCACCTACAAATTCTCTTAAGATGTAGGTCATGTTCTTTTCTCAAGGCTTTGAAAGAAGCTCTAGGATGTTTCTGACAAACTGGCGTTATCTCTTTTGCTGGGGACTGAATTGAGTGTGCTGATTTGTGAGCGGATGTATAGATGTATTGTGTGCGCCTTTAGACTGTATGTATGTACAGCTGACAATGTACGTCCAAGTTGGTGTGGATAGTGAAAAACTCTCCACTGGGTTTTTGTATGGTCTTTAATGACAAACGCTGCACTTGGCTGATAGGAATGTGTGTGAGTGTGCATTTCAGGGGCATTGCATAGAATGAATAAAATCTCCATGCTACTATACTACTAATATTTATTATTCTTTCCCACTACTAAAAACTGACAGGAGCCTGTAGAGGGGGGATTTTGTCCTCACTCAGTCATTTCCCTACCTGATTATTGAGTTTTCTACAGTATCAATTTCCTTTTTTCTTGATGTGGTGTTGTGTGGGGTTGCATTTCAGCAACATTTCCTACTGCTTTTGCCTCTGCACTCAATTATTTTCTGATGAAAAACTACTAGTTTTCTCAGTCAGAACATGCTTTAAGAATACCACATTTATCACCCACAGCAACCCGGGGGGATACTACTTAACTTAACTGCAACTTAAATGTGAACATACTGGATCAAATTACAAGTATAAATCTGTGAATGTGTTGTTTATCATTTTTAATTTCATGTGATATTTATAGCATCCAAAATAATTATTTCCCTTAGCCCTAAACTTTGGACCATGTTTTGCAGTTTTTTCGGTATTTTCCATGATAAGTTTTTCCTCTTTTTGCTTTCTAGACCAAAATGTTGTACATTTTTCAAAATGCAAAACTTGGCTTTAGCTGATGAAATTTAATTCAGAAAACTGAAATTAGTTGGGGGCTTTAAAAATGCTCCTGTTCCCTAAATGTTGCATGATGTGGTATATGACTGTCCTGTGGAGGTTTTTATTCAGTTACCTCCATGCAGACTGTCAACAAGTGAAAAATCTGCTATGACTCCTGGGGGTAAACTGTCTCCTTAGAAAAACAACTGACAAAGTGTTGTGCCTGTTGTCTGGCTGATGAAAACAGATTTAAAACAAGTGTTATGTAACTGTAAATGGGGGCATGTAAATCCAGATAAACTTTGACATTCAATTAAATAACATTAGTTTCTCTGTGAGGGGAAAAGGTTAATCCAAAACACATATAGCACAACAACAAATTGTATTTTCTATATTTTTCTGAAGTTTCAAAATAATCACTGGTTAATGTTGAATATAAATCATCTCTTCTCTTCGGCTTCCTGCATGGTGTCCCTAAGGGTGTAACAACAGGGAAGAAATAAAAATTAGTGATAAAGAAAAGGAGAGAGCTAGTTGCTACAGTGTAGAATCTATTTGTATGAGATTGTTGGCTATATACTATACACAGAAACAAAACAGAAGGTACTGCCTAAATTCTCTCAAAGTTCACACATTGCCTCTGGCACTTTATTTAAGAGTTCACACTCTCACCAACACCAGAGGAGCGACTCTTTAATACTTAATTAGAGTTCAGCTGGAGTGCCAAAGCTGAAGTAGATCTAGGGTTAGATGTCTTGAGCATTTCTTTTTAACTGTAAGTGTACTTTGTGTCCCCAGAATTTCAGTACATACAGTTTCTACTACGTTCAACAAATTCTTCAAGTTACTTATTGACTTTTGAGGTTTTTTGAGAGCAATGTTAATTCTGACAAGAATTTTTAATTTAGTTTTAGTCTTTGTTGCTTACTGAAAATTTTAGTTGGTTAAAGTCACATTTCAGTCCTTTTTGGTTTTGTTTTAGTCAGGATTTAGTCAGTGGAACACAGTTTTAATTGTAGTCTAATTTTAGTTAATGGTTTAGTCATAATTTTCTCAGACAGTTTCATGATACTATAATGGATTTTGCCGAAGGACATTTCTCCTGGCTGTAAAAATTCCGTTTAGAAGTAAGCATACCTCAAACTACTGTGCGTGTTCAGTCATCTACCGTTACCATACTTCTTTCATATATTATATGAAAACAAATGCCTAAAGTTTGTTAGAAAAAGTGCAATACAATCATATTTCCTTCATGTCGTATTTATTTCTGCATATATCTACAACACATAGCTACTTGTACTTTTTCCCCATTTAATTTTTTATTAGGGCATCAAAAAGCCGTCAAATTTAACTGTATGCCCATTTTGATTAAATTTTTGTTATTAGGGCATCAAAACACCCATTAAACAAGCATTTAACTGTGTGCAAAACGTGTTTGTTTTCACAATTTACAATAATCCTACTTCATAAATAGAAAGTACATAAAACAGTACAAAAAAGACAAACTAACTAAAGTTAAATTGCTTCTTCCCCTCTCCCAGTAAGCGGTCGATTATGTGGTTGGACGAGTTGCATAAATTAGTAAGAAAATGCATAAATTAATAAGATGTTTAGGATGGTCTGTGTGTGTGTGTGTGAGAGAGAGAGAGAGAGAGAGAGAGAGTGTCCGTAAATGCATGTGTTGGTTATATGCCGAAGTGTGTGTGTACATGTGCGCATGCATGTGTCGGTGTTGCGAGTGTCGGTTTTATGCAGGGGGATGCAAACGTGAAGAAAAACAACCAAGGCTTTAAGATGGCTACTGTGATCTAGGTTGTCCGCCAGCTATTTCATCTCATCTTTACTCGTCAGGGCATAATGAACAGAAATTTCGCTGTAACTTTTGTTGTCAATATTTTTTAATTTATGCTGTCATTACAATTTAGTCATGAAAATAAAGGTCGTCAATGAATACTCATCATCAAATTTTAATTGGCAAAATGAACACTGTTTGAGAATCTGGCAAGTCAAGTCAATTGCATCTCAAACTTTGAATATTATAAACTTTGCACAAACAAAGCCTGTCCATGGCAGCAGGTTGTGAACTGAGGAACCTTGAAGGAGGCATCTGTGACTTTTTCTCATGTCACTGATTTGGTTCCTGTCACTGCTTATTTGGCGTAGCAATGGAAGTAAATAATTCATTTTCCATAACCATGGATTTCACTTGGGTTTTAAACGTCTGTATGTGGGTTAGAGGACCGAAGCCGCAGGCTGGTTGATCCACAGGTGGCTGGATAGATACATCAAGTGCCTGCTCACTGTGGTGGCAGGTTAATTTGAAACAGCAAAGAGACTCTCAGGCCTGTTATACTTTTTTCACACAAACAAATGACCTCAAACATACAGATATGATATGCACTAAAAACCAAATATCTACTTTTCATAATACTTAATTTGTCTTTACCAAATGTGCAGACTATTGTTGATTGGAGCAAACAAGAAAAAATGAAAAATTACCCTCTTCTGACATCGTCCATCACAGTCTACATTCAAACAAATTGACAAAACCCATTTTGAAGTAATTGCCAGCTTGTGGTACACGAGCATGATGTCAAAAACAATTAAAAAGGCAATAAAGAGATTTAAACAAAACACACCTTTAGCTCACAGCCAGATGATTAAATGTTTGAACACACACACATTGCTCTCTGTTAATCTCTCTCCAGTGCGGACGAGCGCTTCGACGCCACCTTCCACACCAATGTACTGGTGAATGCGTCAGGTTACTGCCAGTACATCCCCCCCGGCATCTTGAAGAGCACCTGCTACATCGATGTGCGCTGGTTCCCCTTTGACGTACAGAAGTGCGACTTGAAGTTTGGCTCCTGGACACACAACGGCTGGCTGCTGGACCTCCAGATGCTGGATGTGGACACATCCACTTACATATCCAACGGCGAGTGGGATCTTGTCGGTAAGTGGGTTTTTCACTGCAAGTATAACTATCAGGGTAGATGAACGTACTTGAGAATCCATAGTGATTGTATAATTCAATAAGAGCACAAACAACTTTGAAAAAAAGAGTATAACAATACACAACAATCCCTTGCCTTCTTTAATCAACATTTTTGATGGTTTTTAAATATTATAAGCTGAAATATTATGGCACAACTGACTGAGACCCTCTTTTAACGTCTACACAAATAAATTTAGCCAAAATTAAAGAATTACTGTTATATAAATTTCAGTTTTCATTGTGGGACATCATTTCAATGGTTGTAGCTGGATGAACTGGAAAGGGGACATTTTTTGGAAGACCTCCCAAGTGGGGTGTTTCCAGCTGGGACAGAGTAGCAGCAGATCCAAGTGCCTGAACCCCCGTGGGTGTTGGTTAGCTGGAAATGGGTGTCAGACATGAGCAGATGGCATGCAATAGCAATGTTTGACACATTGGCAGGCAAATAGCCAGACCATATGTGAGAGCAGCACACCACATCCCCAGAGTTGGAGTTCAAGGTGAGTTCTACTATGACGAATCAAAAATTATTAAATTTTTTGTTGTTTTCCTCTTGTTTGGCTTTTTACTTTTAGTATGAACTTAAAGTTCATCAAAATAAAGGCAAAGCAAAATTCACTCAGATCCACTCCAGTCGATCATGTCATTGGTGCATTTCCTGTTGTCCATGAATTATTTCACCCATCTTTACATTCATCCTTTTTTCCATCCATCTATATGAATGGATACATGGAAAGATGGGATCATTTCATTTGGTAATTACAGGAATTGGTGTACTACCTGTATGTGTGTACTCGTCTCTCAGGTGTTCCAGCCAAGCGTAATGAGCTGTACTATGAGTGCTGCAAGGAGCCCTACCCTGATGTGACGTTCACGGTCACTATGCGACGCAGAACCCTGTATTATGGACTCAACCTGCTTATCCCCTGTGTTCTGATCTCTGGCTTGGCCCTGCTGGTCTTCCTGCTCCCTGCTGACTCTGGGGAAAAGATCTCTCTGGGTGAGGGGATGCTGAACACATATTCTTTGGATGAAATGACAACTTAAATGAGTTTTAAAATGTGTTATTGATTAATGAAAGAAATATGGAAGGAAGGTTTTTGTATTTTATTTTAAAGTAGGCCTACAGTGCATTTGGAAAGTAAAAAACAAAATCAAAACACGGAGTAATAAGGTTTTCATATACCAGTTTGAAGGTGCTCATACAAATACTCTTACAACTATAAACCAATACATAAACATAATGCATTCTTGTCATTATGAATCATATAGCAAGCCATGAATAAACGCATGTCAAATCCCCTTGGAATAATTGAATTTTAAAATAAGAGTCTTGCCACTAAATTCATTTTGGTATTCTATCAGTGCCTGAGTTTTGATGAATAGCCATCCATAGGTGAGCAGTCACAAGTTACAAAGTGTTTGAGGGATTTCTGGAGCTGTAACCTATCTTGGACACGTCAGAGCTGACAAATGGCTGTAGTCATAAGAACATAACTGATTATATACATAAGTAATTACAAGAATAATTTCACACACCAGTGACCCTGATCAGATAATTTTGTATATGCTTATGCTCTCTCTCGCTCTGTCTCTCTTGATCTCTGTCTCAAGGTATCACTGTGCTGCTTTCACTGACTGTCTTCATGCTTCTGGTAGCAGAGATCATGCCGGCCACGTCCGACTCTGTTCCTCTCATCGGTGGGTTATAATTTTGTGTATGTGTGTCTACATGTAGCATATTGTAATGTATGAATGTAGAAACACCATGTATGAAGCGGCAATTATGCTTCTCCAGGCTGCACATATGCAAACGTACACTGGGGTCACTCTGAGATGTTTATGTTACTGTTTCTTTTATACTTGCATGTAGTATGTTTGTTTGTTTTCATCTCAGTTTTGGACCTGCCTCCCAGCAGAAATTGAATCTGCATGATGCGTTATTGAGAAGATGTGTGTGTGGCTCCTCTGCATGTTTCTGTGACCTACAATTACTCATAACACCCTACTCTGTGAAGGTTCACAGAGACGTTTAAGTGTATCTTCGGAGAAGCATAATTCCAGCTTAAGAAGGGAAGTCATTTTCCAGACAGGTGTTCATTTTTGAACAAGAGCTCACCAGAGCTATATTTGGCACTGTATTACTGCTCAAGCATGGTTACTCCTTGTGAAAGGTTTAACCGATTGATGGAAAAGGGTTTCTTAGAAAACAGCCAAACAGCCTAAAGTGACTATAATATTGATTCAGTCTGTCAACACACAGACATTACTGGCCAGTTCACAGTAACAACTTGACTATCCCTCAGAGTATTTCTTGCATTTCCAGTAAACACCAGTAATATAAAACATGCATTATTGTTGAGTTTTTTCAATGTTGCCAGTTGCCTGACCTCTAAATACACTATACAGTATATGGTCACCTGAAAAAATAATGATTTAAAACCCATCTTACGGTTTAAGCTGGGGTTTGGTTTGAGTAGCCTGAGGGCATCTATACATCATTCACACTGCCCCTGGACAGTGGCTGGAGTAAACTGGGTGGCCAGAACTAAAGCTGTCAGCACCATTAATAGGCTGTGAAACATCTGATTCTCTACTGAGGAGGAAAGAAAGGGGAAAAAAGGAGGATGGAGAAATAAAGGATAAAGGGAAGAGGCAAAGAGACAAAGAGGAGGGAATGAATAACCTTTGGGACTAAAGTTGTCAGAGAGAGTCTTCAAAGGCTTTGTGGAGCAAGTGAAGAGGCAGGCGTGTTAAAACTCCAAGCACACAACAAATACTTTGAATTATAACTGCTGTTTTACAAAATGAAACATGCCATACATAGTATTAATATACAGTACAAGTGTATTGATCCAAGTAGTGTTTAGCTAAGTGCCCTCACTGAGCAAAGCTTGATAGATGCTTCATCAACAGAGTGATTATTATTATCTTTATTTCCCACACACAAGGCCAACTGTGACACTTTTAGTGGGCTTGTTAAAATGACTCATGCCCCTTTACAACACAGTGACTGAATGTGGATGTGAGTTATCGTGGCTGCTTGAACTCAACTGTAAATATATGAAACACTGCTGCCTGAATGAGAACATATGTCTTTTATCATCAGCCCTTAATCACCATATAAGCTAAGTGTGTTCAACTCATTGAAGTTAATTTAGTTAGACCTATCTAATGTGTTTCAAGACAATTTGGCTTAGTTCATTTTAATTCTGTTTAATCCTAATTTTTAATTTAGTCAGTCAGCCATGAACAACAATGAGGTTCGTGACTGAATGTCTCACAATTATATTTTGGATTATTTTATATCATATCTTTAGTCTTCTTTTGACACTCCTCCCAAACAAAGTGATTAGTGATTTATCGTTAATCTTCTTCCACCTCTTGTAAACACATCCTTCAACACCATTTTCAGTGTTATGGCTCTTATTTCTTCACTCGTCTCTCCTCCCATCTCATTGTTTTATCATTTTCTGCTCCACCTCTCTTTTGATCTTCTCCTTCTGCTTAAGTCCCCCTCCCTTTCTCCTCCCATCTTTCTTTCCATGACCAAACAAATAAGGTTGTTTGTGTGCTTGTGTGTATGTGTGTGTGTGTGTGTGCAGGGAGAGAATAAAGTGTTCAGTTCAGCACTCTCTTACTGTTCCCTTAAGTGGGTGAAAACATCCCTCCAGAACCAGCACTAATCTCTCTGTCTCCTACTCTTTTTTGGTTTGTTTACCCCTATTCTCTGTTTTGTCAGAAATTTTGCATAGATTTGTTTCCCCTGTTTTTAGTCCAAGTGTGCATCTTTGCCCCTTGGCAATGTAACTTATTACACAGATTGATCACATTTACTTTCCTTTCATGTTAGTGTGAAATCAACCTATTTTTTGGAATTAATTCAAGCTTAATGTTTTACCTGTTAGTACATGTTAATTAAATGACCATGGGGTAGTTTAAGAGGGGCTAAAAAGTAAAGAAATACATTACCTTATATGTAAGTTAGGGTTTTTATGGTTGATGTTTTCTGTGTACTTGGCAGCTCAGTACTTTGCCAGCACCATGATGATTGTGGGAATGTCTGTGGTGGTGACTGTTATAGTCCTACAGTTTCACCATCATGACCCTCAGGGAGGCAAGATGCCCAAGTGGGTAAGTGACTGAAACTGATTTAGTCAGATTATCATTACTATTGTCATTGATAACATTTAGCACAAATGCCCAAGTTTGCAGGATTGTGTTACATTGTATGTGTGCCACTGCCTCTCTCTTCTCAGGTTCGAGTGGTTCTGTTGAACTGGTGTGCCTGGTTTCTGCGTATGAAACAACCTGGTGATGAGCGCAAGCGCCCCGGTTACAAGTACCGTCACGCCTCCCAGCATCACTCCAGCACCAGCTCCATTGAGATGGGTGCTCTTCCAAGCCTTACCGCGCCGCTCTCCCAGACTTCCTGCCCACCTTGCCCCACAGGCACCTCCAATGGTTCCATGAGCCTCTACTTCGGCAGCTACCACCCCATAGATAGTCCACACTGCCCACCTTCTAGCGACTCAGGAGTAGCGCTAGGGGGACGTGCCCATGGCTCCATCAGTGAGGAGGCTGGGCCACCTGGAGGAGTTGGCAGTGGTATTGGAAGCCTGGGAATGGGTGTTGGAGGTGGGATGGGAGTTGGTATCCCCCCACCAGAGATCCAGCGCATCTTGGAGGAGGTGACCTACATAGCCCAGCGGTTCCGGGACCAGGATGAGGCTGAGGCCATCTGCAGCGAGTGGAAGTTTGCAGCAGCGGTGGTAGACCGGCTGTGCCTGGTGGCCTTCTCTCTCTTCTCCATAATTTGCACCTTCACCATCCTCATGTCAGCACCCAACTTCATAGAGGCTGTTTCCAAGGACTTCACATAGCTGGATGCAGCAGCAGGAGAGAAGTAAAGAAGAAGGGGCAAAACGATAAGAGATAAAGAAGTGAGAAAGTGGAAAGGGGAAGGAAAAAATGTAAAGAGCAGTAGGAAAGTGGTTCCCAACCTACAGCCTATATGAAAGGAAGTGGTGGGTTACACAGATTTTTATGAAAAGAAGAAAACTAGGTTCAAAAAAAGTAAAGCCTTGGGGTTCTGCCAAACTGCTGAATCATGTAGTAAATTACACCAGTCAGGAGACAAAATCACAACAATTGATGAACAAGTAATTACAAAGACACATCATTATTTTACATGATCACATTCTAAATTAATTGAAAACACACTGATTCATAGTCCCACTTATTCTTAATGTCAGTGACAAATTGTTCATATCTAGAAGAGGAGAAGAAGGCAGAAGGCTGGGAATCACTGGAGCAGTCGAGGAGGGCACAGTTTGAATTTTCTTTTTCACATTTGGTAAGATATCAATAAGGCGATGATAATGATGCTTATTGCCTTATTGAAAACTGTGTATAATATTGTAAAAATATTGTATTATCTGCACTATTCATTTAAAAACTATGTTCATACATTACACATTACAATGACACAAAGGCCCACTTCACTGCATCTTCTCTGGTTGATTTCAGTCATCTTAATTATTGTTGACCTGTATGTGCAAATCCACACACATATGTACAAATACTGCCTCTGTCACACACACTCCAAACGTTCACTCTCTGAACTCTCATAAAGAAGCTTTTTCTGATGATGTACCATCTCTGTAATAATGTTAGGTTAGTTACTAAAATGAGATGTTTCACTGTGAACTTTGTTGTTTTTTTGCTTTCACTTTGACCACTAGACACAACTGTATTGCTTTTACACAAATGTGGAGCCCTTTTCATTATTTTTCAGGTATATCAGAGTAGGAATGCTTATTTGGGATCACTTTTCACTTCATCTCGCCTGTTTTATTTTAAACTATCAAATCTGTAATGTAATAAGAGTAGTTTGGAAAAGAGTAATATTGAGAACAATTAGTATATTGTATCAAAATGCAGTGCTGACTGGAAGGAAGCGGTGTTGACCAGTTAAACAAGATGCACAGCTGTCAAATACAGCATGTTGAATATTGTATTGTACATCTCTTAACCATCTGGTCTGACACTATACATGCTAAATAATTTTAATAATTTTCTGCAGAAACATTGTCAAGTATTGCTGTAAAAATACCCATATTGACGTACCTTAAAAAGATGAGCAGGAACATTGAACTTCTTGGAATTCACTGTACATAAATGATCACTGAAGATGAAGAGCAATGTGACTTTTGAACCTCTGACAACACAGACAACAGTTAAAGGCTTGACAGGAAGAGGAATACTCCACAGCTCAAACTTCCAAACTTTCATGAACTTCCATCACTGGAGAATATACTGTAGATTTATAAAAGGCCCCCGTGTCAGTGTGTTTTGTAGAGGGAGCCGAGTGACTGATGTACACAACAAAGTTGTTAATGTATTTAGTTTTCACTTCCACTTCCCAACCATCTCTTTGTTGTAGGTACAGTCATTGGTCTCTTTTTCTCTTTCTCTGTCTTTCCAAGTGTGAGTTTTTGGCTTTCTATGTTAATAAAAGTCTATTTATTCTCTGTATAACTGACTCTGTATAGATCTGTGGAGGGAGGGGGATGTTTGAAAGAGTACATTGAGACAGTAACCAGTTAACATCCATATCTTCATAGTATTATAATAGCCCAGCCTTACTCCAGGTTCACTGTGGTGAATGACCTGACATTAGAGCATGTTATGTGGTGGAATTTACAGCATTATCCCAAAAAGTGAATAAAACCTGAATTCTCTCCTTAGATTTATACAGTTGCAGCGTTAAACAAACTGACCACACATGTCTGTATAAATCAAAGGTGAAAACATAAGCTAACTTAGTTTCAAGCTTGTTAAACTCTATCCACAAAGTACAGGTTCAATCAGAGTGCCAACTTGGAAGAAAACGGATCATCTTGATGTGTGCAGTGCAAAATGTAAAGGCTCTGTTAATGAGGAGGGTAAATTAGAATAAGTAATTTAACTGGTTGTGACGAAGTTGAGTAATAGACACGAATTGCATATTTAAAGATGAGCACATCAACAAACAGAATGTCAACATCAGTGTCCCCAGTGATAATTAGGCAGATGAGTGAGCCATTAATGTGTCTGGTGTTTTTGTCTCCAGCCTTTATCTCTTTGAAATACTGACTATGCCACTATTTTAATAGGCTGAATCATGCTAACCTTGATAGAAATGCGAAAAGATAAACATAAAGTCAGCCTTAACTGTGAGTCTTTACCATGATCCTCAAGGCAAATGTAATGTCACCCAATTAACAAGGAAAAGTGAAATTTAATTGTCTTTGGTCTGATGTAAGGAAAGGAAGTAAAATATTGAGTGGGAGAGGAAATCTAATAGAAATCTTAACTGAAATAGGCCAAAAAAGCATGGAAGATGAAGAATGTGGGGCATGTTTTCCTTTTGTGGTCTAGGAAATGTGCTCTGATTTCTTTTTTGTGTGGCCAACAAAGCCTTCCTCTCAACTTCCAATTGTTTGATGTTTTGTGGATGAACTCCAATCTATAAGACTAGGCCCACATTTCAGGCGGAATGGTGCAATTATTCCTTAAAGAGATCGAGTTTTATTTTGGGATGTGTGCAGACTGGAGGGATATCAAAAATTCCCGAGTGGATCCCTCCCAAGAGACAGCTTTCAGTCATTGCACAATATGTCCATCAACTGAACTCCATTGTGAAAAGAAAAAAATTCACTTGAAGCTACAACTAGAAACTAATCACTTTGGCATCACCTTGAGTCCCTTAGCTGCAGCATTTTACAAAATTAAATCTTGTTGACGTGTGTCTACTTGGCCACTAGACTGAGCAAGGTTTTACTTTTTATTATACAGAGCTGCAATTTATTAATCTTGTTAAATGATAGAAAAACATTTTGGCTAAAAGGCTAAGACTGAATGATAGCTAACCTGGCTGACATCAGTCAATGTTTCTTTATGGAAAATGCACTCAAGCATGATGTTGTGATCCTGATTATTCCAGGACTGCAGTAACTTTACTTCCAGCAACAGTTGATGCCATACATCTAGAGACCAGGGTGATGTAGTACCGTCACCAAATTGTATTTGGGTACAAAGAAAGCAAAATGTACAATACAACACACACAATTTCAACACTATGCTCACTTGTTGACATTAAAATATAATAGTCATACAAGAGCCATATATGCTTCAAATAAGGTTTTATAGATTATTGCAAAATCTGCCCATGACATGAAAAGTTTCAGCTTGTTTCAAGGCTTTCCTTGAATTGAGACTCCCTTTGTTAATTCTGGAGTTATATGTCTGATCTGACTATTGTCACTTGTTTCATGAAACCTGGAAATAAGTTAATCTTCAACTGAAACAATGAAAAATGTATCTTGATTTTAAAAAACAACTTCATTTAAAAATATTCAAGGCCTAAATATGAGATAGAACTGTTCAAATAACCATATTTAAGAAATGAACCAAAGAAAAACAGGTGTACTCAACTGATACTTAAAAGGAGAATTAGTTGCTTTTCTGTGGTCGGAAGACTGCCCACTGAGGACTATACGCGTACACTTTAAAATGTAAATGTGATGTCTAAAAATGTGTATACACACTAGGTTGTATCATGTGTTTCTATGTGTGTGTGTGTGTGTGTGTGTGTGTGTGTGTGTGTATGTTGGTGGGTGTGTATATGTGTAACACACAGGGACACTAAAGTGCTGAGCTATGCCTCCTGCACTGTCAGTAGTCTAATCATTTATTAAAGGGGCATGGGAATAAAAATGAGTGAAACAGTCCATGACGGAGGCAGATGAAAGTACTGCAGCTCATGGGCAGAGGGATACGCAGCACTTTGAATTGGCTTTTTAAAGAGAGCATTAGTAGGAAATTCTGAATGTAGATCTATCAAACTGTATGATCAGACATTGCTTAATTGTTATAACAGTTGTCATCCGAGGGACCAATCATACTGCAAATAGCTAAACAGCTATATTTGCTATGCAACAGTGTCCTAATACAATTGCACCATTAAACTTAGATGCCATTTTAAATTTAAAAGCAGAAAAAGAAGGCTGTGCTAACCCTTCTGTGATTTTCATGACCCAACAGTATGTGATCTATCCACACTGTATAAGCGCTGCAATGTCTGGCCCAGTTCTACAATTTTAAATATGGGGTAAGGTAAAGTCACATTTACGGTGGAGTAGACAGACTAATTGGGTGCAATATGGATAAATTCAATGTGGTAGAGGAGGAGAGGTCTAACAAGAAAGGAATAGACAGAAAAAGATTTCTAGGGAGTAACAGTAACCCAAAGAGCAAAGAGGTTAAAATCAAAACCAGATATGCTGTCATGATTCCCTTACATTCTGGTTTAAATGGACGGTTAAAAAGACAGAGAGAGGAAGAGATTGGACTGAAAGGATGCAACCAGTCAGAAGCCACACATAAAAAATATTACATAACAGAGGATAAACAGGGAATCCCTGCTACAAGGCTAGATTATAGGTTAAGTATACAAATGGTAAGGTTGCGATGAGGAGTGAACTCTGGCAGTCCATATGTTCATATATTTGTATACATGTGTGCTATGGTCATGGTGTTTTAGGAACAAAAATCTGTCTCAAGCTGTCCTATATGGGGATTCCATATTTTGAGAGAGAAATTTAATGGCACAATGTTAAGATTTAACACTTGTTTTTAGAGATAATCGTGGAATTACAGGCAGGTTAAGGGTAGGGTAAGCCTCCAGGGAATTGCTGTAAATCTATATAATGTCCTCAAGGAGATTTGGCTAGACAGACACAGCCTCATTTTAAAACAATGCAAAGAACCGTGTTGGTGGGGGTGTGTTGCCTCAGGTACTAATGAGCCATGGAACGAAATCCAAGAAGTCCACATTGAGTGACAGATCCATGAGAAGACTGAAGGTTTATCAGACACTGTCGGCAACATCTGACCACATCAGAGGACAAAAAACTGCTTGTCAGATGATGATTAGCCTCTGAAACTCCCTCCAACACACACTCCTTTCCAAGGCCTGAATTTAGCGGGCTGTACATGACCATATAAATAACTTTCTGAAACAGACAATCTGACATTCTCATCCACTTAAAACCATGATTGGCCAAATGTGGAGAGGGGAAAAAGGAACCAGGATTTGAACTTCTCTCTCTATACTTTTTTTCACTCTTAACACAACAATTTCTGTCACTTTTCATGTGTACAACTGAGTGAAGCACTATGAATGCCTTCCAGGAGAGACTGTCTGAAAATGCATGCTGTTATTCCCCACATCTACCCATCTCTACGAAAGTGGGATTTGAAACAGCACTTTTGATTTCCGATTTGATTGGACAACATGTCTTATGTTCTAGTTCTGTTCAGATCTCCAGAGATTTTGGCTCAAGACAAGCAGCCTCTTTTACTATACTGTGTTAAAGGTTAATCCCCCTCTCTCTGTTTCTGCAAGACAGTCCCTCTCCTTTTGTTCTGCTTGCCTTTGCTACATTCTTGATCAAGTGTGTGTGAGAATATAAGGGTCTTTATGTGTTCTGTAATGTACTGAAGCCTTTGCAAAATACATACAGGTAGAAAGCATGCAGAGAGGATGTGCCCCAAGTTAGGCTGCAGAATCCTCTAAATTTGTTAAATTAACAATAAAAATGCTTAATTTAGATCAGGATCTGTATCAAGTTCAAAATGTTCACATTTGGCAGGGGTCATTAACTCCACTATGGTTACCATCCTCATTATTGTCATCACAGGAACAAAACCCAACACAGGGACATCAGTAGCATCTTGGTACACATAAACAACAACCATCACTGGAGGCAGGCACAGTCAAGGACGCCCAAACTACCCAACTGCAGCCACAACCTGAAATGAGAAGGAAACACACCCAAACAAACCACAGACAAATTAAACTCCTGCCGGCAAGAACCTGAACTAGTTAGTAACCTAAACCTTACACTGCCAGTAAATGCACAAATCTAAGTCTGACCAAATTATAAGGACAACAAAGTATTATGGCTATTTATTCCAAAGATAGGAGGTATGGTAAGAAAAATCTCTGCTATATACAGTTTTGTTTTTGTTCACTTGTTGTTGGTTTGGTTTTTTATTATTGGTCAAAGAGCTTGTGACACTTTATAGGCCTAAAAAGGTATGAGCAAGTACATGCATGTTATATTGTATGTCAAGCACAGATGATTTAGGAACCAAAGGCAGCATCCTGAGTGAAAAATATACTGATGACTTTATTTGTGATCATGGGCATTTTATGGGTGAAAATATATATATTGTCTGTGTAGTGTCTGTGTGCACCTGCAATGCATCAGATTCTCTCATTATCATTTTTATCTTTGCATACCTCAGCTCTCTGTGGATTCCCACAGTTTGAGAGAGGAGCCTCTGCACCATGAATGCACCGTGGGCCATTATCGCTTCATAATACAGGACCACCAACTCCATGCAATGTCGAAAAAAAAAAATAGGAAATGACAAAAAGCAAGACAGTTTTATTTGAGAAAGGCAACAGAAACAGAAAATTTTGATTCAAATTTGCTGTAGGATGTGAGAGCACATGCCTCATTGATTTTGTGTGACTGTAGCAAAGCTTAACACAAGGATGTTTGTCATAAGGGAAAAGTATGATCTTCCAAATTAGGTTTACCCATGTAATTATTCAGGAATTTCGGGAATATATGCTGTAGCAGCCACTCAACACTTTACACACTGTTTAATTAGAAATCTGTTTGTTCTCATATCCCTCTGAGAGGCATGTAAGAATTTCACACATCAGGGATCAGAACTAGAACAGTTTTTTATGTAGGTATTTTACTTATGCTTCTCCTAAATGGTGCAAATTGTTTCTTTTTTCACATTAGAACCCTCTTCATCAATTCTCTTAAGTTTTGCCTCTCCTCACTTACTTCCTTTGCCTGATATGGCTTGGATTACATGTATATCTTACATTATGAAAATTAGATAACAGTGTTAGGGAAAACAAACCCTTGGAACAGATGCTGTTACCCTAATGTCATCAACACTGCCTGGTACACACAGCAAACCCCCAGTGAGGAAGAGCATCTCAGCTGCTCCTCTTCAAATGCTTGAAATATTGCGCCAGATCTCCACAGTCAAGGGACTTCTGAGATGACAACATGTCAACATATGTTGTTGTTGTTGTGTCTGTTGTGCTTGTTGTTGTTATTTTTATGTCAGGCCCAGCAACAGGAAGCTCTGAAGTGAGATTTTGATGATGTAAAGCAAAGGTGGTAAAGTGGCACCTGGATGTCTCACATACACAGGTGTAGAAATTTACAGGTGCCACTTTCAGACACACACACACACACACATAAACATAAACATGCTTGTACACCATAAATATAATTCGCACACACTGTGCACAGCAGGGGCCTGAGAAAGACCAGATTGCATGTTCAGAGAGTGTCAAACGGTTAGATTGCTGAGCTCAGCATGGAGCTGATGTATACTTCACAGGGTATCAAAAAGTTATGAACCAATACAGATGCTTTCCTTTTTTTTCTAGGAATACAGATTAAAATCTAATCTGTGATGGTTAATAATGCAACTACAATAGATGGTATACTGTAGGTGAGTTATTTTGAAATCCAAACCATAAACAGGTCAAGGGAGCTATAGGGCAAAGTAAGGAAAGGGCAGGAAAGTAATGAAATCCATAAAAAAGTTATGGGTTGAAGCTCAATCTTATTACCATCCAATATGGCACTGACGTCTGCCTCCTGAACTGCTGGCCCAGCATTATTAGCTAAAAGAAAAATGAAGCTCTGTGTGTGTGTGTGTGTGTGTGTGGGTGGGTGTGTGTGTGTGTGTGTGTGTGTGTGTGTGTGTGTGTGTGTGGTCTGTCATGTTTTGGGGACAAATTTCAGGCTTAAGACCAGTTAATTGGGGACAGCTTATCCAACTGAGGACAAAAGCCGTGTCCCCAGTTGGGAAAAAGCTGACTTCTGGGTCAGTGGTTGAGGTTAGGGTTATTGTTATGGTTAGGCAAGTAGTGGTTTTTGTTAGGGTTAGGGTAAGTCTCCAGGAAATGAATGTAAGTCTATGAGGCCCAAACAATATTCCACCCACCTGCAATCCACCAGCCACACACACACGCACACACACATATACAAAAACACACACACAAACACAAACGAATCAGCTCCCAGGCAGAGATACTGGATGTCACCTCTGGCCTTTACCTCCTCTCTCGCTCCCTCTTCACGTTTTCTCATTCCCGTCCCAATCAATCTACCACTCCCACAATCCCCTGGGGATTGGAGTTGAGAAACAACCCTGCTGGATGCTGCTGCCACACCAGATGATCGTCTCTCCCCTCCTTGCCCTGCATGTTACCAGGCCACCTGTTCGGTCCTCAGGTTATAACAGTCTCTCACACTCACACACCATCCCAGTCTAATCAGTGCCTTGTCTAGAGGATTTTTCTGCTCTTATTTCATTTGTTTTTGTTGCTGCTCACTTACTTACATCACTTTTTGGTCAGTTGGTTGGTCTGTCGCTCCACCACTTTGGTCCGAAATAAAATATCTTAATATCCACTGATTTGATTGGCACAAAATTTTGTACACATGTTGATGATTCCCAGATCGATGAGTCCTACTGACTTTGGTGATCTCCTGACTTTTCCTCTTGCACCACCATTAAGTTCACATTTGTAGTTTTAAATAAAATATCTCAACAACAATTGGATTGATTGCCATCTAATTTGGTACACACATTCATGTCCCCCTCTGGATTTATTGTAATAACTTTGCTGATCCCTTTACTTTTCCTCTAGCGCCACCATCAGGTCAAAAATTGTATTTGCCCAATACTTTGGATTATGACCAAATACCTGCAAAATTAATAACATTCCCTTTAGCCTCAGTTGTACTGTGTTAAGTGGAAATTAGAAATGTTAATATGTTAAACTAACTAAGCTACTGAACATGGTAAACATTTTAACGGCTACACATCAGCATGTTAGCATTGACATTGTGAGTATGCTAGTATATTGACGTTAACATTTAGTACTGCTTTCCCAAGTACAGCCTCATGGCCTCCACATCACTTTAGCTTTTTAGTGTTATCATCTTTTCTCTTCTGGTTTGTTTGGTTCACTTCTGTTCTGAACTGTTCTCTATGTTCTGTTTTTTGCCTGATTGATAATTTTGTTTTTTCCTGTGCTCTCTTCTCTTCTCTTATTGTGTTCTGTTTTTGTATGTTCTCTGCTGTGCTATTCCGTCTCAGTAATTAATTAAGGCATTATTTAATTAATTCTGGCGTGACACTTTCATTACTGTAATAAGCTGTGATTCATTTCAGTGGGTGGGATAAAGGGACAGCCTGAATGCTAATGTGACGCATCCCCAAATGAGAGAACGGCACTGAGGCTGGCTGGAAGGGGAGTGCTGTCCTCCATCAGTCTCGATTCCTTTCACTTTCCTCTGGGTTTCCTGACAAAGCAGAGCCCTTCCTCCTCTCTGTGGGCCAGAGGTCTGGATAGCTGTTTACTTGGCTCCGTCTGCATGCTGGAACCAAAAAATAAGTTTTATATGTGAGACGTGTAAATCCCCCTGAAGAGATACAGCAGCAATTAAATGAGTCAAATGATATTCATATTCATGGCACACACCAACAAATGAGCACAGCCTTTGCAAATATGTACAATAAAGTCTGCCAAGAGATGATCTTGCCAATTTTCAAGGACAACCAGAAAGAACACCGACTTCTGAAACAGTTATTAAGTATTACAACCTAGATTCAACCAAAATGAAATCTACATGCTTTGTTTTAAACAGGGAATGATGATAAAACCAAACACATCACAGGTCAAACCTTGTGAATTAAATATTTGAAAAAAAAGAAAGACAGAAAGCATCAGAGAACATGATTAACATACATGCAAGTGCACAGACAGCCACAAATTTTAAAAAAGGAAATACACACTATAATGCACAAATACCTGCATGAAAACAATCAGGGACACACAAACATAAAAACAGTACAAGCATTCATGAATCGTTCCCTTTCAGCAGCAAATATGAGATAATCCGCAGGCATGAAGTAATCTGAGTGAATGTGCATTTGGATTATCAGTCTGGAACAGTCTAATCTGAAACACTTCTCAAACTGGTTGACTGAGAGGTCATGAAAGAGCTTCAGCTATGTGGAGATGCAGCATGTCGGTATTCACAGCAGTGTCAGGATGATTAGTAGCTTGGAGACCCATCTAGTTGTTGCAGCCCAGCTTTGCTGTACAGCTTCAGGTCCAAAACATTCATTTTTGGCTGCAAACAAAAAAACAACTGAAGATACGTATTTGTTACTGTGGTACAAACTTAGTGAGGAATATAAAGTGCTGTGGCAGTTTAAGTTAGATTGGTTGGTAACTTGGGTTTTGAGTTTACCTCTGCTATTGGCACTTGTTAAGTATGCAACTTGTTCCTGTTTAGGTAATCATTGGCTGCTATTTCAAGTTCTTCTGGCTGCTGCCACACATTACAGTCAATGTGACTTTCTTCATCGTGATGCATTATATGACAGCTGCTATGAGAGATCTACAAGCTCCCTGATCAGGTTTCCAATTTGTGATAATTTACTTTTCCATTGTACCACCCTTGTTCTGGCTCATCACTACACTACTAAATTTATTCATGTCTTACATCTTACATTTTCTTTTCCAAAATCAGCATTCAACTAGGGCTGGGCGATATGTACAAAATCAAATAAAACGATGTTTTTGATCAAGTAACTCGATATCGATATTGCAACATTATTGCAGGGATGACTGTTGGTGTTTTCACTAAATATTTACACAATGAGATTTTTGAGAAATAATCATCAGTAATGTGGATATAATGACTAAGTGGGTAAAGGCAATCACTTTACTGTGATGCAGCCTTTAAAACCAGAAAAAGACAACATTTATGCCATATCATCTAAGTGATATACTGGTTTAAATCTGTAGAACAAACATTGAATATTAAGAGCTTTGGTGTGAAATTAGCAACCCAAGAATAGCAACAAATTAAAGTCCCCCTCCAGTCAAAATGTGTTTTTCTTCTTGTTACTTCAGTTGGATGTTTGAGCTTCACTGTGCAGAATGATGTATCTGCAGAGTTTGACACCAGAAGTTTTCACTTTGATCTGGTGAAGGGGGAAAATTTCTCTGTGCTCACTGAAAATCAGATTTTGAGGCATCTACCTATGAGCATGATTTGTGACATCACAAATAGTCTGGAACCAACTGTGGTTCAGTATATAACTTGCACAAATGTGATATGTGTGAAACATGAAATCTCCAATGCACATACACTAAGAATTGACTTTACAATAAAGGAGGAGACATCTTGTGTCCAGCAGTCAAACTTTTGAAATGAAAAATATTTGCATAAATTCTGGATTTGTCAACGAGTTAATTGAACTTTCTTTGTGGAAAAACCACATCGGACACAAATTATTTTTCAAAGCAAAGTATTTTTATCTCTTAAAACATGTCCGGAGGGGAAATTTATACCACTTATGGTTTAGAATTAATGCTTTGTGAAGTCTCCATAGCTGTGAACTTCTTTCACTCACCACATGAGGAACAAGAAAGGGAGTTTTTCCATGAAAAGTGAGACTCATCTCCTGCTTTTAAAACACATTTCTTAGCAACATTACATTCTGGCATATTCAGGCTGTCAGTGAAAGAAAATGTCAGCTGTAGACAGAAGCCCTGTTGTCAAAATCTGATATTCATCAATGATGATTTTTGGGAATCTTTTAACTGTACAGCAGTGATAAGATGACACATCCCCATGCACGCACACCAAAAATTGTTCCACTGTTTTACCATTACAACCTCTTTTCAAAGAAAGTTGTGCCTTTTTGCTGCTCATCCTCTCTGTGTCGCAGCTGTGTGAGTGCATCTCAGTGTGCTTCGCATCTCTGATGCACAGTCTGTCGGGATTTAGACTCCCAGATAAGCGACAAGTAGCCACTCTGTTACACGGGAAATTCAGTCAAGCCAAACTAATGCAGATGACCCCAGCTGCAAAATGCTCATAATATTCTTATTCAGTACAGACGCACACACTTTACTGGAGAAGGTAAATTACTGTGCACACACATTAACACAACTGCATGCGCATATGCAGACTTGCACACATGCATGCTCGCACACGCATATTCTTAACAGGAACAGACACATTCTTTTCACAGATGATAATGGTCTCATCCTCGTGTCTGTCTGTTTGCTAATGTCCCATATGCGCTTGTTTGGTTAGAATTCAGCCTTTCTGCCTGTCTGCATTCTCTTCAATGAGTCACAAAGTACAAGTACATCCCTTGTGTGTAAATAGAGCATGCATCTCAGTAAAAAGACCATGCTAAAATAGTCTCTCTGATATAATCAGTTCGTGACAGTCAGTATATTTTATTATTTCCTATTTATTTTGTAATCAAGTGCAATGTTCTTTTTTCATGCTTTGCCAAATTCTACTTAGTTCAGTGATTTTATTTCCCTTAATTAGTTTTTAACAAACCCTGTGGGCATTACCCTTAGTAATGATGATTTAAATAAAATTGGTTGTGAATGTGCTTATACAGTAACTGTAGGTAGGTAGCCAAAAATTGCCAAATACTTGATCATGAACTGAATCATAGTAGCACCAATTAATCAAAACACATTTCTTTACTGTCTATTGAGGCTGCTGTGGTTGAGAAAGTGTTGCCTGGTTCGAAATAAATTTTCTGTGTTTGCTGAACACTGATCCATAGAAACCATTATTCCTTGCTTTCAAAGATTTGTGTTCATTTGTCAGATATGTGATTTATTTATTTTTTTTTAAATAATTTTAGCTGCACTGGAAATATACATGACATCACATCATCTATGTTTTACCAAACAGTTGGAAGAGTTTTGAACACTACACAATAAAGAGAACAAAGCTGAACACACAATTTTGGGCAGAACATCCCTCAAACTTTTTAATTTAATTAATTTTTTTCACTTTCCTTTTTTGAGCCACGTCCTCCTCCTCACCTCTGCAAGTGTGAAAGAATGGAAGAGTTGTTTGACAACACTCATAGTTTAAGTGGACAGGTTTCTCTGAACACCCAGCAGAGGCATCAAAGATGAGAAGCACTTCTTCCAAACCACCCCCACCCCCCCAAAAACAAACGCTTCTTATCTCTTAAATCTACGTGGGTTGACTCCAACTGTAGGAAGTCTGGAGACTGTGCAGACTCAAAGGGATGTCAGATTTCCAACAAAGAACACATGCTGAGTTACAGGGATTAAGCCACTTTTCTTTCAATTGAATTTTTAATTTAAGTATCAGCTTACATTCTGTCAGTTTATATTTATTTGAAGGAAAAATGGAAATATGTCTCACAGGAGTGATGTGATTTGCAACCAGCAGACTGAAATTTTCCCCCAGGAAAACCATCGGTTACAATGCAAACCATAATAAATACAAAAAACTTCAGACCAGAGTCCAGTCTCATTCTTTTAAACAGCAGAAACAATCACTTGAGCCTCATCTTAAATCAAAATATTTATTTACCATAGTCATCATAAACTTTTCACTATTATCATTATGGTTAAGATCAGTTTTATGTAGTAGTTTAAAGAAGTGCTTCTTACATGTTGTTAACATACATATGTATAGTATTGCTGCAGGCCCCATTTTGGAAAGATTCAGTCTGGGGTTCTGCATCCCAGAACCCCACTTTAAGAACCACTGAAGTCTACTCAGATGAAAGATGTCTTAAACCTCTTGCTACTGCTCTTTGATTTAATATCCACACGCAAGTTAAACTTCATAAATGATGTGTAGTTCACCAATCTTCTCTTTCACTTGACCCACAATCTCACTGTTCCCTCCACCTCCTCTGCAACTAACTCTCCTCTCTATCAAGCCCTATGTAACGTGTGTGTATCATGGCAGGTTTAATCTGCCTCACGAGAATAAAGACACATCGCCAAGCCTCCCCAGACTCCCATTGTAGTCCGCAACAGGGATAAAATCTTATTGATTTATCCATCAACATACCGACAGACTACAATAAGAAACGGGTGAATGCCACTGCCTGAAAGCTGTTTAACTTGTTTTCATGTGATCGATGCCCACAAACAGTAGATGTCAGAAACTATCTATTCTATTTTATCCTATTCTATTCTATTCCAATCTTGGTGAGTGAAAAACAGGGCAGCTGCAGACCATAAATTACCCTTGTCTGGAGCCTGCTGTCTCCTTTTAATACTAATAGGAGACATGGAGGTCAGGAGGGTTGATGCTTAATAAGGAACTGTAATAGTACATGAGCAGTTCCTGAGACATATGACACTTTATCAGGGTGAAAAGGACGGGACAGGGAGAGGCCCAGGGAGGAAACTGTAAATGAGATGACCTTTAATGTCAATGGATATCCATTCACATAGTTTAACAATGTGTCTCAAGCTCTGTCTGAGGAATTAAATGTGAAGACTCCCCTTCCACAGCAGTAAATATCCAGTATGTATGGCTGTCTGAATCTGAATGACTTTCTGTTCATCACTCAACATGTTAAAACTGATACATCAGCTGTGATTCTTTGAAGTGAAATCAGTTATTTGCAAGAGGTCTGTTCATGAGTAATTCATCTTAAATCAAATGAGGAAGGTAGTTTTTGACACATACATGCACACACACACACACACACACACAAAATAAAAAAACAAGAGCAGGGGTGCTCTCATTGCAATCCAGTCTGTGTAATTTGGTAATGGTCAGTCACACATGCACACCAACGTTACTCTTCTGGTGACGCCTGGAGTCCCGTTTGACTCGTATCACTTTAGATATCAGACAGCACAGGGATGTCAGCTTTAAAAGTAGGCTGTCAGAGGATAAACTTGGAGAGAGGAAGTTGTGTGGCACACAGAAATGAGATGAGGAACAGTGATTCATCAGATTTAGTATTAGTACTCACTGAAAAAAGTTTTTCTTTCTTGTACATGGTGTGTGGGTTAGTCTCTCTCCAATGTGCAGCTCTTGTTTGATACATGTCTCATCTCATAAATCTTTTACCTGAAGTAGCAGCATAATTTGAGATCCTTCCAACATGTATATGGATGTGGTGCCACCTGGAGTTGACCAACAGTACTTCACCAAGATGACCGTCCGGCCAGCAGTGGAAATGTTACTGTGGAGAAGCTGATTTAGTGAAAAAAAGACTATTAATGTCATCCTGTTTTGTGGAAGTAAGATGGTTATGTCAGAAATGTGTGTCAAATACTAGTATCAAGATAGTTTATTGAGAGGATAAACTTAAGAACACATTATTGTGAACAATTCTAGTGACTTATTTACACTGTTGTTGGCAGAGACAGTAACACTCAGATTAAGCAACATAGTGAAACAAAGAGTTCTTTCAACTGCTGAACAAGGAAATAAAGAGCTGTCTTTAAATTCTGAGTTTTAGGTGATTATTTTTCATAGACCTTAATATTTCTCTATAAGGAATTACAATGGCTTAGTTGAATGTAATGGACAACTAGCTGGAAAACAGTAAAGTGAAAGTGTCAAATAAACAAACACTACCAACTAAAGTTCAAAATGTCAAGGTAAACAAAACAGACATAATGACTAAGTTTAGACAGGACATCAATCAATTTCTGTTATGTCAGCAATAAAAAAATGTCTACCCCAAAAACAAAAAACAGAACCAACATACAAGAAGTTGCTTATCTCACAATCACAGATCTGAATCAACACAATTTCCAAAGGCCAAACACATTCTCATGTAAGTTTGAACATCTAAGGATTATGAAGAAAACTTGGGGAGTAATAAATGAAAATATCATGTTTCTGGAGTAATGTTTAAACGGGAGGCCTTTTATTTCAAAGACTTTCTCAAATCTTTTTCATGCTGGGCATTTTGGATACAGTGTGAGACTTCTGACTGATATAAAGCATCTCTTAAAATATCAAGTCAGCTAAGTGCTAAGTCACACCTACTTTGAGATTCTTGGAGACATTTCGTCACTCATCCACAAGGCTTCTTCAGTTCTAACTGACTGGTGGGGAATCACAAGCAGATGAGAGGCAAAACATCTTTAAGATTCTGAAGAAAGTCCAGTTTCCTCTGACTTCACACTTGTAGATTTACTATGACTTGACTTTAGAGACAATAAGATCACCTCTTCTGTCAGTCTCTTGTTGTATCCCATGCCAACACTGGCTCAGTCAAGCTACCACAGTGTTTAATTATGATCTCAGGACATATTGACTAATTCCAATATGAACTTTCAGATTTACTTGCCTTCACGTTGCACACCTGTAGATCTGATATTGCACTTCATATCATCACAAATTAGAAAACATCTGATTGTTCACACATGAGAGGGAGATGAAAATATAAAACAGAACTGAGGCACTTTTAGCTGTCTGTAACACTACTCCCTTTTCACTCTTCCCCTGCCTTGTCCTTGCTCTTGTCCCGTGGTATGCGGCCCATATTATAAAATTCTAGGTTTGGCCTCATGTCAGTGAGGTGGGCGAGCCGGTTGGACATGGCAAAGAAAGCAGTGATGGCAGCGATGTCCCAGGCGTCTTCGCGGTCGAAGCCCACTTCCTCCAAGGACTCAAAGTGCTGCTCTGTGATGGTGTCGCAGCGACACACAGCCAAAGCAAAGTCCAGCATGGCACGCTCCCGAGGTCCCAGCTCTGCATTCTCATAGTTAACAATAACCTGGGTGAAAGTAGTGATGGAGGACATTTATATACACCAGGATGTTTTTATGTGGCTTAACATATACAATTTTGGCAATCACAAAAAAATAACTGTCTCTCCAATTGTTTTACAGTAATTTTGAAATAAACAAAAATCAACATACAACATATGCAAAATAAAATCTGACTCTGTTGCCAGTAAGCAACTCTTTAACATAAAAGATAACAACTCAAGCTTAGTAACTGTGCATTACAATAAGAAGAGCAGAGGAAGACAGTGAAAGTCACTTAAAGATGATACCTGGTCAGAAAGAGTGGGTTTCTTAGAATAGATGCGGTGCAATGCACTGTGGGATACCACACAGTAAAGACACTTATTGTAGATACTGGTAGCCACTACTATCAGCTCACGATCTGCCTTGGTTAATCTGCCTGGAAGACAAAAAGAAACATATAATGAGATTGTGTGAGAAAAGTTTTGATTTAATTGTATTGAAAAAACAGAAGTTAATGTAAAAAGTTTAAATGCTCAGAGGTAGACTGGATAACCACTATGTGGCAAAACATTTATCAATACAAAACCAGATTGTGGTTATCTAATAACCACACACACTCTCTCTCACACACACACACACACACACACACACACACACACAGAAAGACTGAATGGTCAGTTTTGGCTTAGTTTGCTTTTACAAAGTCAATTAGTAGAGAGGAGGTCAGCTTCTGTTCCACTGTCTTCTCATTAAGGTTTTTTTTTTTTAATCATTCATCTCTGAAAAGCTTGATACATGATAATGAGGTGCTCTATCCGCATTCCAAGACATTGGTTCTCAGTTGGTCTAGCCTCATGATACACATTTCTCCTTAATCATTAAGTCACAGTTTCATATGGGCCAACTAAACACCTATTTAATTTTTTTCCCCACAAAACAAAATAACAAAAGTGTAACTGAAGTTTAAAACCCGATAAAATAAAAAGCATTAGAACAAAAACCTTGATACCTTACAGTCATCTTGTACCAACGACTAGTTCCAACTTGCCAACTAAGTGATTTCTAAGACTTCTTTAATGACTTTATTTAACACAAGAACTTAACCACACATCAAGTAACTTTTTGAAAAAACAATGGGTCTCATGCAGGAAGCGATATATGAAAAAAATGTCTTATTTTTGTTCGTATCCACAATTTGTTCTTATTTTGTTAGTACCGACTGATTTCTGGGATTCACCAATGTTCTCTGCTTTTTGCTCTTGTTTTAGATAAGAGAAAATTTTAGGAGTGGTCAGAGCACTCTTACCAAGATAAGAAAAAAACATCTTGTTTTCACAGTCCACAAATTATTTATCTAATGCAAGGAAACATACGTTTTAAATTTGAGGATCATAAAAAAATGCATGAATATCATATAATCAAATTTAGATTATTATATGTCTTAGAGTAATTGTAATGACTGGATTATTAAATTTGTGGGCAAACACTTGAGTGTTCATTGAAATGCCAGCAAAAAAGCCTATACACTACCACAGGTAGAAAAAAGGTGACGTATATAAATTACTTTTACGGTGTTTATACAGTAGATCTCCAACATTTTTTTAACCTTAATTTAACGAGGAAAAGTTTCATTGAGATTAAAAATTTCTTGCAAGAGTGTCCTGGCCAAGACAATTACCAGAGTTGCAGAGATAAAAACACAGTTTGACTCAAAGCAGAGGGAGCAGCATACTTAAATGCCCTTTTCCCTGTTCAGTATGGGCTTTAGGGACAGATAGTAGGAATAAGTCCTGGGAGCGAAGACAATAACTTCTAATACTTTTCTGAAGGATGTAGATCTGTTGGTAAGATGGAAGCAGACCAAGAATGGCCTTATAAATAAGAACATATCAATGGTTAAGTCTGCAGGTGGCACACCATCCAACCTGAGCATACAAAGAGTCATGGTGAATAAGGGCTTAATAAACCTCAGTGCTCCATGGTAGACAGTATCCAGCGTGTGTTGGCATTGCGGAGATGCATGCATGTATATAACATCTCCATAGTCCAGCACAGACATAAAGGTGGCAGCAACAAGTCTCCTGTTGGCCTCCAAGGAAAAGCAAGACTTATTTCTAATATAAGAACCCAATTTCAACATAAACATGCAAAATATACCTTAAGCAACTGGTGTGTCTGTGAATTCATGCTGGTGGGGGCTTGAGTCCTAGATGTGCGTGGCAGTGGATCACTGTCTGTGTCCGGGGCTTCAGAAAAAATGATACACCTCGAGTGGCATCACTGCCAAGGAGACGTCTGAACGTCTGACTGGACACCTGTCAATGCCACCTCTCTAATTATTTCTTGAATTATTAGGTCTACTTACGAGACTGCCACCTATTTCTGTCACGCTTGGCTTGGGCAATATGTTTTTTTGCTCCCATTTTCATGTCAAACCATTTTCTTTTAATTTCAGGTACAATGCATCCCTCTGCTGACACGGCATTTACAGCATCACATATTGTATGTTTTGCCATTGCTGGGATTTTGATTTTCGTGTAACACCAGTACTGATGCTCTGGAAAATCATGTTTACATTGTTTAAGTTTATTTAACTGTTCGTCAGTTTCACTACTGCTGAAGTTCTTCCTCTACTTACAGCCTTTTTTGGTGTCATCTCTCCAATTCTCGTGCCAGAGTATTTGCACACGGCACAACACCTGTCCTTATATAGTGTTTAGGAGGGGTTACCTATGCTAATAACAAACAATTGGCCACATGCCTCCAATTTATGATCAAGTAGGATTCATCATTCAGCACACCTGGATAAGAGTAGATTTGGATGGTTAAGAACGTCTGGTGCATCTGGAGTTGACTTCTCTTATTTTTTCTGAATGTTGCTGCATGAGGCCCATTATCTACTTTCTTTCATGAATGAAAGTTTGCATGTGAATGCTCCTCTAATACCAACTGATCCCTATTATTACCCTCAGAACTCTTTTGTTTTAGTTTATTCTATTTCCCTTGATTCTATTTTGCCAACAGGAAATTGCCTTTACAGTATTGTATAAATGCTTTGACATGTTCATAGAAAATCTTTCTACAACACACATTTTGATCTGCAATTAACTGTAATAAAGTCACACAAATGCACATTGGCATTGCCAGGTCAGGTAAAGATATTGCTATGCAAACATTTCCAACAACACATAAAGAAGGCATTGAATGATCCTGTAAAACTTGATTTCATATGGTGGGATTGCCAGAAAATAACTCCAACTCCCAACTGTAAATTATGCGCTCAGTGCCAAAATATCCTGAAGCTACAGATTCAGTGAGATATAAGATAGAGCCTGTTTCATTATATCAGTATGTAACACACTTCCACTCTTACAGTAGGTGTAGTCCAAAACCAACAGAGCCACTTTGTACGGCATGGGTGTGTTTTCCACTGCACTAAAATTCAGCACACAAAACAAAAGCTTTTGGCAATCTGACTGAAAGCTTTTTCTGTTTCCCTGTCTGATATTAACCTGTTTTACTACAACTTATTAGCTACAGCTCATCTGCAACAGGAGCTGTCACCACAGAGTTAGGAGTACACTACCTGCCACTGTCAAAAGGGGATTTATTTGAGCCCCTGAAGCATGCCATGTATTATACCTATTCAAACTGTTTCAGGGGCCCAAGTGAAGTCCTCAGTGTGCCCCCGACCCCTAGCAACGTCTCTGACACTTGGTGCCACAACTCATACACGGAGGAACAGAAAGGACACACACCTGTCTCCTTGTTCATTAGTTCATTGTAGTAAGCGAAGAAAGCTCTGAACTCTGCCGGTCTATGAGAGAGGACTTTGAAGACATTGGGCAAAAAGCCTCCCTGTAAAGAAACAGTGTAAAATCAGACTACGTCAAGACAATGTTTGCACAGTACTAAGTTAAATGCCCGAGCATAACTTTTTCTCTTACCTTTGACTCCACTTCTTCCATAAGCTCCACTATATCATAAGGCAGGTCTTTCTTGTAAGGTATTGGATAGCGACTGATTTTCTCAGGAGGGGGATCGCTGGAGAAATGTCTGGTCCCTGCTGCCACCACCGCCGCCGCTGCTGCTGGCTTCCCCCGAAACACGCAGCTCGACCGGAGAGACGCCTGGACGGAGGACAGGGGAGTTATCTTACATGAGACAGTCATACAGAAACAGGGCTAAAGAAAGTACGATGTAGAGAAGGATTCAACAACTTACAAGCTGTGTGAACACAGGAGGACGAAACAACTTCGAGACGAGGCTACTCGCCATAGCAGCCAGCTAAAAAATATCTGGTTTGAGTTTATTTCTCTCGTTCTCCTAGCTGGAAAGTGCAAAAGAGCAGGCGGAGGGAGTGTCGAAAACTGCAGTCAGCTGTCTCGAGGAAGTCACACAAATATTTGCAAAATAGATACAGATAGCGTTGCTGCTTCTGGTGAAGTGAAAATAAAATAAATAATCTATCTAGTTCATCTTTCCAACTTTTGCTCAGTTATATTATTATATTAGAAATTATGTATAATTCTATATTGTGATATTCCTGCCTACCTTTATCATTTATCTCCTGATTGTTGAATGATAATGATATGTTAACAGTCACGTCACACAAACCAATCACAGTTCAAGATGGAGTCACGCCTTGCTGTCTGTCCCGTCTGTCCGCTCCGCTGTACTTCCACCTCCTCGCCGCCAGGGGTCAGGCTGTGTGTTGAATTACATTGTGCCTAGGCGTTTATACCTGTATTTTATGTTATATATTTTTTAAACAAGCTTTCAACAAAGATGATTTAACTTAGCTTTGAGATGTTTAGGGTTAGTTTATGTTTGCGTCTCCCAATTTTAACAAAGACAAATTTGTTTCCTGAGAAACAAACGCGGGGCAACAAAGGTCCCTTCATCGACCTCGTGAACCGGAAATGACTTTGTTGCGAATGAGCGACAGGTTTTCGTTGTTTTCATTCAATAAGTGGATAAACGTATAGATAACTCATTCAAACAAGTATATTAATCAAAGACGGATTGACCTTTACAAAACAGAAATGTTTTACCATGTAAGTACGTGCATTATTGTCGGCGTATGAGCTGGATAATAGGAATGTACTTTTTTTTAAATCATTGCCTAGCGTGATCGCTGGCTGGTTAGCATTGCTAATGCAGCTAAACAAAACTTGTGCATTTCCAAATCCTCGTCCTTAGCATTTCCCTACAGAAACACCACCAGTGTTGTCTTCAAGCTTTAATGAGGCGTGCTTCTCGTGTTCACAGATTTCTTTGGAGCATGAAATATTGCTACACCCGAGGTATTTTGGTCCTAACCTCCTGAACACTGTGAAGCAGAAGCTCTTCACAGAAGTGGAGGGTACCTGCACTGGCAAGTGAGTGGCTGCAAGGCTCAATTATGTACCCAGCAACATAGAAATGTCGATTTTTGTTTATTCTGGTCTTCCTAAATAAGTGGAACAGATGTCTGTAATTTGACTGGAAGGTTAACCTGTCATTTTAATGACATGGTGTGTGTATTAATTTAGATCTGATGTTAAAAGGGCATTATTCACTCAGTTTTGACTTTGCGTTTAAAAACACAATCTCTTAGACAACAGAGAAGGGTTGATATTTTGTTTTACCCTTTAAGTCAGTGGTTCTCAAACTTTTTCACATCAAGGACCCTTAAACTCGCACAAATTAGACCATGGACCCCCATTTGATAAGATTTTGTCTCAGGGTCCACAATCTGATAAGATTTTTGCTTTTAGATGTTTTATTATGGAAAGTGTATGAAACCCATGACCAATACGGTCATACATTCTGTCATTGTGCTACTTATGGATGAAATTATGGTGAAAATAAATGACTGGAAGACCCATAACGACCCTTGGGGGTCCCTGGACCCCACTTTGAGAACCTCTGCTTTAAGTCATCATGACAGTGTCAAACCACATTAACAAAATTCTTAGTCTTGCATTCGTTATCCTGTTTAGAAAAGCTTGATGTATGCAAGCATTTAATTTGTTTCCACCTCTCGTGCAGGTATGGTTTTGTCATTGCAGTCACCACCATTGACAACATCGGGGCAGGTGTAATCCAGCCGGGCAGAGGGTTTGTCCTGTATCCAGTCAAGTACAAGGCTATTGTGTTTCGCCCATTTAAAGGTGAAGTGGTGGACGCTGTGGTGACTCAGGTTAACAAGGTGAGAGGGGCAGTGCAACTTTAATAGTCACCAATATTTAAGCTGAAACATGAAAATCGATAAGAAAATCTGACAGATCAGTTTTCAGTGCTAACTAAAGCTCATCACTGACACAAACTCCCTGTTGTTGTCAGGATACAATAATACATCACCTGACTGCACTCCATGATACTCTTATTTAAATCTCATAAATGTTTACTTCTGAAAATGTGTACAATATTTTATTATAACTGATTATTGTAATGCCCAAAACTCATGTTTACATATGTTTTTGGATGAATCAAGTGGCTGAAAGGTAAAAATAAAGTTTTGTGATATAAAGATATATTTTGTATATCTTGATTTTTAACAATGTAATTGTAGTAGGCATACCTGTATTTTATATTGGCACACTCCAAACTATATACTTAACTGTTGAAGCAGAGTAGATGTGAAGAGTCCGGTGAAGAGTTAATTGAGTATGAAGATGAGTAATTGAAAATGGATAATTTTCTTTTGCACCTTATCTAATTGATATTTTTCTGATTTTTACAGGTTGGATTGTTCACAGAAATCGGTCCCATGTCTTGCTTCATCTCTCGCCATGTGAGTTAGCTTAACATCTATAGTTTTTGACTGAATTGGTTGCCTTTGATATGCTCTTAAAATCATTTTATATTTATCTAACTGCACACTTTCTTTTTGCAGTCCATCCCCTCAGAAATGGAGTTTGACCCCAACTCTAATCCTCCTTGTTATAAGACAGTTGATGAGGTAAAAACATTTATATTATTACCAGCCACTTGTTAGAAATGTGTTTAACAAAATACCTGACATGTTCACCAGATAGTTTTCTCTATTAGACTTACAGACGGGCAACAAATTAAAGGAAAAACTGGTACAGGTCTGAATGCTTGACCCCTACAGTGAGGGGATCTGGTGGCTCTGTTATGCTTTGGGGGGCATTTTGCTGGCATGGTTTGGGTACACTTGTCCAGTCAGAGGGAAGGGTCACTGCAAATCAATACAACGTTGTTCTGAGTGATCACCTTCATCCTATGATGAAACTATTCTATCCTGATGGGAGTGGTCTCTTCCAAGATGATAATGCCATCATCCATAGGGCACGAGGGGTCACTGAATGGTTTGATGAGTATGTTAATGATGTGAATCTTATGCTATGACCTTCACAGTCACCAGATCTCAACCCAACTGAACACTTATGGGAGATTTTGGACTGACATGTTAACCAGCGCTCTCCACCACCATCATCAAAACACCAAATGAGGGAATATCTTTTTGAAGAATGATGTTTATCCCTCCAGAAGAGTTCAGATGCTTGTAGAATCAATACCAAGGTGCATTGAAGCTGTTCTGTCTGCATGTGGTGCACCAACACCTTACTAAGACACTTAGTGTTGGTTTTTCCTTTAATTTGTCACGTGTCTGTATATACAGGGATATAGTTTGGAGCTGGTGCATGGAGAAAAGGAAATTGTTTACCTAGGGCACACCAGTGCATTGATTTTGTTATCTTGATTACTCACTGTACTCCCCAGTGGGAGGAGAAGTGCGGTAAAGGATGTGTTGTTGCCAATCCAGCAGTGCACTGCAATCTTGATGCCAAGAGGCTTCAAGCCGGTTGATGGCTCAGCACACAAGTGTGTTTATTTGGTGAAAGTACACCCACATAAACCTCTCTAAAATCTCACAGAGCCCTTTATTCATGTTTTTCTCTTTTCTTACTTTCATTCTATGTTCATTTACCAGCTGATCACAGAAAAATATCTGGTTTATTCAGATTATGACATTAATGCTAGTGAGACAGAATAAAGATTAATGAGTGATTCTTACCAGCTCTGTCATCCATGACAGCTTGTATCCTATACTGATGGCCTTTCCTTTACTCTGGTAACTCTCATTACAGCCGTCTGATGGCGGCGGGTATCTATTCCATCTTTAATCTCTAATTGGAGCAAATATCCACACTGTCAGGCCATGATTAAGCACAGCAGATCCACTGGTTAGATGTTGCACATCCAGCACCAGAAACCTCAGTGCTTATGTACTTTTCAAACTTCAGTTATTGGTTATGATTAATTATACTGCGTGGTTTCTACTGCAGTGTGAATCAACAAGTGTGCTGGAGAATGACACATTGAAAACAGTTCACAGAGTCCTATGAAAAAGCTTAGGGCAATAAAAACCGTCTGTTCCTGCCAATCCTCTCCCAGTGTCTCCATCCAAAGGCACAGGGCAATTGGTAAAAACTGCCAGTCAAATCTAATTGAATTCAACTTTAAAAAAATATTTCAGAAACCAAAAAACCAAACAACATGCAAAACACTAGACCACATCTTTCGTTTTATTAATTGAGTTGTGATGGTGTTTAACTGCAGAGGGTTATTGTATCGATTATAATGCCAAGTAAAACTGTGCGCCATGCAACACAAAAAACATGGTGACTGCTCAATAATCAACTCATCCAGAAAAGTGAACTGTTCATGAAAATAGAGCCCATATGTGAAACGTCCTAAATTCTGTATGCAAAGTAGTCGTGGTGCTGCTCACTGCTGTTGTGCTTTTTTCATTTTACTGTTGCTGAGTCTTGCATTTAAGGATGTTTTTTCCCCATTTTTAAGGACATTGTAATCCAGCAAGATGATGAGATCCGGCTAAAGATCGTGGGAACAAGAGTGGACAAGAATGACATTGTGAGTGTTTCTTTCTTACTTAAAAAAAAAAAAAAAAAAAAAAGGACTATGTAACTCCAGCTTGCTACTGAAAATTTCAAGGAGAGGTGTGTGTCACTATATGTCAGATGTTACACAGTAGTTTATAGGAGTGGCATACAGCATGTTGATCTAAAATAAGTTAAAAACAAGCTTTTCACTTGTTTTTCAGTTTGCCATTGGATCTCTCATGGATGATTATCTGGGTGAGTATTACACCACAGAACATTGTCATGTGGGTGGTAGATCTTCTCATTAGATGGCATGAATTGAAAAAAATGGCTTACATAGATTTAATTTGCATCAAATTATTTTGCGAATAAGTGAAGCAGTTTCTCAAAACAGGCTTGTTATTGCTTCAATTTGGAGTGTGGAACATTTTATCTGTACTGTGTATGAGTTATACTCAAAAAAAAAAAAAAAAAGTTTTGTGATCGATCGTTAAACTTGCCTTCTGTGCTTCATTTTTCAGGTCTTGTGAGCTGATTTGCGCCAGAGGGAGTAAATATCACATTGGGCAGTTTTTGTTGTAGCCTAGCAGTTTCTTTGTTAAAAACAATATTTTTCTACTCCAATATGGTATGGGCACAGATGTTGAATCCCTGTAACTACTTCATTTCATTACTATGATGAACAGTCTAGATCTGATTGGTTTTTATTGGAACTGCTGTGAAATTCAAAGAAAATATAAACAAGAGAATGCTTGCTAAATTGGTAGCAAGATGATTTACAAAGTAGCCAGCGCAATTAACAGTTTCTTTCATATTGAATGTCATTTTCATTATGTATTGTTTGCTTTTGTATGTGGACCATAATAAAATATTTTATTTGTTCTTATATTTTTGGTACTCATTTTCTGTACTTGTAAAAGGAAAAAGTATCACAGAACCATCTTTTTTATTTTTATGTGTGCAAAGATATTCGATGCACAGCTCAACTGTTGTTATTATAACATCTGTATTACTTTTTATTATCTTTAAAAGTATCAGCTGAGACGCGCTACTGTGTGACAAAGCATCACCTGGTTGGTATATAACATGAGGGGAAATGCGTGAACGCGGAAATTTCAAGGACGCGCACGTGTTGCGGGCGTAAATACGTCAGTGGAGCGCGCCCTCGTTCTTTCTTTCTCTCGTCCTGAAGATGGCGGCAGGGGTGAGTAAGATGGAGCGATAGCTAGAAACTGAGCTTTCTTTGTACTTTCCTGGTGCAATCCGTCTAAAATCAGCCCCATCCTCACTCTTATTGAGCACCTTTGTATGTCACTGATCCTCTCTGGCTGTTATGGTGCTGTTCTTCTGTGTATTTACCGATAATTTCATTCAGTGTTCATTGTAACAACCGTTAGCTTTTGCTATCCTGACGTTGCATTCAAGCTGAATGACGCCCCTCTCCTGGGCCAGGCTCATGCCACGTTACCTTAGCTAGTTTCATTGTGGGAAAACTTGGTGGAACCTTAATGGACATTTTTGCTTAACGTCAGTGCCTATGTTCAGTTTGTGTCGTCCTAAAGAAGACCTTTTGCTTGAGTTAGTGTCTAAAGCTAAGTAATGGAAGACTGTTGTGCTTTATTTCCGCTAATGATGGCTAGTTAGCATTGTAAGCATGCTAATAGGCGCGTGAATATAGCTGTTAACTCAGCTTTCACTTGTAGTTGGCTAATTGAAGTACATGTGATCGTGGTAGCTAGGAGAGATGTATCTTCTCCAGCTTCTCCTTGTTCCCCTTCCTGCCCAGTCCATTTAAATGGCTGAGCATGTAGCTTTGGATGGCATCATTCATCCAGAGTTAAGAATAGTATTCTCCCAGACGCTACGTTGTGTATTTTAAAGTAGAACTGCATTAAAAGGCCAGAGTACATGATTTGTTGTACATTAGCAATATATTGATATGAGAGCATCCTTTGATAGATGTAGATTTGTTCAGTGCATTTAATTGTCCAATAATTGCAGTGTTTCCGCTCCTTTTTACAGACTCTGTACACGTACCCAGAGAACTGGCGGGCCTTCAAGGCTCAGATTGCAGCCCAGTACAGTGGTGCTCGCCTCAAAGTGGCCAGCAGCTCCCCTGCCTTCACCTTCGGGCAGACAAACCGTACTCCTGCCTTCCTCAACAACTTCCCTCTGGGCAAGGTTAGTGCAACTGATTTTGTTGGTTGAACAGAAATGCTCGTCGTGTTTTACATTTATTTTTGTTTCAATGTCTGCAATGAATGTAGTTGAATCAGTTAGTCCAATTATATTAACTAATTGTCAAATGTAACTAAGTTGAAAGGCTTTAACCGGTTTGACCACAGCACTGTTGTGTAACTGAATGCACTTACCTGCTTGATTATCTGTACTAAAACTTGCTAAATGCTTTAAATTATACTTCAATTCTGCTATATTTTGTAGGTACCCGCTTACCAGGGAGATGACGGCTTCTGTCTGTTTGAGAGTAATGCCATTGCTCACTACTGTAAGTCTCACATTTACTAATAATTAAATGGTTTGCTCTGTGTCTTATGCACTCTCAACTTAGGTGTTGACCCAAAATGTCTGTATTTATATATTTCCTAAAGTCTAAAAAGTATAGTATGTGCCAGTAGGTTTAATGGAAAGGTACATTTCAATCAAAACAGACTTTTTATCTAGTCTGCACTTTTAACTGTCTCTACGCTAGTTTTTAAAGGACTTAGATTTATGATGCCATGAAATCCCACTTTTTTTGAAGGCTCATCTCTTAAAGTGTAGAATGGGTACGAAATAACACAACCAAATTCGCACAGTCAAGTTAATGAAGTTGAGATGCACTGTTGGTAATGTAGGTGCCAGGTTTTGACAAAGAAGAAGAATGCAAGGAATAAAACATGCCATGAGTTTGACAGCGTTTATAGGGGTGCAATGATAAATTGGGGTACTCTTTTATAAGAATTATTTTGTCCCTTTCAACTGCAGTGAGCAATGATGCCCTGCGTGGTGCCACTCCCCAGGCCGCAGCCCAGGTGCTGCAGTGGGTGAACTTCGCTGACTCAGAGATCATCCCTCCAGCCAGCGCATGGGTCTTCCCCACTCTGGGAATCATGCAGTTCAACAAGCAGGTGTGTAGCTCAGCATTTTCTGGTCAAGCTTTCAGACTTAAGTGCTTTGGTAACTGTGGTTTGTGGCCATTTCAGCTGGCTGTAGTACAACACCCTGTTATAAGGACTTGGCATGATTGGGCACTTGACTGTATATTAGTTGTGTAATCCTGCATAGTCATTATTCTGTCTGGGTCTGTTCAGGCCACAGAGCAGGCCAAGGAGGACGTGAAGAGGGCCCTTACAGTGCTGAACCAGCACCTGAACACCCGTACCTTCCTGGTGGGAGAGAGGGTCAGCCTTGCTGACATCACTGTGGCCTGCTCCATGCTCTGGCTCTACAAACAGGTTTGACATGAACACAGCAGTTGCACAGCCAGCCACACATTGCTGATTGATTCTGACGTCTTAGAGTAACACTTCTAATGATATTTGAGTCACAATGCTTTCCAGAAAGCCCCTCTGCCTTGAGTATCCTAATGCCCCTATCTCCCTGATAGGTCCTTGAGCCTTCCTTCCGTCAGCCTTACCCCAATGTGACCCGTTGGTTTGTCACCTGTATCAACCAGCCCCAGTTCAAGGCTGTCCTTGGGGAGGTCAAGCTGTGTGAAAAGATGGCCCAGTTTGATGGTGAGTTATTAGCAGTGAGATCAACAGGCACACACTTGGCACAAGACTGGCTGCAGAAGCATATCATTTAATTGAGACTGTGAAATTAGAGACATTGCCTCTGTGTCACTGATTTAAAATACCAGTGTTTAAGATTTAGTGGCATCTAGTGGTGAGGTTGGAAACTGCAACCAACTGAATACCCCATCCCCCCTCCAAGCATGTAGGAGAACCTACGGTGGCTGCGATACTCATGGAAAATGCAAAAGGCCCTCTCTAGAGCCAGTGTTTGGTTTGTCCATTCTGGGCTACTGTAGAAACATGGCGGTGCAACATGGCAGACTCCATGGAAGAGGACCTGCTCCCTATGTAGATATAAAGGGCTCATTCTAAGGTAATGAAAACACAAAAGATACTTATGTTCATGGGATTATACACTAATTAAAACATACTTATGAATATTATATTGCACTTCTGCCAAATCATTCCACTAGATGCCACTAAATTCTACACACTAGACCTTTAATTGGTTCTGCTGAAGTATCCTATCAAGACGTGTATCAAAATGAAATAGGTGTGGAAATTAATTTCTAATTTTATTTTTTCTCTTTATAAAGGATATTCAGTTCTGTTAATGCAGATACATACATGTAAACTGTCTCTTGAAAACCCCAAATTGTTGAAGTGAAAGAGTGTCCTTTTCAAAAGGTCTTTTGCTTTACTTGTATTTTTAAATGTTAGGAAGATGATTTATTTGGCACAAGGATTGCACTACATGTCTTTTGAGATAACTGGGTGTACACAGTAGTTTAAGTTAGTGTTCATTAAATAATAACTTTTAAGGGACAAAAAAATTCATTTAAACAGACGTCATTGCTGTAATTGCTTGTACTATTTCACAATTCAGCTCCAAAGTCCTGGACTGAGTGCAGAACAAAAGTCAGATAACTGGAACGTATTACACAGAAAACATGTTTTTCATTGTTTTGTTCCGTTCCTCCAGCCAAGAAGTTTGCTGAGATGCAGCCCAAGAAAGAGACCCCCATGAAGAAAGAGAAGGGAGGCAAGGAGGCAGCCAAGCCCCAGGAGAAGAAAGAAAAGAAAAAGGAAGAGAAGAAGCCTGCTCCAGAGGAGGAGATGGATGACTGCGATGCTGTTTTGGCCGCTGAGCCCAAAGCCAAGGACCCCTTTGCACACCTGCCAAAGAGGTAGAGAGATCTGCAGCCTTTCCCTGTCTATAGTATGTTCATTTTTGTCATTTAGAATTTCACATTCTTAGCTTAGCAATTTCTAGATGGTAGTCTGCATCACTAGTGGTCATTTGAGCCAATAGTCTGCAAATTTGCATACCAGCTGATCATCTTGGCAGATTGTTTCCCTGAATACTTACCCCTCCGCTTGGAGTGCAAATCAGTGGGTGGAAACTGTTGACTGTGTATGGCACATGTTTTTACCACCCCTGGTTTTTATTTGTAATGTTTATTGAGTGAGTAAAATATAGTCACATTTACATTTTGCTAAGGAAGTAGGCACATTTCAAAGATAAGTGTGCTTCACCCTCAGGAAGTAGGTGGAGTGCACTTTTTTGATGGCACATTGAACATTAAATTGCTCATGTTTGGATGTGGATGGAAATTGGCGTCAACACCAATCAAGAAGTTTCCCTCTTTGGGAAAAGCATATTGTCCCCTGTCATTGGGCAAGGCAGTGTCCAATCATGGCACCAAGTCTTAATCTGACGGGGGAAGAAAAACTTGAGACCATATTCATCCCAGTCATCTCTGTTTCAGTGAGCAAAAAGGCTGGTTCATGCTATGGGCACAATGTATTAAATTGCACCACAAGATCTACAATTGACCTTAGGATATTGGAAGGTTACTGTAAGAGAACTAGAAACTTTAACTAATCTAGTTAACATTGAGCATCAAGATAACGTTTTTATGTAGCTGACTTTTCAGCAATGTCCCTTTGCCAACACACAGTTTCTCCCATTTTGTCATACTCTCCACCTTACATGTACAGATGTATATGACCTCGTTTTTCTCCTTTCTTTTTCCTTTTAGCACGTTTGTCATGGATGAGTTCAAGAGGAAGTACTCCAATGAGGACACCTTAACAGTAGCCGTTCCCCACTTCTGGGAGCACTTTGACACTGAGGGATACTCCATCTGGTATAGTCAGTACAAATACCCAGAAGAGCTTACACTTACCTTCAAGAGCTGCAACCTTATCACAGGTGAGACTTAACAGCAGCCACTCTACCCAACACAACCCTTGTCCTAAAGAGAATGAGGGGTTGTATAGTGTATTGAAGCCATTTTTGTTGTGAAGGTGCACGTTGAATTTTTATCAGTCCTACTTGCTCAACTGAAGCGATGTGGTGGCTCACTGGTCAGAAGATATTGCGATCAAATTTTGGCATTGGTTCTCTGTGAATGGGGGGTTAGTAGATTCTTGTGTTGGTGTGGGTTTTGCTCGTGTGTTTCCATTGTCAAAGACAATGCAAGTCCAGTTTGGAGGTGGTTCTGCTCATTTATGTGAATATGACCAAGTATTTGTAGGCTGCTTTGACAACTTTTTTTGGCGTTGAAGTAGATCAGAGGAGGCAAGTGTTTTATGGAGGAGTCAAAATAGTGGTGGATATCTCATTCATGTTAAGTTGACTCCATGGGAATCACCTGGAAGATTCTGTAGTAACAAGTAGCAACCAGTTCCTCTTTCAATCAGTGGTTTTGGCCCAGACTTCAATGTGGCATAGCTTTTCAGGGAAGTTGATAATGATCATGTTCGGAGAACAAGAGGATATGAGATCTTATCAGTAAACGCCCAGAAAGTCAACATGTTCTTGAAATTGTTGAAGAATACAGAGCACAGTATACCACGTGTAGTCTGCATTCAGACCATGTAGGTGGCAGAAAGAGGCTTGTACTTTAATCAGGATTCACCATTATCTTAGGAAAAATTGAGTCCCCTGTCATTGGGCAAGGCAGTGTCCAATCGTGGCACCAAGTCTTAATCTGACGGGGGAAGAGAAAAATGAGACCATATTCATCCCAGTCGTCTCTGTTTCAGTGAGTAAAAAGGCTGGTTCATGCTATGGGCACATGAAATGAGACTGAGATTTCTGAAATGTTACTCTAGGAGACAGAACTACTTTACAGGTAGTATAGATTCTGGAGATTGGACCTTTTTTCCTTTTTCTTAGGCCATATTTCAAAAGACTGGCATGAAATTGGTGTGGAGCATCCAGATAAACTTGTAGTCAAGTGTTTAGTGATGTGTTTGTGGGGTTTTTTTTTTTGTTTGTTTGTTTTTTCCCTCTTTTCTATTGATTTTAAAAACTCCTTTGTGTTCTTCACAGGCATGTTCCAGCGCCTGGACAAACTGAGAAAGAACGCTTTTGCCAGTGTCATTTTGTTTGGCACCAACAACGACAGCAGCATCTCTGGGATCTGGATCTTCAGAGGCCAGGAGCTGGCTTTCACTGTAAGTATTAGCAAAAATATGATCACACTTTCCACAATGTCCTGATCTTATTACATTCTCAAGCATTTCCTGGCTGTTTTCTTGACACTGATTTGTCATTCATGTGTAGTGTTACTATGAAATACTTTGACTTACGCTCAACAATAAACAGAAGCTTCCTGAGCGACACAGCGATTGGATGATAGTCTTATCAGCAAATGTTGCAAAATTGAACATTTTCATATTAAAGCATACATGGTAGATAAGTACATGTGTACTGACACAAGTCAGGAAATCTTTTGGGTGCTAAGTAGACATCCCCTGTCATTGGGCAAGGCAGTGTCCATTCATGGCACTAAGTCTTAATCTGATGGGGGAAGAGAGAACTGAGACCATATTCATCCCAGTCATCTCTGTTTCAGTGAGTATAAAGGCTGGTTCATGCTGTGGGCACATTAAACAAGATCAAACTGAGATCTTAAATGGACATGAGATATCAGATGGAGTAGATTGAGTAGGTAATCTGCACTGCTTTAGTTTGTTTGGGTCTCTGTTATTGGCTAAATTTGATAGCATCTCAAATTTTAAACATCGCTTTGAGTAAATGAAAGTCTTATCAGTAAAAGTTTAGAAGTTTGACATTCTTCAGATTATTAAAACAAACACTGAACATTCATGATCTTCCTCTGAATGCTCATCATGTGATGCTCCAAGTATTCGTTGTTGGATAAGCCACTATGAGTGTTGTGTAATCTATCAAATTTGAAGGTAATTCACTCACACTGAAATTATTTTTATTCCGTGCTCCAGCTGTCTGAAGACTGGCAGATCGACTATGAGTCATACGACTGGCGCAAGCTGGATCCAAACAGTGAGGAGTGCAAGACCATGGTAAAAGAATACTTTGCCTGGGAAGGAGACTTCAAGCACGTGGGTAAAGCCTTCAACCAGGGCAAGGTCTTCAAGTGAGAGGACACTGAGACAGTCTGAACAAAAGCACTCTACGCCTCTGCTCTCCAACACTTAAAACCTATGGACTTTCAACCACCACGTGCTTACTAAACTGCAACAATGACTTGGAATGACAGTGTTTTGAAGACAAGTGTGAATTTTGTCTCAATGGCCCCAAACTGGCTTTCTGTTTGAGCTGCGAAATAAAGCATTTTCCACAATGCCCTTCATGGAATTTGATTTGTGATCTGTGACTTGAGTCAAATGTGAGTTTTTGGGGGTTATTTGTGTTTTGAGTGGTAATTAATTTACATATGTGTTCAATTCATAAATCCTGCTCAGTTGATTGTTTAATGGTGCCTAGACTGTTAATGGTGAGGACAAACCATTTGGTGCACTGTGAATAAAATAATGGCAGTTCAAATGCATTTTTTCCCCCCTGACTTCCGGTGGTTGAAGTTATTGCATTACTGAAGTTGTGTATTCAGTACACCCTGACATTCACCGTGTGTGGTTACAGATGCAACAGTTTGCATTTGACCACACCCAACTAATTGTCAGTGTGGTGTGAGCTGCATCAGATTTCAAACATTCAACCAGACGAGGTTAGTGAAACAATGCTTTTCAACTTCGTATTAAATGACGTTCATGACTCACCAAAGGTTTTCAAAGCAGACACTCAAACTTTTAGTGTAATTGAAGCAGCTGTTCTGAATCAGTTCTGCTTCTGCTGCTGTTTTGTGTTAACCCTGCAGAGGGCAGGCAAAGACTTACCATAGGAAAGCTGTAGGGCCTGTGTTGAATAGAGAACATCCACAAGAGAAGGAAAATGACTGGGTTGAGCTCTGTGGTCTGCACAAAAAGATGAGAATGGTGTCTGTCTTAAACCATGGGCTCTTGTTTTGATAATACGTGTTACTCCTAGGAGAGGAAGCCTGGAACAAAACTTTATAAATAAAAAAACATCCACTTGGATGTCCTCTGACTAGGCACAAGGGGCATTGATGTAAGGTTTTTCCTTTTTCCTTGAGAGTTTCCCTCTGAGTGAAATACCAGAGCTTTGTTTATTATTGAGAAGCTGAAGTTAAATCAACTTAAATGTTAATTATGCAAATACATACATTTACATATGGTATATTGCAATTGTTTCATATTTGAGAATGAGAGAAAAGGCAGATATAAAGATATGTTGTATCTGTTGACCACGCCCCATTCAAATGCTGAAATGCAGCTCCTGCAACTTGATAACATTAGAGCTTAGAAGAAAAGATTTCCTGTAAGTGGGATAGACCATGTTTAATCTGCCTTTTTCTGTACTGATATTGTTTCAATCATTCTTTTCACATGACTGAAGACTTAAATCAAACAAAATTCTATCCTCAATTACTCCTTTTGCTGGGATAGAAGTAAATGTTTCTGAAGCGTTACATGAATTTTGTCTGTGCTTGGTAGATTCTATGCTGTACTGTGAAGACAAAGGGTTTGATTTAATTGGACACACCCAACCATATGAAAGTTTGTATAACTGCTTTCCCCACACCTGCACTTTGGCTTATTCACCACTGTCTCATCTGAATTCTTTGTTCAGTGCGTCATTGTGGACTGTTTGTAGCTGCGGGTTAAATAGGGCTTTTGGACAAAGGCATATCATTATTTCCGTATTATTTTATTATTTTCATATCATCATCATTTGAAATGTTCGGCAATATATTTAGCAAAGGAGAAAAAACAAACAATGTATTAAAGTAAATCCAAATTTAATCAATGAATGTTTTGTAAAGTTTAGAAGATCATGGGTGGATCTATTTCCCCCTGACAAACACTCACACTCATATGAGAGATGCACAAGAGAGGAATCTCATCTTGGAGTGAGTCAGATGTGTCATTTTTTCCACCTCACTAAGTGTGATTCAAGATCATTTTGGCGCAACCATCTTCCACCATAGTGTTGAATCAGGGAGGCCATTTTAGTTTGTTCTGTGGTCTCATGGAAATCAGAAAATGGAAATGTTCCCACAACAGCGAAGCGCCCAAGTCCTTGAACACATGACTCACCCATCCTGTGGATCGTGGTGGAAGAGGGCTGTAACTTGAGCAAATAACTTTGACTTCACTCACAGCATCGCAGCAGTTACAACACTGCTGATGGCTAACCCTTCGATAGCTGAGGGAGTGGTGTTACAAAAGCCTTTTCATTATGCAAGCAAATATGAGATTAATGTCAGTTTGGAGGTGCTTATGGCACATTTCCTGCACAACAGCAGTAAAATCAAGTCCATACGATATCCTGATCCTTATTTGTGTTTAGTAACTTCAGAGTTAAAAAGCGAAACTAAAGAAAGCCACAAGAACAATACGCAGTCTTATGCCAACAGCAACATTCTCTCTTCCAACCTTGCCAGCCTTCCTCCCCCTGGTCTTTATTTCTCTCTTGGCCACACACTCACTATTTCTTTTTCCTTCCTCTCTCCTTGCTCTCTGGACATTTTCTATGTCCGTGCGTGAAGGGGGGATTTTTCTTAAAGGCAGCGAAGAGTGCTGGCAAGGGAGGAACACAGAGAGAGGCGGTATTGTTTCGCCACACAAGGTCCCTGTGTGGCTGTCAGCCCCCTGTAGGAGCTTTAGGCATGGTCTGCATGTGCTGAGCATCTGGTGGTGCAAGACACACATCTGGAAAAGAGTGAGGCGGTCGGTGGAGGGCTCGGGACAGCGAGGTGAAGCACTAACACCGGGGAGTCTAAAGGCTGAAATCCAACACAGTTTTCACTAAAGAACCTTAATACATTGTGGATGTTGTAGGTATAGAAGTTCCTCGTGTTTTGGCTTTTTGTGACTCCAGACTGAGAGATTTATAATTAGATAGTAGAATGTGCAGTTTTTTTGGATTTTTTTTTAGGTTGAAGCTGGGACCGCAGAATCCTTAAATAAGATTTTTCTTCCCCTTTAGACATGTTTACAGATCTGCAACACGGTCTGGGCTTAATAGCCAATACAAGAGTGTGTCAGTGTTAATCGGTCGTAGGGATGTCTCCAGGCGGACAGAAACAACACTCAGCCACCACACATGCACAGTCCCACCCTCTGACTTTTATAGAGTTTTCCTTAGCCTCTAGTCTGGGGTTGGGCTTCAGATCCCACTCACACACAGAAAACACTCTAAACTTAAGCAAAAGGAGAGAGGGCAGGAAAATGGATCCTTAGTCAGCACTTGAGAGCTACTTCACCCCTAATGTCTCCTTTTTCCTTTTGAGGAAGAGCCAAAGGCATTTGAATGTTAAACTAGAATTAATAAAAAAGGCAAATAAGGACTCCATGAAAAATGTGTAACATAGTTTGCAAGCTTTCTATCGTGGTGGAAATGTATGTATCTATATACATCCATGTATCTTCTGTCTACGCAAGAAAATGACCTTCGGATTGTAACCTCTGTTCTGGAGTAAGGGGCGTTTCTTCCCATTTGTGAACTTAAAGGGGTGTGAGCCGCAAATTTCTCTGTGGCACTAAAACAGTAGTAATTCAGCACTGGAATGGAATGAGGGAGGTCAAAGGTGAGTCTGCTGAGGGGAAATAGTTGAAGTAGGAAGGGAAAGACAAGATGATATGGCATTTTATTAACTAAGCAGGCGTGGCTACATAACATCGCCTGAAAATTAACATACTTAAGTTGAAGTGGGACAGCCAAGTGATTTTTAATTAGTTATTTCTTGGGGAGTTTGTGTTACCCTGCAACCAGGGTTGCCAGTGTGATTACAGAGAGGAAAGTGCGTGACACGAGGGAGGAGAGGAGAGGTACTGCGGAGGGAAAACAGACAGCCCCTGCTTTTCTGGACATGAAACCCCAGAGTTGCCTCTGGCTCATATTACCAGAATCTGGAGGTGGGGCGGGAGGAGTGATGTTGTCAAACTAAAACTAAACTAATACGCACTTACATGAAGTGCAGAAATATTGATCTGTCCCAAGGAAAATGAGGAAAACAATAAAAAAGTTCAGTAAATAAATAAAATACAATAATAATAATAATAATTAGTTCATTGATCTTCCTGTCGACGTGCTATTTGTCAAAGGTATAGTATACAACACTGTATATTAGTAAATATTACATTCAAATGAGACATAATAGCTTTGCAACCACTTTGTGGTTTGGGTGTGGACTGAATCTGCCATTTTCAAATTGGCTCCAGGCTATCATTTATCTTCTCATGGAATAGAAGTGCAATTGTCCCTTGTTGCAAATAGGTATTTTGCAGGACCTCAAATCAGCACAATTAAGAGTAAACCTATATTGTTTCAGTTCTTTTAAAGACCTTTGTAGACTTCCGCTTGCAATGTACAGTTAGGTAACAGGCAGTTTAGACCTGGAGGAGCTCTCTGAACCAACCAGTAGGTATGGTACCCCAACCCTGCTTATGAAAGGATTAATTGCAGTTTTCATGTATTGACTTGCCGGTGGTTTACATCCCACCCAGAGAAAGAGTTGGAGTGTTGGAACATTTACAGCTATGACTGGAATGTGCAGCTCGGAAAGGTATCTGCTTGTGTTGAAGCACAACAGATGGGAGGTGTGTCACAGGAAAGAGAAACTCTTGCAAAACTCTCTATCAGTCCCCCTCCCCGGATCAATAGATAAAAATAGTGAACAGTGAGTAATTGTAAGGCACTGTAAGGAAATGGATTACATAGTGGAAACACAGTTGTGTTATCTGTTTCTCAATGAATGTGTCATATCTAGGGACTTACTTCATATTCTGGGGGTTGATATGTTGAAACAATTGGGTAACACATACACCTGAAGCTAAGTTTCACGTAATTACTCTGACAGTACAATGTGACAGCAGTAGCAAGCCTCAACCTGTGAAAGGTGTTCCCAGCATTGGTCAGTTCAGGTGAGTTGTGTGCAAACACAAAAAGACTGTTTAGGCTGTATTGGAAAACAGGAAGAGAGGGGAGGGGGAGACATCTTCTCTAAAAAACAATTACAAACTTTATGTAACAAAGTGGAGCAGAGTTCCCTACTACGCTACACACTGCTTTGTGGCATGTGATATTTATCCATACACACACAGGGCATTGCTATGGAAACATGCCTGCAAGTACCTGCCCCCATTGCTTATTATGTTGCTATAGCAGCCATCCCAGAATAGTCTTCTCCCTCGTGTTCGTGACTCACAACTTGCAGTGGAAACCACAATTCAATCTGTCTCTCATTCCCCTTTTTTCCCTTACATTCTTTTCTGTACCAAAGGAGCAGCTCGCCTTTCTGAATCATCTGTGTGCGTTTGTGTGTGTTTGTGTGTGTGTGTGTGTGAGGGAGCACGCGCTGTGGGGAATTCCAAAAAGATTACCAATGATGAGTTACTATGGTGATGGCAAATATAAGGCGGATCGACCTGCGTGTTGCAAGATAGTGTATCTTGAGTAGTGCACGCTGTCATTAGCTGACTGTGATTTCTTTGTAGTTGTAATCTCTCCATGGATACACTCTGCTCTCAAATGTGACTTTAAATCCACTTGTGGTTTGCTTACTCACTACACAAAATCACATGCATGGAAATACATACAATGTAACACATGATGCAAGAGTTGATGAAGTTATGAGTAAACTTTTTGTTTGTGCGTTATCGCTCTGGTTTGGTTTTGGTTCCATGGTCTAACTAATTTGCCAAGAAGATGAAGAAAATCAAATTAGTGGTGCTAATTAAATTAAGTTAAATCAAATTATTGACATAAATTAAAACAGGCTGCGCATAGAGGATAAAGCCATTTCTTAACTTTCACAGCAATTATACAAGTCAGGAATTTTCCAATTATATTTAAAGCGTCACTGGCCTTTTGAGAAAACAGAAGGTAGAAGGAAAAGTCACCGAATCAGTTTCAAACAAAGAAGTTGACTGGTTAACATTTTGAATTTAATTCAGCTCCATTATTAGGAATAAAATTACACTCTCTAAATAGAAATGGCCTCTATGCACAGGAAATTATTAAAAGACCTTATTAAATGGTAAATGGACTATAACAGCAGCTGTTTTATATGCTTTTCTTTTCTTCCTAGTTCATTGAATTTAATAGCATTAAATTAAAATTCTGCTCATGATACTACATACATTATAATACAATACAATTCAAGGGGCTTGCAACAACAACCTGTGGAGTTAATTTGATTATGCAGCAATGCTGGCAAAAAAATGGTATACAGTATACAGAATTCAACTGGTGTGTGTAAGTCTATGTTTTTATGTTAACCATAAAGAAAAATAAGAAATACATGATAAAACTATCACAAGAATAAATTGTCTTGCTTCACTTACTGAGCTCTCTGTCATCATCTTGGGACTGGGAGCTTATGACCAAAAACTTGCATTCATCTGTATCTTCATACTGGAGTAAAGGTGATTTTTTAATTTATCCCCCTCACAGCCTCAAACTGGCAAATCTGTGATTTTCTTTGGCTTGTTTGTGTTATACTTTTACATATTGTCGTGTGCATTGGGATCACAATTAGGCTGTTTAAATTAATGATCTTACGATAAAGAATTACAGGTCTATTTTAATAAAAAGTAAGATCTATTGAAAATATCTAAAAAAAAAAAAGGTAGAAGAGACTTCATTTTGTATTAGTAAACTGGAAACAGTAGTAGGGACATATGCCATGCTGCTTAATTTTGCAGCTGTTTTGACTCATTTTCAACAATGGTGCATTCATTCATTTATGAGGAACACAGACTGAATCTGTAGTAGATTTCTTTTGACATTCTTCAAAACTGACAATGCCTCTTTGACAATGTTTATCTGTCTGTATCTTCAGTACCGGCTGGTGAAACACTTGTCACAATATTGACAATGTTGCATTGTGTTAAAAATCTAATGAAGTCAGTATACAAAGAGCAGTTCTATGTGCACACAATCTGGTTTGTGCAGTGAGTGTCGGTTTTTAACAATGACCTCTTGGGATGCAAACTGGGCTCTTTAAAAGACTTTTAATTTTATTGACATTTTCAAGTAACCACAAAAGCAGCAAACAAGATCAGTTTCAGTGAAAGCAGATGCTTTGAATAGTTTGGCTGTTTATGTAAATCACAATTTTGCTGTGGATTACTGCCAATGAAAGTTATATATCACATAGACAATTGAAGATACATGCAATTACATAATTAATTATTGGTCACCCCTTACTTTCAAAGTAAAATTTAGAAGTTGTCTCCTGTGATATATGTACTAAAAAAGTTAAGATAAGAAAAAGAATAAATGAGCAGCAAACACTGAGTTACATTCTCATACGTGTTTTGGAATAAAATCCTTTTGTATCTCATGTTCTAGCAAATTATCTTGATGACTCATAGAAACAGCACACATTTGCCAAGCACACTACTTGCATTGTCTGAATTGAGGGAAGAATTTCTGTTAATGATTGTGACATTTTGTAAATATAATACAAGAATTTTCTCTCTTTTGATCACACCCAAACCTTCATCAGCTTTTGGGTCTTTTGGGTTAAAAACTACTGAAATGCGTTAAGACAATCCATTGTGTCTGATTAAACCTGTGTTACGCAATCAAATGTGCACTTCCCACCCATCTGGCTCTTACTGCTAAAATGGGCAGAGCCAAACAGTTGTTCAAGTATATGTGATACAATTTAAATGATCATTAAATCCAGGTGTGGTGTCACTTTTTTGTAATCATATCACAAGCTACAGTGTTGCTCATGCCCGTGCCACGTGACTTTCCTTATCCTGCGGGAGATATTAATCATATACACACACACACACACTCAACAAACAAACAAGCACATGCAGGCACACACACACACACACACCCACATACACATTCAACCATCCATCCTCATCTAATCCTCTGATTTTCCTCTCCTCTACAGTCTGAGCTGCCCTGTTTTCATTGTAGTTATGGGCTGTGACTCATCGTGCGTCTGAGCCAAGCTATTTGCACTGGTTCACACTGGCTGACACACCTAGGGCCAGGAAACACACCCATTCCCACATATCCTTGTATTCAACTATGGTGACCTGCCACAAAACAGTAACGGGCAGAGAGGATTCACTTTGTAAAAACAGGCTCTGAATGTGCAAAATAGTCATCTCCCTTATATTGACGTGATATCCCTATTGCGCAATCCACATTTCAGTTCTTTAAAAGCTCATTGTCCAACTCATTAGCTTATCGTTATCAGCTTATCTAGTTCTCTTCTAAATCCTGTGGATTGATTTAGCTTTAATAAGGGTTAATCAGTAGGTGATAAAAGCTTTTATCTGGACTCACCTCATTAATGTAAGAATAAGTTCTTGAGTAACAGTGAAAGTGCTTACACATGGCCACTGAGCAGTAGGTAATGAGCATGTAACAGGGCAAGTGTTTACTGAGGGGTTGTTATGTGACCATAAACATCTAAAACCTGCAGAAAAGTTGTTGAGCAGCACACTGTTCAGACAGGCATCCTGCTGTTTACATATGCACACATCACAGGAGTCGTCTGTCCAGAAGTAGCAATTGCTCTGAACTGAAATTGTTCATCAAAGGCAAAAAACAGCCACACCTCAGTAGCAAAAAGTCAAATATGCAAAGATCTGAGCAAACAGGTGCAGTGGCAAGACGCTTTGAGTGAGGAGGATAGAGATCCTTTTCTCTGGTGCAGCAACACAATTCTAGTCTTGTAGCTGTGTACACAGAAAATCAGCAAAGGGTTAACTGTGGTCAAATGACAAATGATCTCTGCAGTTGATAAAATGATGTGATATTTTGCTCATCTACTCATTCACAGAATAGTTATATAGCAATGTGTTTTATATGAGGAGCCTTTTTACTGTTCTTTAGTATTGTTTATTTAAAAGACTGTTGCAGTCCAAAGAGTGAAGCAATAACACCCTTTATACAGAGATCTTTAGGGTCCCTACTTATCTTACACATGCTTGGGATTACTGCTTCACTTTTATCTCAGCATGCACACAAATAGTGATTGTTAAAGAGCTGCACCCTGTTTTTCAGAAAAAAACCCCCCAAAACAAAGCAAGAGTTCTCTTTACTCATGGGGGTGTCATGTAGTAATATTAAAATATATTTGTGTGTGCATATGTGTGTGTATGTGTGCCACTCCCTGTTAACTCCTTACAAAGACACGCAGCAACTTCCCCTGTGTTTGCTCTACTCCATGCATGTTGTTTGTTATTTCACCTCATTGAACACATGTGACATGTGGAAAAGGGGTGTTTCAAGGACGCTGATCATTGGTGTGTTAGGTGGAACAGCACACAGACACACAAGTACAGGCAGCATAGTCATGCACACACACACGTACGCTTCCATGCACATCCCACATGACATCTTAAACTTGGATGCACTCACATATCTTAAATCATTCTTATTGTTTTAGTCGTTATACTCATGGCTATCAGACATTTTAACCTACAAACCTGTAAAATCTCATTTACTGACCCAGTATTACCCATAATCCCGGTCTGAATTTGTCTGAGACACCACCCAATATGACTGTCTCCTTGACTCATATCTGCTTCTCTCATTTCTTAACCACATTGTTGAAACAGATGCACAAATCAGCTGTAACGTCATTGTACAGTATAACTCTTGATGATCATTTGCAAAGTTTTGAATTGAGTCTACAAACAAGATTGAAATGTGAACAACAACAGTATTTTGAGAGGAAAATTGACACATCATTACTATACATGATGGCTGTAAAGCAGTATTAAGTGAAATAACAGTCTGCTGTAAGAGGAACAGTACTTGCAACAATAAGAGTGATTTTTGAGTTTCGTTCTGAAATATTGCACCCTCCAGATGAAAAAAAAATCATGTGAAATGGCTATTTAAAAATGATTGCGGGGAAGAGAATATGATCTTCCTGCTGACAATTACTGAGATCACTATTTCTATCGCTATTTACTGCTTATGAAATCATGGAGAAAGATGAAGAAGAAAGAAGTCTCAAAATATTGAAAACATTTCAAAATCCAAAACAGAAAAAAAGTTATTCAATATAAAACACACAATTTAGTAAGATCTGGTACAAGGTCATTGTTATACAAAAACTTTAGCGAAACCTATTTTGTAAATACACACTTTGCCTTTTTATGTAAGTAAAGGACTCACTCCTGAGTCATTTTGGTAATGATAACTTTGTGTCAGTTTGTGTGCAGTAATTTAAATGCTGTAATAATATGTTTATGTCATTGTCTATCATATGATACCCATTCTGTGGTGCGCTTGCATGTGTACTTCGTTCTTCCTCTGAAATGTGAAACAAAAACGAGGCAGATGGAAAAACAATTTGAAACTGTTTTATTTTGTTTAAATTGATGATAAAATGACATACAAGTTCATATAAAAGATTCAGCAGATTTTGTTGATCCGTTGCAAGGCTGCTCTCATCACTGTGTGAGTAAGTTAAAGGCCACCCCTTTCATACGGGTGTTAGTTGGGTATACTGAGGTGCGTCACGTACCATGCTTTTTCCTAAAACTGGCACACTGAGTCAAACTGATGACTTTCAGGGTTTTTTTAATTACTATTATCAGTTAAGATGAAGCAATATGTTTTTTTGCTTGAATAAAAAATGAAATGACAAAAAAAATCCTTCCTGTCGAAGTGAGAAACTACCAGTGACTACTGGTAGTTTCTCACTTCGACAGTATTTGACAAAAGTAGTGTCGAAAGCGCTCACTGTTGGTTAAATTTTGATAAACGTAAGAACTTATGAACATTTAGTGTAGGTATTTTATGGTGAATTGATGTTTCTTTGAACTTTTTTAAGCAGAAGTCACTTTTCCTGTTGCCTGTCATTGGAGCCTGCATATGAAGCAGTGGGTGGTCCCGTGGTTGTTGAGGGCCAGTCCCTCGCACCGGTCCCCTCCCCTCCATTCTCCTCCCTCTGCAAACCAGGAGCCCTACCCAGCTCCCTGTCCAAGCACTCTGCTCAGCCCAGAGGAGCAGCCACACAGAAAAAAAAGAAGTTAAAATCAACTTAGAGCTGAGGAGGGAGGGAGAGAGGGGTGAGAAAACGCCCTGGAAACTCGGTTGATCGAGAAATAGGAAAAGAGTGACAGAATCCCTTCAGACTGCAAAGTTGAGACTGGAAGAAGTGCTTTTTCTTGGGCTGGGGAGAAGGGGAGAGGACACGTTTTCAAGGATGCTCAAGCTGGTGTGAGGCTTCTTGGGCGCAAAGACTGCGCACAGGTAAAGATGCACTTTTTTTCTTTTCCTAGATTGAAGTGAATGTTTTTTTAAACTGTGTTTCTGAACTTTGTTGCCAGCTGTGCTTTGCTTCAAATTTAATTGTGCTGCAAAATAGAAATGAACTTATAATAACTTGGTGAAAGTTCAAACAATGAAGCTGCAAAAGTGATTAAGTTATCAGCCCAGCTGGCACTTGTAGTGAGTGTGTATCAGTGGTAAGATTACAGTGACTTTATCTTACTTTATGACATGTCTCCTGTGGTATCCTATGGTTTTTTTGAAAGGGGAAGCTTTGCTGTGGCTTTGGATTGTATTAGGAGAAAAACTGTGTAATATTAGTTCACTTTTTTTTCTGTAAACGTGCAAAGTGGCAGTGATTTTGTGATTATCATCAAAAGTTTTAAATGATGATTTTAGATAGAGTATAGGTCATAGTGGGTGTGTACGCACAGCTACCACACAAATGCAGAGGCTTGACTGTAGTTGCGCACTTCAGTTTTCCTTTAACTGCAGCACAAAGGTAGTTATTCAAGGTGTATATGAAGGCTAAACCCATTCTTTTAATGAGAATATACTGCATCTTCATATGGTTTTAGACAGTCCCTTTAGAAATAAAGAGGTAACACCCAAAATCAGTCTATTTGTAGAAATTTTATTATGGCGCAACTTGATTTTTTTTACACATGTAATCCCAAGTATTTGGGATATAAAACTCTTTTACAGCCCTGGATTATCTCAGACATTAGATGAAAGTTGAATGAAAGAAGCACTGGAAAGATATAATGTTATCTTGTTTGTTATCAGGTTTTTCCTTTATATATCCAAATAATTTTTTGGTGACTTGCAAGTTTAAAAAGTAAAGGTTCTTCCCTATAGCCTGCAGTGACAAGCTTGGGTGTGGACGCCTCTCCTTCACCTCGCTCCACACCCCTCCTTTTTTCTCCCTCTCTTCTTGCCTCGCTGTCTCCTCACTGAGGCACACCCTTTATGCCCCCCCCAAAAAAAGAGAGAGGAAAATCTCCATACATGAGGCGTCTCAGTGGGGTTCGCTAAGTACATCCAGACTCCTTTATCATAACTTTTTCTCTGCTTATCCTCAGTTGTACTGTGCCATATAATTATATATACTCATAGAGAGCAATGAAAATCTCATATTGCTGTCTTTTTAATGTAGTCTGGTTTTGATGAATGAGACTGACTTGTCTGAGGGTCCTTGGTATGATATGAGTCAGTGTTTGAACAAGGCATACCACCTCTCCAGCTATACACAAGCGTTACGCAAGAGAATGTTTAAAAACTATCACTGCTGCTTTGTACTGAGGCATGTATGTTTTTTTATGACTGGCTTCTTAAAGTTTTGGGCATAGCGAGATTTCTCCTCTTTCTTTCTTTTACCTTGGCTCTCTTAACCTGGGCTTTCGGCCAGGGTGTACAGGGGAGGAGAGACGTGGGGAGAGGAGAAGGAGGGAACAAGACGGGGAAAGAGAGTCAGGGAGTGAGTTAGTGAGGGGGGATGGGCGGGGCGGGGGCGAGGAGGGGAGTAATGGAATGTAGTGGTTTGGAAAGACAAGCTAATTGAAACCAGGTTTGAGGCATACAGGGGGAGCTAAGACTTCGCACATTTGGAGAAAGAGAGAAATACATTTTATCTACCCAAAAGTTGAGGGATGTAACGTTTTCTGTTTGACTTAAGCACATATTTAAACATAAACGGCATCTTTCAAGGTGTGGTTCCAACTTGAATAATCACATAGTGATAAACTGTATTTGTTCAGATTGAGGAAATAGCAGATAATAATCAAGACCAGACATAATCCCTTGTTGAATCATGATTGAAAGTCAAATTTCAACTGTGTGTATGGTTGCCTAGCCTCCACAGCCCTCTCCTGCCACACCCAAAAGTCATTTCAGTGGAGTGTTCGAGGGAAAGCTGCTTTCTGCTTTGCTCTGCACAGTTGTTTCTACAATACGCAGTTAACTCATGTTGAGTGCACCACAACTGTAAATGTCTGGCATTGCTCAAATTGCTCTTGTCAAGGTGATTGACTGTGACACAGACTGCTTGAAGAGCAATATGGTGACACAGGGCAAAAAGGTCCTTAGGTCGTAGGTTGTCATTTAAGCTATAGTATGTTAAGTGTTCTTAAATTTAAAAAAATCATGTTTTACCTGGTGATAATGTTGTGAAGTATTGTTTTCCATATGTTACTATAGGTGCAGAGTTTTGCTCCAAGTAGGGCAAGGGCTTATACAAACAGGTAATATATATGGAACATATATTTCAAGCGCTGACATTTTGAGAACTGGTTCTTGACTGCCTACAGCTAAAACACTTGTCGGTCTTGGCTTGAGGCGGATACTGTTTGTTTAAATACTGGAACTGTCCAGCAATGCAGCAGCACAGAGGCTACATTATGTTGTCACCTGAAGCAACATAAGACTTGGAATTCTAAAAACCACGCTGTGAAATTTTGAAGCAGCTTTATTAATCAAATCTTGCTCAATCATTGTAGCTAATTTTTACAGTACACAGTGCCACTCACGCTGATTTTGTTGCACTTGCCATCCATGTGACAAACAGCATCTTTACTAGCCTAAAGACGAAGGACATGCCTTATGACTGTTTGGAGTTTTAGCTCGTATATGTCAAGGTATTTATCACGGCACTCCACCAGAAGAATACATTATGTATTCTTTCCCTGTTGACTGGCAGGACAGATGAGACAAGTGGTGTTACTCAGCTGTGCCAGTGTTAAACGGAAAGAAACTGGTCTCTAGCACACTTCCTCTGCCATTTCCTCATGGGTTTGTTGAGTGGGTGGTTGGAAGTAGGGACAGCGTGGGGGAGGCAAAGAGAGCGAGGTGGATATAGTGAATAAACTGAGAGAAGGGATGGTGATTACAACCAAACTATAGCTTATTTTTTCACACTTAGTATTCATTTAGAAGCTAAGTTAGACTCTTGGATGTCCTGAAGCTCCCATGGACTCACTAAAGTCCCACCCTAGAGATGGGTTAAATAAAACAATAGCAAATTTGAAGATACACAACTGTTCCAGTGAGGGAAATTTAGTTTTTTTCCAGCTGCAAGTAAACATCCAACTGTAGTGTGTGATTTTAGAAAGTCTTTCTAGGTAATCTACCCAGCAGCCACTCCCTTCTCATCCACCCAGTGCTGGTTTGGAATGTTTCAGCATGCCCTCAGTATGCTCTGTGCAGCGTCTATGATTAGCATTGCTTCCCTTGTTGTTGAGAAATAGTGATTTGAGAGGAACGATGAGACAGTCATCACCGGTCACACGTAATACCCCTGATAGTCACACCCATGCATATGCTGTTTCAGATTGTTTATTATAACTTGCTTAGAATTTAATAAGGGTGCGAATAATTTTTTCCTGATAAAGCAAGATCATAGCCAGACATCTTTGATATGAAACTGTCAAAAAAACAATAAAACTTATGTAACTTGCTGTACTGCACGCCCTACCTGTCCCCCACTACTGTCTGACCTAAACCCCAACCCCCACAAAAGCTGTTCAGTTTCTGTGAATAAGGAATGACATGCAGCATCTGTTACAAAAACTATTTGGAATGAGGTGTCCAAAATGTCAGAGCAGCAGGGCTTGGAATGTAAATTTAGAAATACATTCAGCTTTGTTTAGGTTTTCTTTATCTGGCAAGATACCCAAGGATGGCACTCCTCGCAATCCAACACTCTCTCTCTAAACAACTCTGCACTACTCTGGTGTGATCTACATACTAAGTATACATACAGAGTACATATCCCCATGCTGTGCTTATGCCTTAAGTTCTACAGCTATGGAAGTCTTATTTCTATATATACATTCTTCTGCTATGGTTGCCGTCTAGCCCTCCTCTTAACCTTCTTGTCTCCTGCTCCATGAATGGACTTGCATTTGTTCTTGTTCAAACAGCAGCTGTGGAAGACAGAAACAAATCCTGACTAAATTGCCAAACTAAATTGAGTTGAAGTTGGGCAGTTACATAGTGCGGCCTAGATAAAGTTGCTATGGTTGTCTGTAAACCTCACATGATGTGTTATATTTGTGGTATAACTGTTTAAACTTCACTATCCGTCTTTATCATTAGCTCTTTGTAGTGTAACTAGTTATGCCAGTTCAAACATTTGCATCTTTGGCTCGGTTGATCTGTACATCTCTTTGCAGAAGAATCGCAACTCTGCTTCTCTACATCCTATGTTTTTTACTTTATTATCTGCTCATTATTTTTGGTTCTGAAACTGCCCCAAAGTACCAGCCCAGGATCACTTCTCATTTCAGTCCTTTCAGAACTTACGTCATCACCAAAATGTTTTGTTTCATTTTTGCAAAAATGCTGCTGTTTTTTTCTTTTTCTTGTATAGCCCAATATTACATACGTTGTCTCAGGGGGCTTTAGAGTGGGCTTTAGAGACCAACAATAGCAACTATTCCTGACACAGCAAAAGTTCTCTAGGAAGACAAGGAAAAACTCCCCTAAAACATTAGTGTATAAGGAAAAAATGGAAGAAACCTCTGGAGAGGAAATTCAAAGAGCGAATCTTCCACCCTGGATGTCTAGGGGTGCAATAGAAAACAATGAGACATAATAGGATGAGTTATCTGTAACTTACTGCCTCATACTGTATATTAACTTTCTTTGACTGAACATGAGGCTTAAAATGAGATTTACATGGAAATCAAGGCATTGTGGAAGTTCACTTTTAATGCAACCTCTGCTCTTGTTTGTGATCTCGTAAAAACAAGAGAAGAAAATTTTAAGAGTATTCTTCAGTTTTTCCATTTTGTGTACGACTCCTGCCAAAGTCACAATGGTTTAATCAGCAGCAGGCCAAGTTGGCGTCAGTGGGCAGGCTTTGGTCTTGTGCAGGACTTGTGGTTTGGTTTAGGGCAATGTGGACTATGGAGTGCAGAAAAGAACCATTTATTTTGACGCACATTCCTTTTATATGTGTCACACATGCATGTCCTATCTGCATTTTTTGAGGGAAGAGTGAACCTAAACTGGGGCCTGCTGTGTCTCTCAGTATCCTTCCTTTTGTGTTTGTTGAACTTGTTGCCTCAAACTACAATGGAGTGAGAGGAACAGGGAGTCTACTCTGTTTTGACAACAAGACTGATTTGGTCACTGCTCCTCTCTCCCTCTTTCCTTATCTGCACTGAGGCCTTTTTATTTGCTCATAATCAAATCTTATCACTCGCCAGCACCACTGTGTCTTATTCCCACACTGCTGAGCTTTAATCATTGTCACACTGCTCCTGTTTTCCGTTTACCAAATTGATTGGATTGCACTCAACCTGATGGATTGACTGAAGCCACTTTGATCAGTTTCCAGAGTGCTGTGACCCACTTAAGCACAAACTATAACAGTCAAACAGTCCAGGTATGTGCCCTCAAGGCATGAAAGAAAAGATAAGGTCTGGAGCTGGGTGAAAACGGATGGCAGAGAGGTGTAAAGTGCTGTTTGGTGCATCAACCAGGTGCAGTTCCTGGGTGGAACTCAAATGATGATCATAATGATAGTGAAAAGGGGATCCCTTTAGCCGACCCAGTGTTTCTCCTCAGTTATCATTTGAGAGTGTGTGTCAGTGTGCCAGTAAAATGTGCATATCTGACTGAGTGTGGTGTTCTTGTTTATTTGAGCAGAACCTGGAGGTTGGGGGTGTGGTGGACTGACTACAGGGGGGTTGGGCACTCAGGCTGGGTGCAGGGTGGGCGACATAGAATGAAGTTAGAGTCAGAGTCAGAGAGAAAAAGGACATTTCTTTGGAGTTAGTCACCGTGGGGAGAGGCTGGGCTCACTTCCAGCTGGCCCAACGGCTCTTTGAAGGAATGTGTGTGACTGGAGGCCTGGGTGGGGCCGCGCACTGAGCTGTTCCCTATGCAAGTAGTGCACAGAGGCAAAGCGATGTGATCCACCTCGTGGCGTGGTGTTTCTACTCCTCAACACACCTTGTGTTTTTATTTGCTTTCCCCTCTGTTGGTAACCACACTTCACCTTACTGTGCAAGCCTTGCTGTCTGTTTATGAGTGTGTGTGTGGTCTCACCAAACTATTAAGAACAGAAGGTGGAGCACCCTCTTCCTTATCTTTTGAGTTTGTGTACTCATATATGGGCATTGCAAAAAAAATACAATATTTCTTTTTTACAGTACATATCTGGGAGTCATAGCAAATCCCATTCATCAACAAATCTCACACAAACAAGTCATAAGCATTTACCCACATCAGTGATCGAGGCCACATTGCTACTTTTACCTTTGTCTTTAATTCAGCCCTTCACCTGAATTACCCCCAACATGGTGGTCTGATTAATAAGTCTGTGTAACAAGAGTATGGGCTAGAAAGTGTACACAGCTGCTGAACTGCAAGTCTCCCTACACAAACATAATGACAACCACATATTGGCTGGCATTTACCTTGGCTATGTGCCATCTATTTTAGTAAAGCCCCCCCTTCAAAAAGACAGTCAACAACAATGAATGTCTTTGGCAAAACTTTAAAGAGTTTTACAAGTTTTGCACCAATGTCACTAGTGTTAAGGAGCATGTTTACTCACTTTCTCTCTATTGAATTTACTGTTTAGCATAGGTATTTGAAGCCTGACTGTTAAGAAATGTTTTCAGTCTCACAAACACAGTTATTTGGCATAATTTTCACTAAAGTAATGAGCAGTTTAGTTTATTGAACATGGGGGATTGGGTAGGGGGAGGTTAATGATGGGCTTTGAGAGGCTGTCTCTGAAGAATTTTTCTGAGGGACATGTTCCCGCCGGTATATGCCTGTCTGTACACATCAAGTCTGGTTATGTTTGTACTAGGACTAACAAAGAGAAGGCTTTGTTTCACAATATGCCAGTAGGTTGAAGCAATAATACTTGTAAGTCCAATAAGATTTTTGGCTAGCTGCAGCGGGTAAAAGTAAAATTTATTTTTGGCATGCAAAATAATACTTAGAATCCAATTTATAGCTATACCGACTTATATGTCTGCTGATTTCTGGATCAGCCATCATTATTGGCAGTCCAGTCTTGGACTGCCAATGATGATGGCAGTCCAAGATTCCTCTACAACTGGATTTACTTCTTTTCAACTCTCAGTTTCAAATTCCATCAAACTGAACTGGATTCTTGAAAGGTAGCATGCTAGTGTGTCTGTCTATCTCCTCCTTTCACACCGAACAAGTATCTGGATTTATTGACTTAAAATGAGTGTTTTGTATCATTACCTGCCAGGATCAATATGCTACGATTGGTTAGGTAATTATTAAAGCCTCTGAAGGCTCTGGTTGGTCATGTAAGGTCTGAGCATGGTCATAACACTGCATGCCTTAATGCAACAATAACAAGAATGAGAGTAATATGTTTCATTATCTGTTAAACATGCAGCTGAAACATTATATATTATTGCATTAGATGATTCATTAAATCTAACCCACTATTCTTGTAATTTAAGTCATTTTTAATCATATTAAGTAAATCCTAACCTTGTTTTTGTTTTTCTGTCATCAGAAGTCAAGAATCGAAAAACCGAAGCATCAGACTGAAGCCCTTGGCTTTGCTTGAGCAATCCGAGGTAAGTGTCCTTTCACAAAATGCATAAAAAGATTCACATAACACATGTGTTACTGGTCAAACAAGGGAAAGACAACGAAATTTCTTATCATCCATCACTCCACTCCAAGGCCATCTAGTCAGTGTCACCTCAGAACAGCGTTTTATTATGTGGCCAGACACCAAACCTCTGTTGGAATGTTTGTTGCAAAGCCTCCTTTGAACCTGGAAGGTCATGCCACTGCAATTCTACTGTGAAAGGCCTGCCTTGTGGAAACCTGACACTTGGTTGCTTCTGCTCCCTGTGCCTTCTCTTTGCACGCCTCTTTCCTCCCCCAGCGACCACCTGTTCCGCTCGAACCCCTTTCCCCTTCTTATGAAACAACCCTGTCAAAAGCCCGCCAACCTCAAGCTGTTTTAACTGTTTGTAGCCGGCAGCTGTGGACGAGTTATTCATTTTGAGTGGAGGGAAAACTAGTAGACGAGGCGATCCCAAACCCAAACTGTATGCAGCCCCTGATGGCCAGTGACAGACCATAAGATAGACGTACACCGAAATGCTCTGTGGTTGCACTCTAGCTAACAGAGGCTTTTGTCTGGCTGGTTGCCCCACACCCCCCTTGCTCAACACACATACCAGGCCATAATAAAACATGGTAGATAGACTAACTCGTCTGCCCCCCTTTACCCTCATTTTCTCTCTCTCTCTCCCTCAAAGCTTTTTGGAAAAATCTAATTTTGTGTGGTCTTCAAATATGCTTTTGATGACATCACTAATCAAATTTAAGAACATGTGACACCAGGAATGTCACTCTGAGGCATGTCAGATAGTGAAATGAAAGGGAAAGAATAGAGGACTGCTTGATTGTCATGTTGCCTGATAGCTTTGAGTCACAGACTGCCTGCCTGTCTTATGATCCCAAGAACAGAGGCTTACTTATGAAGCATCTGTTTACAACACAATCCATATCTAATCATATGATTCTTTTGGATCATATTAATTGTTCAACTGATATCATTTTCAAGTTAAGGCATACTCTAAACTTACCCCAAAAAGGGAAATTCTGATAAAGATTGAGGAGGAAAATTGAAGTCTTCCTGTAAATATTCAGGATGTTCTATGCACAGTGTGGTGCTGAAAGCTTCTGAGGAGATTCTTTGGTGATAGCCCTGTATTTTCATTTCTACTTGGCTGTTTTCTTTCCCCCTCTGCACTGTTAACTCATAGGCTAACATTCCACAGAGCAGTTTCACAACCATTCCTTTCCCTTTCTCACTCACTTTCATTTTTTTTTTTTTTTACCATTTCCTCTTCTCTCCATCTCAACCACCCCCTCACCCCTACCTCCTCCCTCTTTCTAAGTTTCTTCCTTCCCTTCTCTATTGCTGTGAGCCTCAGCTCCTCCCTGCAGTTTGCTGCCAGAAATATGTCAAAGCTGTGAGAACAGGGACGGCCCAAATAGTTCACTCTGGACCATGGAGAGCCTCAGAGCGAGGATGAAATGTGGGAGGAGGAAAAGAAGTTTAAATATGAAAAATAATTACATATGAAAATAGATGAATAGAAAGAGAAAGTAATAGAGCTGTGTCCAGAGGTTAGCCTTTTTGAATGAGGGATGGAGAAATGAATAAAAATATTGTTTTCGCTCTCTTGCTCTTGGGGAATTTTTGTGAACACATGAATGTTGCCTTCTCCCTCCCTTTGTGAGCCTTTTTTTTGTAAATACTTAATCCAGCAAATGATAATATCTGCCTTGTTTGAGAGTTAAAATGCTTCGTCTTCATTGTCCGCAAAGCAATGTCAACAAGCCCTAAGAAGCATGTGGAAGAAAAAAAAATACCTCAGTGAGGAAAACCAAGATCATGTGAAAAGTTTGTCAGCTATTTTTGTTTGCTTTCATTGACTGCATGAAGTGAAGAGGTTGATGTGTAAAATGAGCCGCATTGTGACTCATGGGGAAAACACAAATTCCTTTGGTGCAGTCCAAATGCACTCAGTCTGGGATCAGAAGGGCCTGGTTAAGATACTATAACTGGCAGTGTCAGTTGACCTGAGTAGAATTTGATCTACAGAAGTTAATTGGGTGAAGCTGGGTTCTTTGGCACTGCAAACTGCCTTGTTTGTCCCCTCTATACTCACACATTTCAGCTGTGTTTGATGCATATTTGGCAGATAATGTAAGGCTTGGGGTCTTAATAGATTCATGTTACAAGCCTCAGTCAAGTCACACTGACAGACACAAAGAGATAGAAAGAGATAGTAGGCGAGGAAGAGAGAGAGAGAGGGAAGAATATCAGGTTGTAGATGCCTGCGGGTAGTTGGCGTCATCTTTGGCACGAACACCATTCCTATCCCTGGTATTATCACTCTCAGTGGCCCTGGCCCTTGTTATTCAGTCCTGAGAGTTTGCAAACTGCTATTTTAGAGACAGGGGTTAATATTACCTCAAAGCATTGCATACATTTTCCAGTATTCCCAGTCATGCAAGACCAGTCTATTTATTGACTTGTGTTAATTGGTGTATTGCTTGTTATGTGCCCTTGGACTGGGTCCAGCAAACTAGGGAGAGAAGTATACAAGTCACTTGGTATTGTAAACTTTCTCACATGCCTTAACTTTCACAACTTTCAGCTCTGTTAATTTTAGTTTTATGATCTTTACCTGCACAGAAATCTTCATCTGTTCTGTTTTCGGTGTTTTTTCATTAATTTGGATATTGTACAACGTAACGGTTGATGTCCAGATTTTCAGACAGAGAGGAAAAATGAGATTTTGTTAAAAAGTGACAAACACACATTTCCCAAAAACATCTCTGGGTCTGTCTCTAATGTAAAGTCATTGTAGCATATCCAACTATTGTTACTGTGCATGGCACAAAACTAGCAACATGGTGATATCTGATACACGACCTAAATAAAAAATTGTAACTATAGCCTACAATTTAAATGGTTACGATACCATTATGTTAAGAGACAAACAGGTCAACAGTCAACAGTCACAAAGAAAAACATGCACCACCTAGATTGTCTGACATCCCACTTAACTAGCCAAAACATCGGTGTTGTCTTCTTCTAACTTTCTCATCTGTTCAAAATACTTTATATTGGCAGGGGGCAAGAGTGGCAGATGGCCGTTGAGGGAATGATGCATATTACCGACCCTTTGGAAACAGCTGTTTCTTTATCTTTGCCTCAGGTTCCTCTTGTTCCCAGCAACTTGTTATCTTACAGAGCAGTCTGGCAGCTTCAGCGAATGGGGAAGGGATTTGCGGCTTACTGGTTTAGTTATGTTATTTACAGTGGTGATAAATAATTTGTGCAATGAAAAACATTTGTAAGTGTGGTTTTAGTAATTATATCTCAGACTGACAATATTCTGTCAGATAATTTTGAAAAACAGAGAATGTGAAGCGATTTGTTACAATTTTTTTTTTCTTCTCAGTCATAGTTTTTCCTTAAAAGAGAAAGTCTTTATTCAGACCTTAAATTGATCTGTCTGATCACATGGAAATCTAGCTTTACAACTAAAGTTCCATCAACATGTTAGAGGCTAGTTATGTCAGTTTCTTATGTGTATACATGTGTTATCTTGTTATATATTCAAGTGTGTATGAATTACATGATCTCTCATGGCTTGTTATGCGTTACAGTATCTGAAAATCTGACTACTTTATGTCACCTTAAATAATTGTCTTGGAGGAGGCCTACTTATCTTGGGGTAAATTTTAAGCCAAGACAAGCCCAGTGAATGGCAATAGATGACACAAACAAAGAACGGCACTCATAAACCAACTGCAAAGGCATAATAACCCCCCCCCCACACACACACACACACACACACACACACACACACACACACACACCCTCCCACCCTTTTTGCTGACCACCTAGAAGTTGTATCTTGCATTGCTCTGAATAGGTATTGAGGGGATTGATAAAGTCATTGAAATTCCTCACAGTCCCTTTCCTAGTTCGTCTCTGGTTGTCAAGTCCACCCCATAACAACACAGACAAACAGTCAGCACCATGACTCATATCCTGTTTCTTTTGTGCTGTCCCATGGATAGGCTTTTGCCACTTATATTGTTTGGTTAGAGGCAAATAGACAGTTTGCTGAAACCTACTGAATGGCTGTACATTTTTGATGTGGTAAGCTGCACCAGGCAGTTGAATGATTGTCTCATTAAAATGACTGTTGTGAATTAAGCTTTTTCAGTGTCTCATGGTGCAATATCATTCAACAGAATTGTGTCAATACTGTCAAATATTGACTGGTAGCAGTTGGCATGATCAAATCAAATGTTCAAACACTGGATGAAAACACAGCACATTGAATGACTATGATTTTTAGAGGAAACTATTTACAACAGTTATCTGTGTACAGCTTTTCTAATGAATTTTCACAGATTATTATTTAGATTCTCTGTAGTCAGAAAGTCCTCTGAACACTGAATTGTTGGTTCATGCATTGAATCATTAAATTTCTGGGTGGCTACAGTTCAGGTGGTTGAAAGCATAGTCTGTTAATGTTAAGCTTGGTGATTTGGACTATGTGTCTTCACGTCTATGCAAAGAGTCTTTAAGCAATGTGAGTCTTTAACGCTGAACCCCTTATGTGTGTGTATGTTGGAGAGAAAATGTAATTCACTTTGGACACAAGTGTCTGCCAAATTAATGTAATGTGGAAACATGCAAACCATTGCTGGCTTGGTAGAGACACATGGCTCAGGCAGCCTTGTGTAATTAAAAGGGTGGTTTGTGGAGAGTTTGGTATCAATTAAACAATTGGTTGTCTGTTCCAAAGAGGAGAGTAGGTAGGACTAGTCGGCATGTTTGAAAAGGCAGGTCTGAGATTGATATAAACAAACCATACAATCGTGACAACTGCAACTGAGTTTACTTCAGTGCACAAAAAGACAGACAGTAATAGAAAAGTTAAAGGACCAATGTGTAGGATTTAGTGGCATCAAGTGGTGAGGTTGCAGATTGCAATCAACTGAATACCCCTCCCCTCCCCTTAACCCCTCCCTTTCAAACATGTAGGAGAACCTACAGTGGCTGTGAAACTTGTGAAAAATGCAAAAGGCCCTTTCTAGAGTCAGTGTTTGGTTTGTCCATTCTGGGCTACTATAGAAACATGGCGGTGCAACATGGTGGGCTCCGTGGATGAGGACCCACTCCCTATGTAGATATAAAGGGCTCATTCTAAGGTAACGAAAACACAACAATTCTTATTTTCAGGTGATTATACACTAATTAAAACATACTTATGAATATTATATTCCATTTCTGCCAATAGATTCCCCTAAATCTTACACACTGGTCCTTTAAGCATGTCTGTTAATTGGCTTGATATGAACTGATAGAAGTAAGGTGAATTATTGCGACATTGTTTGCTTACTCAAATGGATTGTTTGCTTATTAAAAGGATCCAGAATTGTGCCCAGCGATATCTAGTAAGGTCTAATGACCACACCCAATAAGTAATATATGTGCTTTTGTAATGCTGAATACACTTTAAAGATGAAAAAGGTGGATAGTGTGCACATTCAACCCTAGGTGTAGGTACAGGTGCAGGACAAAAACAGCAACAAGGAAAAGGAGGGGATGACCGTACACTGAAATTTACAAGCTCCCAATTATTTATTGCATCAGTTCAATGCAATGTGCAAGGTCCTAATTAGGCAAAAACTTTTTGCCTTTTTTGCTTGAAGACCTTGGAGATAAAAATGTTGCAATAAATACTTGGAGGCTTGCAAATTCCAGTGTGCAGATAGCCTCTCCTTTTCCTACACCTTAAAGGTGACTAACTTTGTGATGCAGTGGTAATCATGAATACAACTACAGCAATGTAGATTGAAACTGATATTTAGCTGCCACTAATAAACAGAATAAGAAGTTTGATGGGCATTGTGTGCATGAGCAAATACAAATATATACTTGGTTTAGTATTAGACTACCTTGTAAATGTGGGTTGTGTTTGTGTTAAAGAGAGAGGGTGTGCGCTCACATGTTGGTGTATGTGTTTCTGTGTGTGTTTTCATAAAGCAAGCCAGCTTTAACCATCATTGTTCTCTCTATTGACATTGGAGCTGGGGTGTAGGCGCAGGATTGGGCTGCTTTCCTCACTGCAGGGTGTGGTCTGACTAAACCCAATTTCCAAAACACGGAACACACAAGAGGGAGGGAACTGATGGTTTGGTGTTTTGGGGAGAAAGGCTGTGTTGTTTGAAAGGGTTTTAACACCATCTAGTGTTCATCATTGGGTCTTACAAGTCAGACCTGTTACAGAGCAGGGTTAGTAAATATTAAACTTAGGCAAATGTTCAAGTTATATTAAAGGTGAAAGAAGAACATTTTGTCTGGAACAAAATACTTGTGGAAGCCACATGTGGTGTTTGTCATGATTTTGTCTTAATGATTATTACTATCTTGTCTTTATGCAGGAAAACCAAGGTAGAGTTTCCATCACACCAGGGCTTGAATAGAAGAACACAAAACAAGGTATTTTATGAAGTTAAAGACACACTAAATCCACATTAATAGGTGGAAATGCATATAACTAAAGTTATATCCTCTACCTTGTGTTTTTTCTCTTGAACCCATTATTTGTATGGCCATATTTGCAGATGGCTGAAGAGGAGGAAACTAGGGAGGTGCTCTTTCCAGACTGGGAGGGTCCAGACAAAACTGGCTTAACCATTGAACAGACAAGGGAAGGAGAGATCTTTGTCAAGGAGGTGAAAGGAGAGTCACCTGCAGCACGGTCTGGAAAAGTATATGAAGGTAACACTTTTTTTTCTTAAATCAGTGTCTTTTATCAAGTTTTCAAGTAAAATTTGTCTCAACTATATGCCAACTAATGTCTAATATTCTTAAAATACGTTTTGCTGCTGTCTTCACTTAATTAATAGGTGACCAGATTGTGGGCGCTACTATCTACTTTGATAACATGAGCTCAGAAGAAACAGCTGAGCTACTGAAGACATTGAACCGTCACAAGGTTGGACTGAAACTACAAAACAAAGGAGACAAATCCCCTTGCTGCTCACCCCTGAGCACACCATGTCGTTCACCAATGGGCACCCTGACATGGGAAGGGAAGACCCGATTTGGAGGTTCCAGTCCAGACATCATCCTTGTAAATTTGATTAATCTCTGAATAATCTCTAATCTCTTATTTGTTTGTTGGAAAGCTACTAAATAAAATACATGCCTTCCTTTCTTTTTCTATCAACAGAGTGGGGATGATGAGGACTATAAGAGAATATACACAAAAAAAATAAAACCAAGGCTGAAGTCTGAAGATCTTGCAGAGGGAGTAGATGTGCGCACAGAGCGGCATAGCAGCACAAGCAGCGATGGCAGCACAATTACCACCATCACCCGCCGCATCACTACCTACACTGTGGATATGCCAGGTGGCATAAGTGAGCAACTTGAACTTTCAAGCCCAGAGTTCAAGGGGCTAAGACATGAATCTGGGGATGGCTGTCCTCGTATCAGAATCTCACATGGCAGCCCTTCAGGTAAAGTGGGAACAGAAGAGGGAGTTTTTGAGTCAAGCAATGTCTCTTACACAGGGCCACAATTTAGCTCCACAGAGACACACTTGGGCACTGGGGGAGTTCAGACCACAACAATTACAAGAGAGATAGAAAGAGAAAGAGGTACAGGTCTTAGATTTAAAGGGCCTAACTTTGGAATAACAGGGGGTAAAGGCTTTGAGATCTCAAGAGGGAGTGGAGAGCATGGAGATGGAAGCATTCAGGTGTCAGAAACAAGCATGACAATAAGAGATAGCACAAACACTGGTAGTAGGCATGTTACAAAAGGAGAGTTGGGAGGTGCAGAGGCAATCTCAACTGATGAGAATGGAGGGTCAGTTAGTCTGTCTTTACCAGGAAAAAGCATGCAGATTATGACTACATCAATGGACAAAACACAAGAGGGAAGTGTTGACACCAGTTTAGGTGAGAGGACAAAGGTGAAGGTATCTGGAATTACCATCAGTCACCCGCAGGCAAAGGAATCAGGTAGTATTCATATTCCAAATGTCACACATGATGGAGGTTCCATGGATATTGATACTGAATTGAGAGGAAGCAGGATAGGAGGATCAGTACCAACATTAGGCTATGATACCTCAGGATATTCCTCAGGGCCAGGCAAGGTTTCAATGGCGGGTGTGGATGTGAACCTTACAGGTTCAAAGTTGAAAAGTGAGGTTGATGTCAACCTGCCAAGCTCAAAGGGAGGAATAAAAGCATCAGGAATAGACACTGAAACTGAGGACACTGTAAAAATGTCAAAAATCAAGATGCCTGCATTTGGAATGAAAGGAATCAAGAAAGAGGGAACTAGTGTTGAAGTTAAACTCAGTGGTGAGACAGATATGTCAGTACCGGTGACACATGAAGAGGTGCGAAAACCTGAAATAGAAATCAAAGGTACACATATGCTAATCAAAGGTCCCAGTGCTAACATTGAAGGACCAGCTATCAAAGCTCCTAAGGTTGACATTAAAATGCCAGAAGCTGTTGTTGAAAGCACTGATGTGAAAATAAAAGGACCCAAGTTCAATTTGCCATCCATATCAGGATCAAAGATGTCAGATTTGGAAATAGGTAAAGTCAAAGGAGATATGGATGTATCAGTTCCACAGATTAAGGGAGAGATAAAAGGTCCAGAAGTTGATGCAAATATGTCAGCTCCAAAGATTCAAGGTGAAATAAAAGCTCCAAGAGTGGATATTGAAGGACCAGATGTTGACATTGAGTGTCCTAGTGGTAATATCAAAGGATCAAAATTTAAAGTGCCATCAAAAATCTCCATGCCAGGTGTGGATTTAGGTGTCAAAGGTCCAAAACTCAAGGGTGATATGGATATCTCAGGCCCAAAGATAGAGGGAGACATAAAAACACCTGATGTTGACATCAAAGGTCCAAAGATCAATATTGAAGGACCAAAGGGTGGATTTGAAATGCCTAAAATCAAAATGCCATCATTTGGCTTGAAGGGTCAAAAAATGGAAGGTCCAGATATTGATATAAACCTTCCCAAAGCTAACATTGATGTGAAAGCACCTGCTGTTGACATGGAAGTACCAGAGGTTGATGTTAAAGAACCTAATGTGAAACTTAAAGGACCCAAATTTAACATGCCAACTGTTTCAGGACCGGAAATCTCCATGCCAGGTGTGGATATCAATCTGAAAGGTCCCAAACTCAAAGGTGACATGGATGTGTCAGCTTCAAACATAAAAACACCTGATGTTGACATCAAAGGTCCAGAGGTAAATATTGAAGGGCCAAAGGGAGGATTTGAAATGCCAAAAATCAAAATGCCATCATTTAACATTAAAGGTCCAAAAGCAGAAGGTTCAGATTTAGATCTTAACCTTCCCAAAACTGGAGCTGATATAAAGACCCCTAAAGTCGACATTAAAGCCCCAGAGATTGACATTGAGGGACCTGATGCAAAAATCAAAGGACCCAAACTGAAGATGCCCTCCATAACTGGACCAAAGATGCCTGATTTTGACATCAAACTAAAAGGTCCCAAGGTTGAAGGAGATGTGAATGTTTCAGTTCCAAAAGTTGAAGGAGACATAAAAGCACCAGAGGTGGATTTTGAAGGACCAGATGTTGACATTGAGGGCAATAAGGGTGGATTTAAAATGCCTAAATTCAAAATTCCATCATTTGGCATTAAAGGTCCAAAAGTGGAAGGACCAGAAGTTGATGTAAACCTTCCCAAAGCAAAAATTGATGTGAAAGCACCTGAAGTTGATGTGAAAGTACCAGAGGTTGACATCGAAGGACCTGATGCAAAACTCAAAGGACCCAAATTCAACATGCCAACCATTTCAGGACCGAAACTTTCCATGCCAGATGTGGATTTCAATCTGAAAGGTCCCAAACTCAAAGGTGATGTGGATGTGTCAGCTCCAAGGATAGAGGGAGACATAAAAACACCTGATTTTGACATCAAAGGGCCAAAGGTTGAAATTGAAGGGCCAAAGGGTGGGTTTGAAATGCCAAAAATCAAAATGCCATCATTTAACATTAAAGGTCCAAAGGTGGAGGGCCCAGATGTGGATCTCAACCTTCCCAAAGCTAACATTGATGTCAAAGCACCTGATGTTGACATTAAAAGTCCAGAGGTTGACATTGAAGGACCAAACGCAAAACTCAAAGGACCCAAATTCAACATGCCAACCATTTCAGGACCGAAACTTTCCATGCCAGATGTGGATTTCAATCTGAAAGGTCCCAAACTCAAAGGTGATGTGGATGTGTCAGCTCCAAAGATTGAGGGAAACATAAAAACACCTGATGTTGACATCAAAGGGCCAAAGGTTGATATTGAAGGTCCAAAGGGTGGATTTGAAATGCCAAAAATCAAAATGCCATCATTTAACATTAAAGGTCCAAAAGTGGGGGCCCCAGATGTGGATCTCAACCTTCCCAAAGCTAACATCGATGTCAAAGCACCTGACATTGATGTTAAAGGGCCAGAGGTTGACATTGAAGGACCAAATGCGAAATTGAAAGGACCCAAATTCAACATGCCAACCATTTCAGGACCGAAACTTTCCATGCCAGATGTGGATTTCAATCTGAAAGGTCCCAAACTCAAAGGTGATGTGGATGTGTCAGCTCCAAAGATAGAGGGAGACATAAAAACACCTGATGTTGACATCAAAGGGCCAAAGGTTGAAATTGAAGGGCCAAAGGGTGGATTTGAAATGCCAAAGATCAAAATGCCATCATTTGGCTTGAAAGGAAAACAAGTAGAGGGTCCAGATATTGATGTACACCTCCCCAAAGGTAACATTGACATGAAAGCACCTGACGTTGACATTAAAGCTCCAGAAATTGACATTGAGGGCCCTGATGCAGAAATCAAAGGACCCAAACTCAAGATGCCATCCATAAAAGGACCAAAGATGCCTGATTTTGACATCAAACTAAAAGGTCCCAAAGTCGAGGGAGATGTGGATGTTTCAGTTCCAAAGATTGAAGGAGACATAAAAGCTCCAGGGGTCGATATTGAAGGAGTGGATGTGGACATTGAGGGCCATAAAGGTGGATTTAAAATGCCTAAATTCAAAATGCCATCATTTGGCTTGAAAGGTCCAAAAGTGGAAGGACCAGAGGTTGATGTGAACCTTCCCAAAGCTAACATTGATGTCAAAACACCTGACGTTGATGTGAAAGTACCAGAAGTTGACTTTGAAGGACCTGACGCAAAACTCAAAGGACCCAAATTCAACATGCCAACCATTTCAGGACCAAAACTTTCCATGCCAGATGTGGATTTCAATCTGAAAGGGCCCAAACTCAAAGGTGATGTGGATGTGTCAGCTCCAAAGATAGAGGGAGACATAAAAACACCTGATGTTGATATCAAAGGTCCAGAAGTCAATATTGAAGGTCCAAAGGGTGGATTTGAAATGCCAAAGATCAAAATGCCATCATTTGGCTTGAAAGGAAAACAAGTGGAGGGTCCAGATATTGATGTAAACCTTCCCAAAGGTAACATTGACGTGAAAGCACCTGACATTGACATTAAAGCTCCAGAAATTGACATTGAGGGCCCTGATGCAGAAATCAAAGGACCCAAACTCAAGATGCCATCCATAAAAGGACCAAAGATGCCTGATTTTGACATCAAACTAAAAGGTCCCAAAGTCGAGGGAGATGTGGATGTTTCAGTTCCAAAGATTGAAGGAGACATAAAAGCTCCAGGGGTCGATATTGAAGGAGTGGATGTGGACATTGAGGGCCATAAAGGTGGATTTAAAATGCCTAAATTCAAAATGCCATCATTTGGCTTGAAAGGTCCAAAAGTAGAAGGACCAGAAGTTGATGTAAACCTTCCCAAAGGAAAAATTGATGTGAAAGCACCTGACGTTGATGTGAAAGTACCAGAAGTTGACATCGCAGGACCTGACGCAAAAGTCAAAGGACCCAAATTCAACATGCCAACCATTTCAGGACCGAAACTTTCCATGCCAGATGTGGATTTCAATCTGAAAGGTCCCAAACTCAAAGGTGATGTGGATGTGTCAGCTCCAAGGATAGAGGGAGACATAAAAACACCTGATGTTGACATCAAAGGGCCAAAGGTTGATATTGAAGGGCCAAAGGGTGGATTTGAAATGCCAAAGATCAAAATGCCATCATTTGGCTTGAAAGGAAAACAAGTAGAGGGTCCAGATATTGATTTAAACCTTCCCAAAGGTAACATTGACGTGAAAGCACCTGACGTTGACATTAAAGTTCCAGAAATTGACATTGAGGGCCCTGATGCAGAAATCAAAGGACCCAAACTCAAGATGCCATCCATAAAAGGACCAAAGATGCCTGATTTTGACATCAAACTAAAAGGTCCTAAAGTCGAGGGAGATGTGGATGTTTCAGTTCCAAAGATTGAAGGAGACATAAAAGCTCCAGGGGTCGATATTGAAGGAGTGGATGTGGACATTGAGGGCCATAAAGGTGGATTTAAAATGCCTAAATTCAAAATGCCATCATTTGGCTTGAAAGGTCCAAAAGTGGAAGGACCAGAAGTTGATGTGAACCTTCCCAAAGCTAACATTGATGTCAAAACACCTGACATTGACATTAAAGGGCCAGAGGTTGACATGGAAGGACCAAACGCAAAACTCAAAGGACCCAAATTCAACATGCCAACTATTTCAGGACCGAAACTTTCCATGCCAGATGTGGATTTCAATCTAAAAGGTCCCAAACTCAAAGGTGATGTGGATGTGTCAGCTCCAAAGATAGAAGGAGACATAAAAACACCTGATTTTGACATCAAAGGGCCAAAGGTTGATATTGAAGGGCCAAAGGGTGGGTTTGAAATGCCAAAAATCAAAATGCCATCATTTAACATTAAAGGTCCAAAAGTGGAGGGCCCAGATATGGATCTCAATCTTCCCAAAGCTGACATTGATGTCAAAGCACCTGACGTTGACATTAAAGGGCCAGAGGTTGACATTGAAGGACCAAATGCAAAACTCAAAGGACCCAAATTTAACATGCCAACCATTTCAGGACCGAAACTTTCCATGCCAGATGTGGATTTCAATCTGAAAGGTCCCAAACTCAAAGGTGATGTGGATGTGTCAGCTCCAAAGATAGAGGGAGACATAAAAACACCTGATTTTGACATCAAAGGGCCAAAGGTTGATATTGAAGGGCCAAAGGGTGGATTTGAAATGCCTAAAATCAAAATGCCATCATTTAACATTAAAGGTCCTAAAGTGGAGGGCCCAGATGTGGATCTCAACCTTCCCAAAGCTAACATTGATGTCAAAGCACCTGATGTTGACATTAAAAGTCCAGAGGTTGACATTGAAGGACCAAATGCAAAACTCAAAGGACCCAAATTCAACATGCCAACCATTTCAGGACCGAAACTTTCCATGCCAGATGTGGATTTCAATCTGAAAGGTCCCAAACTCAAAGGTGATGTGGATGTGTCAGCTCCAAAGATTGAGGGAGACATACAAACACCAGATATTGGCATCAAAGGGCCAAAAGTTGATATTGAAGGTCCAAAGAGTGGGTTTGAAATACCAAAAATCAAAATGCCATCATTTAACATTAAAGGTCCAAAAGTGGAGGGCCCAGATGTGGATCTCAACCTTCCCAAAGCTAACATTGATGTCAAAGCACCTGACATTGACATTAAAGGGCCAGAGGTTGACATTGAAGGACCAAACGCAAAACTCAAAGGACCCAAATTCAACATGCCAACCATTTCAGGACCGAAACTTTCCATGCCAGATGTGGATTTCAATCTGAAAGGTCCCAAACTCAAAGGTGATGTGGATGTGTCAGCTCCAAAGATTGAGGGAAACATAAAAACACCTGATGTTGACATCAAAGGGCCAAAGGTTGATATTGAAGGTCCAAAGGGTGGATTTGAAATGCCAAAAATCAAAATGCCATCATTTAACATTAAAGGTCCAAAAGTGGAGGGTCCAGATGTGGACCTCAACCTTCCCAAAGCTAACATTGATGTCAAAGCACCTGACGTTGACATTAAAGGGCCAGAAGTTGACATTGAAGGACCAAATGCAAAACTCAAAGGACCCAAGTTCAACATGCCAACCATTTCAGGACCGAAACTTTCCATGCCAGATGTGGATTTCAATCTGAAAGGTCCCAAACTCAAAGGTGATGTGGATGTGTCAGCTCCAAAGATTGAGGGAGACATAAAAACACCTGAGGTTGACATAAAAGGTCCTAATGTTGATTTAAAATCTCCAGGGGGACATTTTGTTGGGCCAAAAATGAAGTTACCAAAAATTTCTGGACCGAAAATATCACTGCCAGATGTTGACATCAATCTGAAGGGGCCAAAAGTAAAGGGTGATATGGAAGGGGACATTCAATTGCCGAAAGTTGAACTTGAGGGACCCAATGTGACTGCTGATGTTCCAGACATTGGCACAAAGAAATCAAAATTTAAAATGCCAAAGTTTGGATTTAAGGGTCCAAAGGCAAAGGCCCCAGAAACCGATGTAAAGTTGGGACAAGGAGACATCAGCATCAAAGGGAAGACTGGTAGTTCTGAGGGTCTTGATGTTGATGTGAGTATGACTGGCCCAAAAGCTAAAGGATCCAAATTCAAGATGCCAAAATTTGGTTTCAAAGGACCAAAGGTTGAAATGCCGGACACTGATATTAATCTTCCCAAAGCTGGGGCTGAAATCAAAATTCCAGATGTTGACATGGAAGGACCAGATGTTGACATTGACAGTCCTAGTGGTAAAATCAAGGGACCAAAATTCAAGATGCCACATATCTCAGGACCAAAAATCTCCATGCCAGATGTAGATTTCAATCTTAAAGGTCCGAAACTCAAAGGAGATGTGGATGTGTCAGTTCCAAAGGTTGAAGGAGACCTAACAGCACCAGAAGTTGACATCAAGGGTCCTCAGGTTGACATTGAAGGGCCAAAGGGTGGATTTGAAATGCCTAAAATCAAAATGCCATCTTTTGGCATTAAGAGTCCTAACATGGAGGGTCCTGATGTTGCAATTGATCTTCCAAAAGCTGATATGAAAGTCAAACCTTCTGAAATTAACATTAAAGCCCCAGATGTTGATGTTGAAGGTCCTGATGCAAAATTGAAAGGACCCAAATTAAAGTTGCCATCCATATCAGCACCCAAGATGCCAGAATGGGATATCAATCTGAAAGGACCCAAGCTGAAGGGAGATGTAAATGTGACAGGTCCAAAGATTGAAGGTGATATAGAGGCTCCTAAAGTAGACATTGAAGCACCAGATATTGACATTGCAAGTCCCAGTGGTAAGATTAAGGGGCCAAAAATGAAAATGCCAACCATTTCAGGGCCTAAAATTTCCTTACCAGATGTGGATTTCAATCTGAAAGGACCAAAACTGAAAGGCGACGTTGATGTGTCACGTCCAAAGATTGGAGGAGACATAACAGCACCTGAATTTGACATCAAAGGTCCAGAGATGGATATTGAAGGCCCTGACGCAAAAATCAAAGGGCCAAAATTCAAAGTTCCAAACATTACAGGACCAAAACTCTCCATGCCAGATGTGGATTTCAATCTAAAAGGTCCCAAACTCAAAGGTGATGTGGATGTGTCAGTTCCAAAGATTGAAGGAGACCTAACAGCACCAGATATTGACATCAAGGGTCCTCAGGTTGATATTGAAGGACCAAAGGGAGGATTTGAGATGCCCAAAATAAAAATGCCATCATTTGGCATCAAAGGTCCAAAAGTGGAGGGTCCAGATGTCGATATCAACCTTCCAAAAGCTAATATCGATGTCGAGGCACCTGAATTTAATGTTAAAGGGCCAAAAGTTGATCTTGAAGTCCCTGATGCAAAAGTCAAAGGACCTAAATTCAAACTGCCATCAATATCAGGACCTACAATGCCAGACTGGGATATTAATCTGAAAGGGCCCAAGGTAAAGGGAGATGTGGATGTGTCAGTTCCGAAGATCGAAGGAGACATACAGGCTCCTGAAGTTGACATTGAAGGACCAGATGTTAATATTGAGGGCCACAAAGGAGGATTTAAAATGCCTAAATTCAAAATGCCATCCTTTGGTTTGAAAGGTCCAAATGTTGAAGGCCCAGACGTCGATGTCAATCTTCCAAAAGGTGACATCGATATTAAAGGCCCTGAATTGGACATCAAAGGACCAGATGTTGACATTGACAGTCCTAGTGGAAAGATCAAAGGATCAAAATTTAAGATGCCACATATCTCAGGACCTAAACTCTCTATGCCAGATGTGGATTTCAATCTAAAAGGTCCCAAACTCAAAGGTGATGTGAATGTGTCAGTTCCAAAGATTGAAGGAGAACTAACAGCACCAGATGTTGACATAAAGGGTCCTCAGGTTGATATTGAAGGACCAAAGGGAGGATTTGAGATGCCTAAAATAAAAATGCCATCATTTGGCATCAAAGGTCCAAAAGTGGAGGGTCCAGATGTCGATATCAACCTTCCAAAAGCTAATATCAATGTTGAGGCACCTGAATTTGACGTTAAAGGGCCAAAAGTTGATCTTGAAGGCCCTGATGCAAAACTCAAAGGACCTAAATTCAAACTGCCATCAATATCAGGACCCACAATGCCAGACTGGGATATTAATCTGAAAGGGCCCAAGGTAAAGGGAGATGTAGATGTGTCAGTTCCGAAGATCAAGGGAGACATACAGGCGCCTGAACTTGACATTGAGGGACCAGATGTTGACATTGAGGGCCACAAAGGAGGATTTAAAATGCCTAAATTTAAAATGCCATCCTTTGGTTTGAAAGGTCCAAATGTTGAAGGCCCAGACGTCGATGTCAATCTTCCAAAAGGTGACATTGATATTAAAGGCCCTGAATTGGACATTAAAGGACCAGATGTTGACATTGACAGTCCTAGTGGAAAGATCAAAGGACCAAAATTCAAAATGCCACATATCTCAGGACCGAAGATCACCATGCCAGATGTTGATTTCAATCTGAAAGGTCCCAAACTCAAAGGTGATATGGATGTGTCAGTTCCAAAGATTGAAGGAGAACTAACAGCACCAGATGTTGACATCAAGGGTCCTCAGGTTGATATTGAAGGACCAAAGGGAGGATTTGAGATGCCCAAAATAAAAATGCCATCATTTGGCATCAAAGGTCCAAAAGTGGAGGGTCCAGATGTCGATATCAACCTTCCAAAAGCTAATATCGATGTTGAGGCACCTGAATTTGATGTTAAAGGGCCAAAAGTTGATCTTGAAGGCCCTGATGCAAAACTCAAAGGACCTAAATTCAAACTGCCATCAATATCAGGACCCACAATGCCAGACTGGGATATTAATCTGAAAGGGCCCAAGGTAAAGGGAGATGTGGATGTGTCAGTTCCAAAGATTGAGGGAGACCTACAGGCTCCTAAAGTAGATATTGAAGGACCAGATGTTAATATCGAGGGCCATAAAGGAGGATTTAAAATGCCTAAATTCAAATTGCCATCCTTTGGCTTGAAAGGTCCAAATGTTGAAGGCCCAGATGTTGATGTCAATCTTCCAAAAGGTGACATTGATATTAAAGGCCCTGAATTGGACATCAAAGGACCAGATGTTGACATTGACAGTCCTAGTGGAAAGATCAAGGGACCAAAGTTCAAGATGCCACATATCTCGGGACCAAAACTCTCTATGCCGGATGTGGATTTCAATCTGAAAGGTCCCAAACTCAAAGGTGATATGGATGTGTCAGTTCCAAAGATTGAAGGAGAACTAACAGCACCAGATGTTGACATCAAGGGTCCTCAGGTTGATATTGAAGGACCAAAGGGAGGATTTGAGATGCCCAAAATAAAAATGCCATCATTTGGCATCAAAGGTCCAAAAGTGGAGGGTCCAGATGTCGATATCAACCTTCCAAAAGCTAATATCGATGTTGAGGCACCTGAATTTGATGTTAAAGGGCCAAAAGTTGATCTTGAAGTCCCTGATGCAAAAGTCAAAGGACCTAAATTCAAACTGCCATCAATATCAGGACCCACAATGCCAGACTGGGATATTAATCTGAAAGGGCCCAAGGTGAAGGGAGATGTGGATGTGTCAGTTCCGAAGATCGAAGGAGACATACAGGCTCCTGAACTTGACATTGAAGGACCAGATGTCAATATTGAGGGCCACAAAGGAGGGTTTAAAATGCCTAAATTCAAAATGCCATCCTTTGGTTTGAAAGGACCAAATATTGAAGGTCCAGACGTCGATGTCAATCTTCCAAAAGGTGACGTTGATATTAAAGGCCCTGAATTGGACATCAAAGGACCAGATGTTGACATTGACAGTCCTAGTGGAAAGATCAAAGGACCAAAATTCAAGATGCCACATATCTCAGGACCTAAACTCTCCATGCCAGATGTGGATTTCAATCTGAAAGGTCCCAAACTCAAAGGTGATGTGGATGTGTCAGTTCCAAAGATTGAAGGAGACCTAACAGCACCAGATATTGACATCAAGGGTCCTCAGGTTGATATTGAAGGACCAAAGGGAGGATTTGAGATGCCCAAAATAAAAATGCCATCATTTGGCATCAAAGGTCCAAAAGTGGAGGGTCCAGATGTCGATATCAACCTTCCAAAAGCTAATATCGATGTTGAGGCACCTGAATTTGATGTTAAAGGGCCAAAAGTTGATCTTGAAGTCCCTGATGCAAAAGTCAAAGGACCTAAATTCAAACTGCCATCAATATCAGGACCCACAATGCCAGACTGGGATATTAATCTGAAAGGGCCCAAGGTAAAGGGTGATGTGGATGTGTCAGTTCCGAAGATTGAGGGAGACATACAGGCTCCTGAACTTGACATTGAGGGACCAGATGTTAATATCGAGGGCCATAAAGGAGGATTTAAAATGCCTAAATTCAAAATGCCATCCTTTGGCTTGAAAGGTCCAAATGTTGAAGGCCCAGACGTTGATGTCAATCTTCCAAAAGGTGACGTTGATATTAAAGGCCCTGAATTGGACATCAAAGGACCAGATGTTGACATTGACAGTCCTAGTGGAAAGATCAAAGGACCAAAATTCAAGATGCCACATATCTCAGGACCTAAACTCTCCATGCCAGATGTGGATTTCAATCTAAAAGGTCCCAAACTCAAAGGTGATGTGGATGTGTCAGTTCCAAAGATTGAAGGAGACCTAACAGCACCAGATATTGACATCAAGGGTCCTCAGGTTGATATTGAAGGACCAAAGGGAGGATTTGAGATGCCCAAAATAAAAATGCCATCATTTGGCATCAAAGGTCCAAAAGTGGAGGGTCCAGATGTCGATATCAACCTTCCAAAAGCTAATATCAATGTTGAGGCACCTGAATTTGACGTTAAAGGGCCAAAAGTTGATCTTGAAGGCCCTGATGCAAAACTCAAAGGACCTAAATTCAAACTGCCATCAATATCAGGACCCACAATGCCAGACTGGGATATTAATCTGAAAGGGCCCAAGGTAAAGGGAGATGTGGATGTGTCAGTTCCGAAGATCGAAGGAGACCTAAAGGCTCCTGAACTTGACATTGAGGGACCAGATGTTAATATTGAGGGCCACAAAGGAGGATTCAAAATGCCTAAATTTAAAATGCCATCCTTTGGCTTGAAAGGTCCAAATGTTGAAGGCCCAGACGTTGATGTCAATCTTCCAAAAGGTGACGTTGATATTAAAGGCCCTGAATTGGACATCAAAGGACCAGATGTTGACATTGACAGTCCTAGTGGAAAGATCAAGGGACCAAAGTTCAAGATGCCACATATCTCGGGACCAAAACTCTCTATGCCGGATGTGGATTTCAATCTGAAAGGTCCCAAACTCAAAGGTGATATGGATGTGTCAGTTCCAAAGATTGAAGGAGAACTAACAGCACCAGATGTTGACATCAAGGGTCCTCAGGTTGATATTGAAGGACCAAAGGGAGGATTTGAGATGCCCAAAATAAAAATGCCATCATTTGGCATCAAAGGTCCAAAAGTGGAGGGTCCAGATGTCGATATCAACCTTCCAAAAGCTAATATCGATGTTGAGGCACCTGAATTTGATGTTAAAGGGCCAAAAGTTGATCTTGAAGTCCCTGATGCAAAAGTCAAAGGACCTAAATTCAAACTGCCATCAATATCAGGACCCACAATGCCAGACTGGGATATTAATCTGAAAGGGCCCAAGGTAAAGGGAGATGTGGATGTGTCAGTTCCGAAGATCGAAGGAGACATACAGGCTCCTGAAATTGACATTGAGGGACCAGATGTTAATATCGAGGGCCACAAAGGAGGATTTAAAATGCCTAAATTCAAAATGCCGTCCTTTGGTTTGAAAGGTCCAAATGTTGAAGGCCCAGACATCGATGTCAATCTTCCAAAAGGTGACGTTGATATTAAAGGCCCTGAATTGGACATCAAAGGACCAGATGTTGACATTGACAGTCCTAGTGGAAAGATCAAAGGACCAAAATTCAAGATGCCACATATCTCAGGACCGAAACTCTCTATGCCAGATGTGGATTTCAATCTGAAAGGTCCCAAACTCAAAGGTGATATGGATGTGTCAGTTCCAAAGGTTGAAGGAGACCTAACAGCACCAGATATTGACATCAAGGGTCCCCAGGTTGATATTGAAGGACCAAAGGGAGGATTTGAGATGCCCAAAATAAAAATGCCATCATTTGGCATCAAAGGTCCAAAAGTGGAGGGTCCAGATGTCGATATCAACCTTCCAAAAGCTAATATTGATGTTAAGGCACCTGAATTTGACGTTAAAGGGCCAAAAGTTGATCTTGAAGGCCCTGATGCAAAACTCAAAGGACCTAAATTCAAACTGCCATCAATATCAGGACCCACAATGCCAGACTGGGATATTAATCTGAAAGGGCCCAAGGTAAAGGGAGATGTAGATGTGTCAGTTCCGAAGATCAAGGGAGACATACAGGCGCCTGAAGTTGACATTGAGGGACCAGATGTTGACATTGAGGGCCACAAAGGAGGATTTAAAATGCCTAAATTTAAAATGCCATCCTTTGGTTTGAAAGGTCCAAATGTTGAAGGCCCAGACGTTGATGTCAATCTTCCAAAAGGTGACATTGATATTAAAGGCCCTGAATTGGACATCAAAGGACCAGATGTTGACATTGACAGTCCTAGTGGAAAGATCAAAGGACCAAAATTCAAGATGCCACATATCTCAGGACCTAAACTCTCCATGCCAGATGTGGATTTCAATCTGAAAGGTCCCAAACTCAAAGGTGATATGGATGTGTCAGTTCCAAAGATTGAAGGAGAACTAACAGCACCAGATGTTGACATCAAGGGTCCTCAGGTTGATATTGAAGGACCAAAGGGAGGATTTGGGATGCCCAAAATAAAAATGCCATCATTTGATGTCAAAGGTCCAAAATTGGAGGGTCCAGATGTCGATATCAACCTTCCGAAAGCTAATATTGATGTTAAGGTACCTGAATTTGACGTTAAAGGGCCAAAAGTTGATCTTGAAGGCCCTGATGCAAAACTCAAAGGACCTAAATTCAAATTGCCATCAATATCAGGACCCACAATGCCAGACTGGGATATTAATCTGAAAGGGCCCAAGGTAAAGGGAGATGTGGATGTGTCAGTTCCAAAGATTGAGGGAGACCTACAGGCTCCTAAAGTGGATATTGAGGGACCAGATGTTAATATTGAGGGCCACAAAGGAGGATTTAAAATGCCTAAATTCAAAATGCCATCCTTTGGCTTGAAAGGTCCAAATGTTGAAGGCCCAGACGTTGATGTCAATCTTCCAAAAGGTGACATTGATATTAAAGGCCCTGAATTGGACATCAAAGGACCAGATGTTGACATTGACAGTCCTAGTGGAAAGATCAAAGGATCAAAATTCAAGATGCCACATATCTCAGGACCTAAACTCTCCATGCCAGATGTGGATTTCAATCTGAAAGGTCCCAAATTCAAAGGTGATGTGGATGTGTCAGTTCCAAAGGTTGAAGGAGAACTAACAGCACCAGATGTTGACATCAAGGGTCCTCAGGTTGATATTGAAGGACCAAAGGGAGGATTTGAGATGCCCAAAATAAAAATGCCATCATTTGGCATCAAAGGTCCAAAAGTGGAGGGTCCAGATGTCGATATCAACCTTCCAAAAGCTAATATCGATGTTGAGGCACCTGAATTTGATGTTAAAGGGCCAAAAGTTGATCTTGAAGGCCCTGATGCAAAAGTCAAAGGACCTAAATTCAAACTGCCATCAATATCAGGACCCACAATGCCAGACTGGGACATTAATCTGAAAGGGCCCAAGGTGAAGGGAGATGTGGATGTGTCAGGTCCGAAAATTGAAGGAGACATACAGACTCCTGAATTTGACATTGAAGGACCAGATGTTGACATTGAGGGCCATAAAGGAGGATTTAAAATGCCTAAATTCAAAATGCCATCCTTTGGCTTGAAAGGTCCAAATGTTGAAGGTCCAGACGTCGATGTCAATCTTCCAAAAGGTGACATTGATATTAAAGGCCCTGAATTGGACATCAAAGGACCAGATGTTGATATTGACAGTCATAGTGGCAAGATCAAGGGACCAAAATTCAAGATGCCTCATATCTCAGGACCTAAACTCTCTATGCCAGATGTGGATTTCAATCTGAAAGGTCCCAAACTCAAAGGTGATATGGATGTGTCAGTTCCAAAGATTGAAGGAGACCTAACAGCACCAGATATTGACATCAAGGGTCCCCAGGTTGATATTGAAGGACCAAAGGGAGGATTTGAGATGCCCAAAATAAAAATGCCATCATTTGGCATCAAAGGTCCAAAAGTGGAGGGTCCAGATGTCGATATCAACCTTCCAAAAGCTAATATTGATGTTAAGGTACCTGAATTTGACGTTAAAGGGCCAAAAGTTGATCTTGAAGGCCCTGATGCAAAACTCAAAGGACCTAAATTCAAACTGCCATCAATATCAGGACCCACAATGCCAGACTGGGATATTAATCTGAAAGGGCCCAAGGTAAAGGGAGATGTGGATGTGTCAGTTCCAAAGATTGAGGGAGACCTACAGGCGCCTGAACTTGACATTGAGGGACCAGATGTTGACATTGAGGGCCACAAAGGAGGATTTAAAATGCCTAAATTTAAAATGCCGTCCTTTGGCTTGAAAGGTCCAAATGTTGAAGGCCCAGACGTCGATGTCAATCTTCCAAAAGGTGACATTGATATTAAAGGCCCTGAATTTGACATCAAAGGACCAGATGTTGACATTGACAGTCCTAGTGGGAAGATCAAAGGACCAAAATTCAAAATGCCACATATCTCAGGACCGAAAATCTCCATGCCAGATGTGGATTTCAATCTGAAAGGTCCCAAACTAAAAGGTGATGTGGATGTGTCAGTTCCAAAGATTGAAGGAGAACTAACAGCGCCAGATTTTGATATTAAACGGCCCAAGATAAAGGGAGATGTGGATGTTTCAGTTCCAAATATTGAAGGAGACATAAAACTTCACAAAGCCAATATTGATGTAAACGTACCTGATGTTGATCTTAAGAGGCCAGACCTTGATATTCATGGTCCTGATGCTAAAATCACAGGGACCAAATTCAAAATGCCATCCATTTCAGGACCCCACCTTTCCATGCCAGATGTAGATTTCAATCTTAAAGGTCCAAAACTCAAATCTGATGTGGATGTGTCAGCTCCAAAGATTGAAGGAGACATAACAGCACCTGGTGTTGACATCAAAGGTCCAGAGGTTGATATTAAAGGGCCTAAGGGTGGCTTTGACATACCTAAAATCAAAATGCCATCCTTTGGTTTTAAAGGTCCAAACATGGAGGGTCCTGATGTAGACATAAACCTTCCAAAATCCAACACTGACTTTGAAGTACCTGATATCAACCTGAAAGGTCCCAAAGTGAAAGGAAAGATTGATGCATCAGTGCCCAAATTGGAAGGTGATATCAATGGTCCAAATGCTAACATTACAGTGCCCTCCATCAGCATGGAAGGTGCCTCTATTGATCTTGAAAGAACAGGTGTTACATTTCCCAAATTCAAAGGTCCTAAGTTTGGAAGGAAATCCCCAGAAGTGGAGGGGCCTGAATCCATGGTTAAGACACCCACGTTCAGTGTGGGAGCAAAAGGCTCCAAAACAGACGTTAGTCTTCCTGGTACTGAGGCAAGTCTTGATGCCCCCGATATTGACATCAATGTAAAGGGGAAGAAGGGTAAATTTAAACTTCCTAAAGTAAAAGGAAAGGTCAAGAAACCTGATGTTGACATAGAAACACCAGCAGTAGAACTGGATGTAGACACACCCAATATCCATGTCAAAGAAACAAAGGTAAAGAAGCCTCTCTTTGGTAAGCTTCATTTTCCTGATGTGGAATTTGATATCATGTCACCAAAGGTGAAAGGTGATGGATCTTTATCATCATCTGCTAGCTTGAACACTGCAATTGAGGGTTCTGGTATTGACAGTCCCAATGTTAGTTTGGAGGGGCCAGATGTGAAATTAAAGACACCTAATGTTAAAATGTCAAATGTGAATGTGTCTACTCCTGATGTTGATACAAATCTAAACAGACAAGGGGGGGCAACCATGTCTGCCAGTTTTAAAGGCCAACAAATGAATGTGAAAGGTGGTGCTGAGATGGATGCAAGTATTTCAGGGGGCAGTGCAACTACTGGCCTTCAGTACCCAGAGGGTACTGTAACATTTCCCAAAATTAAGGTGCCAAAGTTTGGTATTGCTTTGCCCCAGTTGGAAGGCCAGAAGGGTGGAGGAAATGTTGAATCAGAACTTGCGGCTAGTGGTGGCATAAACATACAGCCTCAATCTGTTAGTGGCCATGTCAGTTCACAAAATATTGAGGTTCCCAGTCCAGAATTGAGGCACAGGGAAGGCAAAGTAAAGGTCAAGATGCCAAAATTGTTTGGCAAATCAAAAGCAAAGGGTAGTAGTGCAGGTGACCTTCGGGGACCAGAGGTAGAATTGAGTACCAGTGGAAAAGGCAGTAAGGTCTCTAAAGACTTAAGTGTACATAGTGGGGAACTGATGGGTGGAAACATGGAATTAGAGGGTGATCCTGGACTTAATGTTTCACCCAAAGGCAAGTCAGCCTCACTGGATCTATTTAAGAAATCAAGACATCGATCTTCTTCTCTGAGTGATGAGGGGGGGCTTGCAGTTAGTTCCCCTTCAGCTCACTTAGAATCAGAGGGTGGTGACATTTCATTAGACCTAGGAGGAGCCAAGGTGAAAGGAAAGAAAGGCAAGTTGAAGTTTGGCACTTTTGGAGGTTTTGGTTCAAAGTCAAAAGGCTCATATGAAGTGACACTTGGTGAGGACAGTGAAGCAGGAGTCGAGGGAAGTGCAGGTGTTTCTCTACCCTCTAAAAAGTCAAGATTGTCTTCATCTTCCAGTAGTGACAGTGGGTCAAGAGGTGGTTTCAGGTTCCCAAGAGTTGAACTAACTGTTTCACCAAAAAAATGATTAATTATGAGGCAATTTAAACTTTCTCATGTACACCCAAATACCCTCTCCCAATGGGGCAAATCCTTCAAACTTCAGCTCTTTAAAACCAGAGGGGAAGTACACAATCATCTCATTGTTGTAAACTAAGAGTATTTTTCATTAATTAGACAAGAGTGCATGAGATTGTTTAAAGTCCCTTCAAACTGTAAATAAGATTAATTTGTATTGTAATAAATATTGTTTTTTTGTACATAGTCCAGATTTATTAAACATATACCATCTCACCAAATTTTCACTAATAGTTTATTACAGGGTTTGTCATTTTGGCATATTTCATTCTATCAAATGAAAGTTGTTAATGAATGGGTGTGGTATATTTGTATCCAGGGGTCTATTGCACAGAACAGATAGTCACAATAGCTTTTCTGAAGGAAAATGTTGTTTATACATCCATAAACAAATATAAACAGTTATCATTTTTTTATGTATGAAATGATTTTATTTTCAAGCTTTGATATTATATAATCAGTGCAGAAGCATATTTACGCAACATAGAGCTGGCCCTGTATAACATATTCTAAAGAGTGATGGTGTTGTATAGACCATAATTGCAAAGACAATCACTGTTTGGAAACTATCAACTCTCTAAAGTGCTGTCAGTGCCTTCCCAATCTTTTTTAAAGTGAATTTATTCACCTTTAAATTCTGTGCCATTTACCAAAAGTATGCATTTGCTTCCTTTGTTTTTAATCATGTGTTGCTTCCTTTACTGTGCCATTTTCTGTCTTATTTGTTTTATGATTCTCTGTATTTTTTTCTTTGTCACTCTCTTTGTACACACACTTCATGATTACGTGAAACATGTCACAAATAAACAGTCACTTTTTGATGTCATTTGTTTGCTAACAAAATCTGTGTTGCATGAGAGTTGCATAGTTTTGATCAGACATGACAGAGATATAGAGAATGATTATTTGGGTCTTTTCTTTTGTGTGCATTCTGCCAAATAAACTAAATTAAAAAAGTTATTCAGTTTATGAAGTTTTTAATCAGTATTTGTCAATGCCTTTATCACACCCAACATATCATTTGTTTGATATGGTATGATATGATATGATACATGATATATATGATATATGGCTATATTTTATTGGGATTGTCTATATTTTGTTCCACACATTTTATCCAATTTCCCAGTTATGTCCTTAATGTTGCTCAACTGCATTACCTTGAACAGTTGCCCATGTATCCAAATCCATCACGCTCTCAAATTTATTTCAGTAAAAACATTATTCATGGTGAAGCAGGCATTTGGATTATTACTTATTTTTATTGGTAATCATCCATCAATTTATGCAACTTTAATTATCAATTGTATTTGTGAGACTTGTGAGACTTGTCATTATACACTGTTCACCACCGATTCAGAGACATAACAGACAACACTGTACTATGCACTATACTATACTTGACATACTTGACATACTTTATAGATTATTTATAAGCCATTGAAAAGAAAGAAAGAAAAACTTTTTGATTGCCAGGTTGTGGAAAATGGATAGGCTATATCATCTGTGCCTACATGATATGTGTACCATTTAACTTGTTATTATCAGGCCACCAAGTTATCTCAGTTTTCTACTTTGGTTTGTACTCATGCATTCTATGGAATAGAATGAAATTTCAAGAACAAAGTCACTGCAGATAGCCAAATCACGCTAACACACCCTTTGCATTTGGGTGTTATACTTAAGTAGGACTACTACTGTTTAGCCGCTACTGCTACCAATGGTGAAGGAGGCTCTTGTGAAGGACATATTCCGTATGCACAACTCTGATTGTCAGCCATTCCTAATATCAACTGTGGCCCAAAAACATACACTAGTGGAAGGGGGCGCTCCTCTGTCCAGTGACTCAGGGCCAACTGTTACTCCATCAAGATGGGGAATGATTCATTTCATAGGCAATTTCATGGTATTTATGACTGCTAATTTCTGTGTTATCTATGTGAAGTACTGGCATAACAAGCCCAATAAGGCTTTTGTCACACATAATAGGTAGCTAATATTTGCAACATTCACATTTTCCTCACATAATATATTTAGTTAAACATCAAAGTGGAATGATACAGTTCAACTGTAAGCATGGGTTGAAGTGTAAGCTTGATTTAGTATTCTTATTGTTCTTCATATTACTGACATCTAAACTGCTGAGGTCATGTTCCTCAGTGCATGTTACTCTTTCTTTAGCCGCACTTATTGAGAATCTAAGTTCATATCCATGTACTGATGGTCACCTGCGCATAACACTACATTTGTTAAGAAAACAATGTCTGTTTGAATTTGTGATTATTATATGCACAAATAAGTTTTATCTGCTTCATAGGTAACATGTCATAGCCTTCTGCTGCATATCAGGTGCAGAGCAGGGTTTAAATAAATCTTAAATCATTGTACAGTACTTCCTTGTCATCTGATGTGCCTATTAGGGGAATGACCACATAGTGGAAGGTCCCTGCACTACACAAAAAAGCTATTTGTATTTTCTGAGTTATTATCACTCCCCAGTCTTTTCAGTGCTTAACTTGGTCACAAGATCAGAGCCTATAGATGCCAAATATAAACTGTGTATATTCTTCATTCGTGAATAATCCATTCCATGCAAGTTGGCTGACTGAGCTATGGTTAAAAGGTAGGTTGTAGACTAGATGTGAACTACAGTCCTTGATGTTGAAGTTTTTAACACACTTTTTACGTCACACCATCCCCCCAATGTCCTGCCTCACAGGTTTTATGGTGGTATAGCAATATAACATGTGTTTTCGACCTTTGCTACTCAGAGAAGACAATTAATATTTACATGACTGCAAGTGGTGGTTTATCAGCATTCAGTATACTGTAAATAACAGCTATGTAATGCATAACTGAATAGACAATTACAGTTAATTGTACAATTATGTCACACACAAATTTATGATTATAATTATAATAAGATTTTATTATACTGCCCAGAAAAAAAGATTATTATTAATGTAAGACATAGAGCAATACATAGTAAGTAGCACTTGACATTATTGGATTAATTCAGCCCTAGTTACTATCATCACACTGTTCACATTATCTATAATATACCTCACATTGAGCTTGAACGTGGGACTGTAGATGAAGAACTGCACATTTTTTGAAAATAAAAATATTTTATGGCTCAATACCCTTGACATGCCTGTCACTGACATCAAGGTTGTGCTCATTAACCTCTGTGATGAATGGGAGAAAAAAAAGAAGAAAAAAAACCCCTCCGTGATGAAGACATTAAGATGAGTGTACTGACAAGAAAATGTTAAATACGCCACCCAGTGGTTGAACTGTAATGCATCGCCACTGCTACAAGAATTTGATGAATACAGTTTGAGACTTTGGTTGATGTTTTTGTGATTAAATAAATATCAAAATGGACTAGTTACAGCTACCTTCAGTAGCAATTGTATCTCGGTAACATTAAAACTTATAAATACAAGTGCAATTACAGAAACATAGAAACAAAGCAGTTTTTTGTCTCAAACACAGGATATGATCCCTGTGCTCCTGCTTGCTTGAATACAATTGTTGATGTAGTGCAGAGGAAGGGACTTATCAAGAGTTTCCTTTGAAAGAGGAAAGTGCCCCCTTCCTTTCTAGAGAGGCAAATATTTTTGTGCTGAAAGAGGGACACAGGAGAAGAAAAAGTTGGAACGGTCCTGCACAGTTGTGATGCCTAAAGTTAGGATTACATGTAGATCGTCTCTGTTGGCTATTCATTTTAGTGGATAACTTCCCTCTGTGAATGCAAAGGAGTCCCACTTAGAATCCATTATCAGGTAAGAGCAAAGATTACGGATTGTCATAATTTTTTTCCCTACAAATTTTCAGAGACATTTGTTGTAAATGAGCATGTCTTATACATTACCAAGGATTAGTGTATTGCCAGAAATACACATTAGTTTAACTGGTTTGTTTAAATTAGGTTGATTCCTCAGTAAGAAATCCACCATCTACCAGTGTTGGAACCTGCATTCTGGATACAGTGTGTCCTTTGTTACGTTCAAATGTGTGTAAAATAGCGTATGATGTTGACTCAGGAGGCACTGTAACCTCGTCTGAAGGTTCAGCCATAAATGGAACATTAAATGTTATTTCTCAACTTGTCCCTTTTCACCTCCATAGTGAGTGAAAGGCTGCACCTAATTTCTGCACTGTAGTCATAGGCATATGAGGTTAGGGATGTTACAACGAAGAATTAGAAACATGTATATTTAAAGGTAGTATTTTATATTGCTCTGAAATTTCAAATCGCCATTTGTGTGTATGCCTTTTGTTAAGATAAGAGTGCTGGTGAGAATGTGAGCACATGTTTGTGTGTGTGGTTGTGTTTGTCATTGCATTTTATTTGCTGAGCTATATCCTCTTGTTAGTCTCATGAACAAGGACAATGGTCAATTATATTTGAAATATCAATGCCCAACACAGCTGAAAATTTGACATGCAAAGCATTTCTTTCATCTTTCCAAGCTGCATTCAGTTTGTATTCATGCTAAGATCTTATAATTGTAACCGAGGATGAAGGGGCTTTCCATTCATGCGTGTATCTCGTATTATCCAGAATACTCCACAGTGTAACCCTTTGACTACAATCTAAAATATAATAAATATAATGTCTCTCAAACAGTTAGATGGCAGATCACGTTACCAGATTTCTGACAAGGCACGTAGGTATTTTCACTGGGGAGGCAGATGTTGGATAATAATGTGGTTTACCACACCAGTCTGACATCTGACATCTTATGTGTCATGCGAAGTGCAGCCAGATGGTGTCCTTGACTCCTGCAAGAATAAAAGAGGTTACCCAGTGTGATAGCTTGTTACTATACATCAGATCATATCTCACTCTAATGGGGCTGTATTATTATGATGTACCTAGACGTTCGAGACAAAATGCCTTATTCATTTTAGAAAACCATAAAAGGAGTGCTTATATTTATAAGTTGCCCGCCCACTGGGTTACATGTAATGTGGAATCCATTTGGCATTGCTTTTACTGGTAATGAGAGATTTCAGGGAAATTGTGCTGTTTGCTCTCTTTGATTTTTAAATATGAATGTGTTTGGGTACATTACAGCACACATAGCCTACAGCTTGATTGCAAGATAAAATTGGCAAAGCTGCTTCCATAATATGTTGGATTTTGAAAGGTATCAAGTTCCAAGGAGTGCCATGTGCCTCATTGACATGGGACATGAGAAGAATTTCTGTCTGATAAAAAAACAAAACAAACAAACAAAAACAAAACAAAAAAAACAAACAAAAAAAACAACAAACAAAAAAAACAAAGGGGACATTAAATATTCACTGAGTTCCATTTTTTATTCAATTGATGCATACAGCTAATACTACCTGGGGTGATTAATACGACGTTTAGTTATTACTTTGTGTAAAGATCTGCTGTTTGGGGTTAACTTCCATGGAAAGGCACACTTGCAAAGAAAATAAATAAACAGCGTCAACAACAACAAAATCCCTACATAATTAGGTTGTTTATTAACAAAATTAACCTCAACATGGGCAACGAGATATTCCTTACTATCATTTTGCTCAGTTAAACAAAAAAGTTATTTACATTTTAATGTCTGTAGTTAAGTGTGTCCTATCCTGGTTGTGGGACAGCAGAATGGGGTTCATATCACCACAATTATATGTACATTTAAACAAAATGTTTTGCATGTTATTACAGCAACAACAACAAGAGTGTTTTATGGCATTATGTAGTGCACAACTGATCACTTATACTTATACTACAGTATGGTCGACAAATACATCTATTTGCTGCTTTTAATGAATGGCAATGTTTGACTTAGTTATTACATTATAGATGATCACTATCCCTGTCATGAAACAGTTGATGTCAGAAGGTGAAGGTCTAAGGCAGGAGGTCTACTAGCAAACCAAGATGGCTTCCTTTTCAGACAAAAGGAAACCCAGAGGAACTAAACCACTGCTGTGGTGGATACACAAACTCAAAGCATGTGTATAAACCCTTTCAATTATCAGTCACCAGTGGGGACCAGTTCTTGCATGCTGGCCCTTTTGGCCCCCAAAATAACATAATACAATGTAAAATATTTTTATATGCAGAGAAAGCTCTTATTAATAATTCAGTGTTTTGCCTCTTCACTGTGAAAATAATGTTTGAAGCTCACCCATTCTTATTGTATCATTAGCATAAACACTTGGATATAAACAAAGGATGATCCACACTCTTCATGCAGTCTTTCAGCCTGCTGTAGTTTCTACCATAGAGCTGATTTGAATAATGCATTGACCTGAACATTTTATAACATGTCTTTCTTGATCTCATTTGTCTCTGTAGTAATCATAATCTTTGTCTCTACTTTAATATTTTTCTGTGTGTATGAAGAAAACGAAGACTTTAAGTAAAAGAAATATTCTCAGCTATTTTTAGTGGGAACAGTTAACTCACAAATGCTTCTGTGCCCAAGTTGCAAGCATTTAAGTGGAAAGAAAATGTGTGCATTTCATCCTCAGCTTTAAACATGGTATTTATAATCAGCAAATGGATGCAATACGCAGTTTGTGAGCAGAAGATATTTCAACATCTTTTATAGGTCAGATCAATTTCTGTGTAATTACCCCATAAATTACTTGGGCAAGTATGGCTTAGGTAGATAGTGGACACGAGCTGGTTACGAATAACCTCTTGTTAACAGTAACTGTCCTCTCTTCCAAACCTGCAGTGGGAGTGAGTGGAGGTGGATGAGAGCTTTCACAGTATTGAAATCGAGCAGTTTGAGTGCATAGTTCCCCTTTCACCTTTGTCATGGAAGTGGGAATTTGGAATGAGCACAGAAAGACAGTGTTGCATTTTCATTTTCAACCATTTTTCAGGATTTGAAATTAAGCTCACTGAAGTTCTATTAAGTCTGTGTAATTTTATAGTGATAAAAACACAGCGTTACATAACATGGAGCTCAGGTGCAGAAAAACCAACACTGATTGAATTATTCCAATTTAGAAATCCATAAACCCTTACCAGATGCTATGCAGTATCAAGCAGGTAGGATAAGGCTGGTTCTGTTTCACATTCTTTCCTAGTTCACAATTCATTTCTAAATCCAATTACTTCACTTGCCCCATGGGCATATACAGTTTCCTTTGACAACTGACTCATAACAAAGTACTTAAAGCACTCAGATCCAATAGTGTTGACACAATACCCTAGCATACCATGTTTTCAGATGCCTGTGATGTGTCAGCATTGATTGAGTATCCCCAAATTACCTTTGTATGCTGTCCTTTTGATTTTGAAGCAGGAGTTTAGATATTGTATATCAGTTACTTACGATGGTGCACTGTTAAGCTTATGCAGAAGCAGGATTTATTTTTGAAATGTTTTCTGAAGCCCTGACAGGGGAATAGGCAGCTTACTGACCTTGAAGGTTCATCAGTATGTAGTTTTTCACTTGTAATCGCAGGGGGCTTTCAAGACAGTGACTGAAGGAGAATATTTTTTCTGCATGGCTACCTACACTGAGCCCATGGGATTCTGTCTGATGTGAGAATAGCAGACTACACAGATGTGTGTTACTGTGAGATACATTTCGCTTGCCTTTAACAGTGTGAGTTGGTGTGTGTTGGTTATTTATGAGAGAGTTAACACTGTATCTCCACATTTCTGTTAATGGATGTGCATGTGTGTGTGTCCACAAACATGGATAACAAGCTCTTACTAATACACCTGATAGTACAATGTAGTTAATCTTCCTCTTTTCCTCCTTCGCTAAGCGATGATTTACTTTGTTAAGGTGTGACCTCATCATCCTGGCTCCATGATACCCCACCTCCCCCTCACAGCAAGAGCAGGCAGCCTTGTTATCTCACACACACACACACATACACACACACACACACACACACACACACACACACACACACAAACATTCACATACTCACACAGGGACAGAGCAGCAGCAGAGGGGACTGGGCAGGGCTTGGGAGATTTTCTCATTTTATTTCCAGAGTATATGTGTCTATCTCTGAGAGAGAGAGAGAGTGTGTGTGTGTGTGTGTGTGTGTGTGCACAGGAGAGACAAGCAGAGAAGGAGAGAGAGAGAAAGCGAAACATGGGAGGCGAAGGGGAGGGAGTGTGGATCATGCATGTGCATTAACTCAGCTCCAGCTCCAGCGGCACAGCAGCAGCAGCAGCAGCAGCAAACAGAAACAGCAGCAGCACAGGAGGGAAAGAGAGAGAGAAAGACAGAGAGGGAGAGTTGGAGGGAGGGTAGTAGTCTCAGGCACAGAAACAAAAGCTGCAGAGGACTGCTTTCCATCTCCACTAAAAGAACAACGGAGGAGTAATAGGAGGAGGAGGGGGTAGTCATGATAGTGATGAGACAATAACGGAAGAGGAGGCACATTGTAGTCAGTGAGGACTGAAACCAAGGCTCTTCTCTTCTCTGCTCTCCATGTTTTTGGGCACTCAACGTACCATTGCCTTCGTCTCCAAACCCAGAGGAGGATGTCTGTGTCGGGGAAGAAGGAATTTGATGTAAAGCAGATCCTCAGGCTCCGCTGGCGCTGGTTCAGCCATTCATCCCAAGGTTCGGCTGGAGGTGGGGGTGGTGGCGTTGGCGGGGTGGGAGGCTACATCCAGCAGGATGGCCTGGACCACAGAGGGACCCCCGTCCAGGGCCGGCTGAAGAGTCACTCACGGGAAAGAGGTGTAGGAGGACTACGGAAGACTAACAGCCCGGCCCACAGTATCTTAGCACCGACGCCGGGGCCCACGCCTGTCTATGTCAGAGGGGGTCATCAATCATGGCACCATCAGCAGAACACCATCCAGGGTCTCCAGGTCAACGAGGAATCTTCAAAGAGCAGTTCATCGCCCAGCACCACAAGGAAAGTGGAAGCCAACATTGGCCAAGAAGATGTGAAGAGCAGCACAGAGGAACCTGCAGAGGTGGAGGCCAGAGAGAGGTATGACTGTTATGAGGTGGTAGAGACACAGATTGATTATGTGGTGCCACATCAGTCATGCTACATATCATATCTTCAGTTACTGGAATCCAGATTATGGGATGCTATTTTGGGAACACATGGTTCCCTCAGATTTCATAGAAAAGAGTACGGATGTTAAATAAAATCTTCATGTAATGAAGAAAGTCTGGCGCCTGAGGCAGCATTCCGGTGTTAAAAAGTAAGAATGTTTTGTTGTGGAGAGGAAAGATGAGCACAACCCTGCCTTAAACAGCAAATGTTGCTTATGTAGCACATATCAGTCGTATTCAAAACATGTTTTCAACATGAGACTAATTATATATATATATGAAGAGTACAGCTACCACCTCATTTCATTCCACATTTGCAGTGCAATTCTGCATGTACATCCTTTAATTAGGTAAATATTAAATTATCTGCACAGCTATCTTTTTCCAATTTACTCAGGCTAGGCAGCTGCCACCATGGCTCACCTGGGGACAGCTCACTCTTGTTGTCCACAACGTGTTAGCCAGGATAAACCAATAAAGCATCCTTTTAATTATTCAGTGGATCAAAAGCCAAGGCTTTTTCTGCTCCCTTGTATGTGTTGTGGTCCAGATTACATGCAAAGTATGTCTTTGCCTGAGTCCTTAGAGTATTTAGCTTTTACACAGAACACTAATGCAATCTTCCATAGAGTTAAAAGTGTATGGCGGGAAAGAGCCATTACATCATGTAACACACATAGGCCCTATAAAAAAAGGAAGCAGTGCAATCACATGAATTATCCAGACTGCCACTACAACCACTTCATAAGCCAAAAGCTATCATAGCTAGTGGTCGGCACAGGGTATTTGATTCATTTTTTTTTTTTTTTTTTTTACCAAAATCATTATACAAACCCTGATGCAAAACTGTCACGGTCATAGATGTTTTTTTTCCAGCTATAAATCCCACCCCCTGCCTCTCCAGGTTGCGTTTTTTCCCCTTGTCTTCCTTGTGATCCTACATCTTCCTTTAGGAAGTAAACAGGTTTGGAGATGTGTGTGAGTGTTTGTGTGTGTATGTGTATGTGCTGTCTGGCTGAACACTAAAAGCACCTCACATCAAGGATGAAAAGACTACGTCTCCTTTTATCTTGTCTGTGACATTCTAAGGTGATTGGTAAGCTTTGCTGATTCCTATACGCTTTTGTTCACCTGGTGATGAGGTGAACAATGAAAGTGAACCTGTCCCTTTGTTTCACGAGGAGCTCACTGTGATTAAACAGATAATTCTAAATACATACTCTCTACCTACAGCCAAAAATGTGTCAATGTGGATAAAATGACTGCTAGGGGCAGTGGACGGTCGGGCTCCCTGAACAGAACATGAATTATTCTGAGTTAAGATACAGTTTTGGAATCAGCTCGACATTCTGCTCTTCATGTTGGCATAATTGGCAGATGTTCATGTTTTGGGGGTCCCTATGTGTGAAGAGTGCATGCATAAAAGATGTGCCTCACAGTAAAAATGTGTAACTCTCCAGCTCTCAGGGGGACCTTGAGTTCATGCTGGCCATGTAAAATACAGTGCAACCATCATATTTTGACAATGATACTGAAATATTAAAATGGTTCTGCTTTGTTGGATTATAAAATATATCCTTGGTTTAACTGTACTTGATTGTAGTGATATCCATTTATGCATTTGATAATTAGCAGATAATTCCTGTTTCCCCTGCCCAAACTATAAACAAGGTACACAGGAAATACATCTTCCATTCTAAATGGCAGTGTCACTCATTAAGAACATTGACAGACAGTTCCATCACCCCCTTCTCTCACACAAATAAATTGATCACCCTGTCAGCATCTGTTTTACATAATTATTAAATCAAGGAATTAACATTCTCTGATTATTCAATGGTTTAAATGGCAAGCAAGGTAGTAAAAAACACTTTGATGAGAACAATAATCAGGGACATACATTGTTATGTGCGTGATGCTACTTTTCAAACAAGATTGTGTTTAATGGAAAGGCAGTCACTCGATGACTGTGAAAGTCTGGTTGCTGGAAATGTTTGGACAAGCACCGCATCTGTAGATGTATAATTTTGCCAGTGACTGTGTGTCACATCATGGCTTGCATGTTCATCGCCGGCTAAGCAGATGTGTGGATGTCACTGAGATATGCACATTCATTTACTCCACCAGCTGGGTGGCCCTATTATGTCTCACATCATAAATCCTTGACACATAATTTGTCACAATCCCTCTGGCTGAATCTAGAAATGAGTTCTGCTGGATGTGAAAAATACAAAAGTTTTAGCAATTCTTCTGTAGTTGGAAAATGTCATTTTGTGGTTCATGCTCCTTAGTGATTACTTTCATTCACACAATGTCAACAAGAAATCCATCCCATTGTTTTCTTCCATTTCTCCATTGATTTGGTTCTCACTTCTGTTATTAATATTTAATATTGTTGTCAATTGGATCCAACTGACAATGTCAGTGAAAACAGCTCATCCTAACTTGTGGGTGCACCTTCTTTGAATAAATTATGTGATAAACCATCCATTTAGGATTCTGCTTGACTTGAAAATTTGTTATGATGATATTTTGATGACATTAACATACTTAATAAGGATAAATCATAACTTGAAATCATTAATTTTATGTGTTCACAATAGTTCACTGGTATTTATTTGTCTGGGAGGTTCTTGGAAACCTCAACATAAAGCTAATAAAACAGATTATTCTCTTTTTATTTCATGTAGTTAATTAAGTTTTTGTAGCACATTCTAAAAATCTGCGTGGGTGTCATGAGTATTGAAGATAACTCATAAAGTCAGTGACTCATTTATGTCATGGTCTGTGCCACGGGTATAATTATTCTCACTCTATTAGCTTTCCCCTGAATTTGGTGAACCTTCCTCATCTAACTGACTGATATGTATCTAGAGAGTTGTTTAATCAAATAATATCAAAAAAATAATACCTTGTTGTTTCCCACTCTTGCTTCTAATGCCCCAACATATCTATATACTGTATTTGTTCTGTCCTCATGACTCTCATCCAAATAACCCTCTCCCTATCATTGGCAGAGAATATATGACAGAAGTTAACCTGAATGGAATGGAAACCCTGACCTCTCCCATATAAACACTAACAGAGGCTTGAGTCAGCGGGCTGTTAGTTTGAATGATATCTCAATTCCCTCTCCATCGCCTTGGAAAAGAAATAGCACCACCTCTCCCCCATGTCAACAGCAGTAATTCAGATATTTGTTGGATGCCTCATAACACCGCAAGGCTTATAAGGTCTCGGTCTGTGTGTGACACCCCCGGGGAAGGCATCCAAGATGCTGTAAATTACCAAACAAAATATATCTGTTGTAATCTCAAAATGACATCCTCATGGATAAGGAGATTTTGTGATCATGTAATTGATTCTGAATGTTTCATTTTATCATCGCCAAATCAGCATTCTTTATGCAATAAGGCCATCTTAGATGGAAGCTGAAGATCAAGCCAGAGATTTTGGTAGCCCCTTTTACTGCATTTGCAAAAGGCTTTGAACAGTGGAGAGAAGAGATACAGAAGCATTATATACGGGACACATTCTCTCATTTCCGTTCAATCAGTCATTTTTCCCCCCAGATGGCCCTAATTCAAAGAAAATAATCCCTGACACAGCTTTTCATGAATTTTACATGGGTACTATTAGTAGAGGCCATGACTTAGTTCAACAGTGTCCTGAGGCACTCACATTCAGTAATTTGCATTGAAAATGAAACAAAGGGGCATGGATAACTGTGATCAAGCTGAAAATGTGGTTCAACTAAATCATATCTGGGAGGAAGGTGTTTAAGACAATATTCTGTGCATTTTTCCATAGTATTTAGATTATATAATAAAATATAACATCTGAGAGATGATTGTGGAAAATGTACAGAGGACCATACAATATAGTGTATAAATACACCATGTTTACAGTTCTGCAGACAGGATGATTTTTTAAAAATATGTGTTTGATTTGAAAAATCATTGACCCAGTTTTAGGGTCCTGTCAACAACAGGCAAAATATTTAGCCTTCTAATTCTTAAGTACATCAATCTAGATAGGTTGAAAATGCATATACAATCTAAATATCTAATATATATATAAATATCTATAAATCTCTCATACATACAGAAAACCACATGGGACACAGGACACACTGCTGTAATAATGCGGATTCAATTGTTTACCCACTCACATCCGATGTAAGTAAATTATGGACAATCCAACAAGGATGACAGTCTCATACACTATAACCTGCCATCAGCGAACCAGTGAGGAGCTTTCTGCTAAGATCTGCACATTTTTCACTTACAGGACGCCCCCAACCCCCAACACACACACAATTTACACTAAATTCCTCTTCCATTAGAATGCAGAGCAATGTAATCATAGTTCATCTATGAACAAGGCCAGAAAATTATTTACCATACCATAAAAATGTACTTCACCAATGGTTTTGTTTTAAGTCAGTTACACTGCTAGTATGCTGTGCTTAACAACAGAAAAAGTGAAATCTCTATTTTGAAATATATTAATTTTCTAACACATTATTCCACAGTGGCCTCAAACAGATATCTCATATATGTGTGCAAGTCAATTATGCAGAATTTCATTATTAAACTATCAGATATTTTGACTTGATTTTACATTTTTACCATGCAAAATTGAACTCCTGTTCACGTAGTTTTTTAATATTCAAAACAGGAATGGGTATCCCACCTGAGATGTTCATTATCTGTTCGCAGGCATTATGCTGACATGACTTCCCCACCACGCTTCTTCTTTACAACGTGTGCGGTTTTGGTAAAAGCTGAGGGGAAAAGCAATAAGAAGGCAATATTTCATTTCTGTTAATAGCTGTGGCAATTTTCCACTGCACTCTTTTACATAAAGGACCCGCTGGCCACTTTTAGAGCAGATTTCAAAAGACACAGTTCCTGTTTGCAGCTACATTTCCTCCATCTTTATCAATATTAAGCATGTATGTCCGGTATAACAATGGCATCAGACGAAGAATGTCAGTGTTGAGCCTCGGTGAGATAGGAAAAGTGCAGGGAGGAAAATCTATTTCTCTGCAGAGTTATCTCAGTCTCACTGCTGGGCTCAAGTTATTACAGTCAGTGTATATATTTCTTTCTACACAAAGCCGAATGCCAGTGTACTGACTGTCAAAGTACAGAGGCATAAAGATCTCATGGAATATACTGTATAGACCTGGCACATGCTGTGTGAGGCTTTGTAGGAGTTGCTGGATTCTCAACCCAACCCAAGCTACTCAGCAGCCTTCATGGGCAAATGGCTGTTATAATCCATTTTGAAAGAGACATTTCCCATTTGGCCTAGGCAGGCACGACTTTCCCTCTTGTAGAGGGATGGAGTTGACACTAGTTGGAATAAGACTGAGATCTTCAGTAGCATGTCCGACTCATAACCTTTACTGCTAGGGGCTAATCTGGGCTGACAAAAGCACATCTTGAATCGTCCAGCCATTCATCTAGAAAGGCAGTTTTGGCACAGTGTGAAGTCAGACTGATTACAGCAGACAGGACCGAGGAGAGAGCATTAAATGTGATAATTTATACAACTCCTCTGTATTTAATGTGTATCTTATATTTCTGTACCTTGTGCTAAAAAATAGCATATGGAGTTTCCATAACACAGTCTCCTCCGGTCGTGACAACATAAGGAAAAACCTCATTGCCTCTGCTTCACCTGTATAGAAGAGTTTTTTGAATATGCAGTGTCTTTTCTCAGATCTAATTAGTCACATTGTGGTGTGATATTTTTGGATAGGTGTGAAGAGCAAGAAGCATGATGAAACTTCAGGTCACTGAAAGAAACCTGATGTGTACAGTAGGATATGTTGAGATGGGAAATAAAAACCTCTTCTGTTCTTTGGTATTCTATCCTATTGGACTAATTTACATTCTCACAGTTATAAGACTGCAAGTTAGCATATTTAAAATTGTAGTTTGCAGAGCACAAAAGAAATCTATAGGCCCTGTTAGACTCTGTGACTCTCTGTGAATTGTTTAGTAATATGTGATGTACAGCACTGTCCCTACAGCAGTTTCTCTGGAGTAAGGTGTTCTGGGGCTTTAGTGCCTCAATAAAATTGGGCTATACCTCTGATGATCGAACCCACTACTGAAAGCGAAATATACACCTCCGAGAAATTTACTGCCCCCCAGAATGTGATACCAAAGCAATTAGTGTCGAAGAGATTGGTAGGCGTGAGAAATCCCTATAGCATGCCTTGGAGCCAATACAAAGGCAATGCATCTCAGTTTTACGGCCCCATTGCTTATTCAGTCTTGTTTGGTGTTCCTCTCCAAGACACCAGAGTCAGTGGGGAATTATAGTGACAAGGCAATAAATTGCACTTGCATTTAGCAAAAAGTCTCCCAATAAAGATTAGACTATAGGATACTGCAGTGACCAGAGTGCAATATAAACAATTCCCAGAGAAAAAATGTTATTGCTTTTGGGAATCAAAGAGGAGAAAATCACACACTTGGCTAAAAACTTTATAATAGTGCGTTAATCAGGGTGTCAATAAGAGCCACCACCCCCTACATCCTCCCTGCATTATCAATCTTAGTGTATGTCAATACATTGTGCTGCCAAGCATTACAGGGTTTTCAGTTCATTTGTATTGACGAATCTGTAAATTTACACATTTATGCAGCTCTCATATCAGCACATGAGTGGTAATGAGTGAGGACATAAAGTGTTGCTTTAAATAGCAGTGACATTTTTTCTTGAGCACTATCAGTCTTAACACAGCAGAAGGACCATGAGATGACAGTAAATTCCCTCAGAGAGACGGTTTTGGTCTGTTTATGTAGCATAACAAACAACCCTAAATGTCAATGAGTGGACTTGCTCTGTGAAGGACACCAAAGTGACTGGGCTGCATTATTTGCCACGCGTCTGAGGGATTACTTGGAAGCCTGTAAAACAGCATGTAATCTAGCAGCCTGTGGGGACAGGGACTCAGCCTCACCACAATGCTATGAGGAACAGGCTTGTTCATTGTTATGTCCCTGTCTTTGGGAAACACACGTGCACACACAGATATGCAGACGCACACAAAGGCATGCACACATACAAACACAGGCAGATTCTGTATGGAAGGCTGTTGCGTAGATTGTGGTACTGCTCGTCCCATTGGATTGCAGTGCTTAGTTATCCACTTATGTACGGAGTTTAGTCCAGAACAGTTTTAATTTCAGCTTAGAGTGGCAAGAAAGATGCAGATGCACTGCAGGGAGTAGAGGATTCGGGGGTGTCATGTGCCCAAAAAAGCCCTATTGTGTCTTCAATAATTTGTTGCTTATCTCGCTGTGTACAGCTTTTTAATTTAAATTTTTATTTCATACTTGTGATAATGGACATAGAGAGGAAACAGTAAGTGAAATTAATTAATTTGTTTTGTTAATTTGTCTCCCTAAATTAAATTTCCTTGTTTATTTCACCTTTCTTATGTTTTTTGTGTCATGTTCTGTAAAGTCCCCATCAAATGAAGTTCTTGCTTACAGCTTATTATTTCATACATGTCTATGTCCAAAATAAGTAGTATTGGACAAACCTAATGCAGCAGAACTATATGTACCTTTGTGATCTATTCATTCAAATGTTCAGAACGTAGAAAAGTGAAAGTTCAATCAAAAGAAAGCACAAAAAGCACAGAAAGCAAATATGCTATACTTATTCAGATGGGGTTCATTGCTTTAGTCCATGTTTTTGGTTACATCACATCTCTCTTCTCTTTCTCCCTTCTTGTTTGTCTTCCTCAGGTTAGCTCTGAGCACTTTCTCCAGAATGAACACCAACTCCTCTGATGAGTTTTTCCAGGCGACCAATCATGCAGAACAGACTTTCCGTAAGATGGAGACCTACCTCCAGCACAAGCAGCTGTGTGATGTCCTCTTGATAGCAGGGGATCATAAGATTCCAGCTCACAGGTTGGTGTTTGTGCCTCTGTCTGCTTTCATTGAATTAATTACACCTGCATCTGCTTTAGTTAAAAGATACAGCAGCTCATTTGGATTCACTTCATTAAGTTGTCAATGTGGGCATTTTTCAAGCTTTGGTCTCCACCACATTTTGCATACTGAAACATATCATTAACACATCAGTCACATCCATCTGAGGAATAATCCAATAATCTCTCAAATTCAAAGCAGGATTCGCCAGATTTTCAGGTGACAGTTGACAGGAAATATAAGCAAACCCATGAAACTGTGGTCTGCATCTAAATAATGTACACTTATGTGATCTAATTACACTTCTGCCCTTCCTCATCTCCACATTAAGTTTGAGGCATGGAAGAACACTGTGATCCACCACATAGAGGTGTCAATATTTGGGCATCCATCCCTCGGTTGAATGGCTGAATTGAACAGATCACATGCCATCCCCTGAATGCTGCGAAACCTTGTGTTCACTAAGAGCATGTGCTTCTATGTCTATCCACCAGCATATTTTGTTAGTTCATCCAGACGGAGTCATGAAGCAGAAACCAGAATACTCCACAGAGAAAAAAAAAAGTATCAGTCACTGACCTACTTGGGTGAAATGAACAGTGCTGCGACTGCCTATTTCAACGTGGCTTTATTTGCTCATAGGACACATCCACCTAAAGTGGGGGTGGAGGTGGGGGGTGGGGGTGGTGTATAGATATAATAAACAGCACCTGATAAAATAAATATAAATATTAGACACTCCCAGATTATGGAAATACGGATGTGGAAAGTTTTATGTCACTTTACTCAATGTCATTTCCTTGTAATGCCATTTGATCTATCCTTTCCTTCATGAATCAGCTGATGTGTTATGTGAGCTAGACAAATGAGTTAACATAATTAGATGTCTGACCTCTGTAGCTATTAGCGACATGAAGCATGTGGGATAATTTCATTCATCATACACTGACAAAGTGTATGATACAGAATGTGGGAGGAACGTAAATTACACAATCTCTCAGTGACCTAGCATGGTTCAAAAAGCACACAAACATCATTTATTCCCTGTGAGAAACAGTAGTGTATGAAATTACAGTACAGTGTGATACAGGAGATATGCCCTAATGTACAAGAGCATAAATTCATTGCATTTTTTTTTCTTTTTTTAAATGCCAGATTAGTCCTCAGTGCTGTATCGGACTACTTTGCTGCTATGTTCACCAGCGACGTAAGAGAGGCAAAACAAGAGGAGATCAAGATGGAGGGAGTCGATCCTGAAGCCCTCAGATCTCTGGTTCATTTCGCCTACACTGGTGAGTGCTCATAAAGACATTCACTAGCTCTTGTAAGTAGTTATGAGACTTCTGAAATCCAACCATGATTAAAATGGATCAATAAGGCAATATATCACTTGGCTGACTGACAGGGCATCACTTCAACATAACAGCCAATTCCCCTTTGATAAATCTCCTACCATGTGTGGTAAATGGTAAAACATCATAATGAAGATTTTCCAGTATGTTTTGCTGTATATTCACTTAAAGGACCAGTGTGTAAAGTTTAGTGGCATCTAGCAGAACAGACTTGGCAGAAATGGAATATAATATGAAAATAAAAATCATTGTATTTTTGTGAGCTTAGATTGAGCCCTTTATATCTACATAGCAGGGGGTCCCCTTCCAAGGAGGCCGCCATGTTGCACCACCATGTTTCTACAGTAGCCCAGCATGGACAAACCAAACACTGGCTCTAGAGAAGGCCTTTCGCATTTTTCACGAAAACTTGCAAAAGACCACAGGTTCTCCTACACGTCTGGAAGGGGAGAATGAGGAAAGGTGTATTCATTTGATTGCAATGTGCAACCTCACCACTAAATACCACTAAATCTTACACACTGGTCCTTTAAGCAATGCATATCAGTAACTTGATATGCATTGAAAAGGGAACTATGCATACCTGTACCTTTAACATGTGGGTCCATTTTGCTGCCAATACTTGTTTACATTACTTTGGTGAAATTTTGAATGAAATACTTCTTCCACCAGCTGTTTCTGACATTGCAGCTACATTCAGTCTGCACATATAAAATGTATCATGCTTGTCCTGACATTGCAGGTGTCCTTGAGCTGAAAGAGGAGACCATTGAGAGCTTATTGGCGGCAGCTTGCCTCCTCCAGCTTTCACAAGTCATCCAGGTCTGCTGTAACTTCCTGATGAAGCAGCTTCATCCCTCCAATTGCCTGGGAATACGCTCCTTTGCAGATGCCCAGGGCTGTGTGGACCTGCTCAATGTGGCTCATAACTACACTATGGTAGGAAGGCAAATAGAGCTAGACTATATTTATATGGCTGGGTGGGCTAAATTATTTATTTTGTAATAAGGGATTGCACACTCAAAGTGAGTCTTCATTGCTTGAATACACAAGGGCAGCTGTAATAATGAAAGCTATAAAGTTAACAGGAGTATTTAAAAATTTAGTTTAATCACCACTATGTAATTTCACATTAAAGGCAGCAGACAGCATAGTGAATCAAATCAACTCTGCCCCACATAGTCTAAAGTACAGTACTCACAGGATTTACAGAGATTTCTTAAGAATAAACCTTTTTAGCCTGTTTCAGATTTTTATTTTTCTCACATAAACTCCGCCGTGTCCTGTAAAATAATCTTCAGTTCAATCAGATCAGTTCAACTTGACATTAAAATTTATTTGTTTTGTGAATTCAGTCAGTAATGCAATATGTGGCCTATAGATAGTGTCATGGCTGGATATACTGTACATAAAACATTTGATTATTTACGACCATCCTCTGCTTTGAGGCTAGTTAATTCAAATAACCTGTCATAACCTGTAAAGGAATAAACTGTTGGCGTCTTGGTTATTTATATCATCTAATTTCAGCAGAGAAATGGGTGACATGCACATTTGAATAGAAATTGAATAGTTTCATGCTTTCACTTTATCTAATTTGGTTATGTGGCTGTCAGTAAGAGATACCACGTAGCTGCTCACTGATTAGTGCACTGCCTGACTTGAGAAATTGCAATTTCTATATATTTCTGAGAGAGATATTTGCATTGGATTAAGATTCATGCACATATTTGTCAGATAAGGTCTTGCTGGCCAGGCAGAAGTGACAGCGCGAGGCAAGCGTTATCTCCTAAAGGACATCTGCTCAGCCTGTTTACATAGTCCCCATCCAGGACCAGGAGGTTAATCTAATCATCAAACTGCACAAGAGGGCCAACTTCCTGTTCAATCACTTCAGTAATGAGCAGCAAGAGCTGTGGGCTTCCTGGAAGTCTATCCTCTGGGTTCTGAGTGGAGCAAGTTGTGTTTTGATAAGCTTGTGTTTCCTGGTTGAGCATGGCAGCCACGGTCCGCCTCTGACATCCTTTTCCTTTCTAAAAGAGTTGCTCTTTTTTATGTTGCAGTAGATAAAAGTGGAATGTTTCATTGTTTGGGAAAACAGTATTTCTTTCCAGTTCCAAAAAAAGTATATCTCACATATCTCAAATATTATGTTATTTAGATTTGCTTAATGAATCCCAGTTTCAAAAAATAACAAAATATAGTGGTTAGTTTCTCTAAATTACATGGTAACAAAAAAGTTGTTGAATGTTGATCCTCCCGGCCGCTCCCTGATTAAACATCAGTGTCCCTCCTCATCAGAAAACAGTTATTACACAATTGCTCTTGTGCTGTGGTTAAATCAATTAGTGTCCTTCCTGCTGATCTTGTTTTCCAAGCAGTTTACCCACCAATGAGTTTGCCAGCATCTGAAAATACATCCTTTTAAATGGTTATGAAACAAACTGGGCTGAGCTTTCAATTCTGTTGTCAGACTGGTAATTACAAATAATTGGTCTAAGGCAATGTCAGAGAGTTGGATGGCATTTCTCCCTCACTATTACCACAACAGATCAATGGATGTCCCTCATTTCATTAAGGCTTTCTGAGTTAAGCTCTTAAAACCTGCTCTCATAATAAATTGGAGCAGGACACTGTAATTTGTTGAGAGTTGATGATCAATAGCATGCTTGTTTTTCGTAATTGTTGAGCATCCAATTTACAGTGAGCGCTGGATTTGTCAAAGTTATTCGGCAGGGGCGAATCTAGGATCAGACCTTGAGGGGGGCTCAGCACCTAATGAGAATATGACATGTAGACTATGCCTTGCAAAAGTGTTCAACACCCCTTCTAAATCACTCATTTCACTGGAGTGAATACATTAATATTTTCTATATATTATATTTTACAACAGTAATGCTCTTAATGAATTACTAGTAAATAACACTGGTTTCACACTGGTAAACCTCAATTCAATTAGGTACACAATATTACCTTTAGAAGCAACTTAATTGGTTGGGTGGTCTATTGTAGTGTATTATAATAATGGTTCAGAATGAACAATCACAGATTTCAATATAATACACCTGTTTTAGAGAGGACCCTCAGCCAGTTAATGAAACCTGAGGCAAATACTCATTCATAATGACCAGAACTTTCCAAAGTAAGTAAAAGATCAAGTTATAGCAAAGCAGATATGAGGAGAAATGTACAAAACATTGTTCAGTCTCTGAACCACATGGGGACAGTCCACTACATCATCAAGGAATGAACAAAGCATCATACAATACAGATATTGTCAAATCAGGCCATCACTCCAATCTGTGCACCTGGGCAAGAAGCAAACTGGTAAGAGATAACAACCTGAGACCAAAAACAACTTTGAAAAAGGTCAGTGCCTGCAATAAGAAAAAGAGTACATGAGTCACATTTTCTGAATGCTGTACAAGTATGGTCTATATGGCATGATGGCAAGAAAGAAGCCATTACTTTTTCTAAAAAATGGGGGGAAACTCATTAAAGATCTGAGTGACAAATGGCCCGAGGCACCATGGTTTTAAACTTCAAACAAACCATCACCCATGAACCCCAATCCCAAAAGTGAAGAATAGGTTTATAGTCTGTTGCTTCAATCTTGGAATGGCAGTGATCCAGTTCAAGCCATGTTTTGAATGTTATGAAAGGTCAGTGCTGAGACTTAGAAAATGCTATTTACAAGTGAGTCCATGCAACTTGAGCTCAAGCTCAAACTGATTTGCCAATGTGCACACAACTGCATGTGTGTGTGTGTTACTGTAATTAAGAGTTGCCAATTTGTTCAGCTACTCTCTGCTGACCATTTTAGACCTGTTAATAAAAGCATTTCCTCTTATAGATCAACTATTCAATTATGTGACTAGAAAGACACCAACAAATCTGTGAAAACTTACTTTAATGTTGAGCCACAGAGCCATCACTAGTTATATGTCTACTTTCTCACCTGGTACTTGCTCTCTCTCTCTCTCTCTCTCTCTCTCTCTCTCTCTCTCTCTCTCTCTCTGCCTACTCTATCCTGCTCTCTCTCCTTCTCTATCCTCCTCTCTTCCTATTTGTCAACAAGAGAACTAACATTACCCAATAATCTCTAAGTTAGCTAGCTAGCTAGCTTGTGAGCTCACTAATAAAGTTAACATTTGAAACTACTGGCAGTTAACATTATGGCTTGTTCTGAAATGTCAGTGTCTGATAACTTCTTCACCTTTAAGCCGTACATTAAAATTACATTGATACATTGCCAAATACATCAAATCAACTGCACAGCAATAATGACCAATTTGACCCAACGTTCTCTGTCAGAACATTCAGCAATTTTATTTGCTAACGTTTCAACTTGTGTTTTTCTGCACCATCAAATCTTAAATTCACTACTTAGCTACATCTCACACGCTCAGTTTGAAACTAGGGGTGGGTAGCATGGCACTGATTTTCAATTTACAAGCATTTAAGCCCTCAGACAAGTTTGAAAAATCTAACAAAATCTATAATAATAATATATGTATTTTTTTTTTAGTCTTGCTGAGATATTAAAGTGTGCTTGTGCACCCCTAAAAAGAGTCTAAAATCATCAATGTTATTCAGGCAGTTTAATAATTAATGCTCAGTTGCTTATGTCACAAAGGTAACATGGCACCGTTATGGCCGAGGCCTGCTATGTATGTGTTTCATATGTTTTAATGTTGGACATAACACACTGTAGAGGTGTAAAGCAGGAAGGGTGTTTTATATGGCATAATCTCTAATGGAAGTATCCAGAGACATGTCCTTGAGAGGTAGCCATGCAGTGCTGTAATATCGCCTGGGCTTGTGGCCAGTAAATGGAAGATCAATCTTTAGGAAGGCAATAGAGAACAGCTCCCACAAAATTTAGAGCTGGGCACCGCATTGGTGTGATGTTAATGTTGGTGTGCTGTGCCCCTTTGTTTCTCATGAATAAGCTTATAAAGGCTTAATGGTGTCATGTATGAGCAGCAGCAGAAATGCTTTATAAGCTGATGAAGAATGTTTTTTTTTTTTGGAGATGTTTTATGCCAGATTGATTTGTAGCCTGCTGTTGCGTGGATCATTTTTATTTAATGAGCTTAACAGATGATAGTTTCATCTGTTCTTTCAAAAAATTTTGGAAATAGGGAGTACTTCACTGTTGTTATTAGTGATGTAGGAGTCTAGGATATAATGGATGGAGACCTTCAAACTGGCATTGTGCTTGCATTCATTTTCTTCACCTCTCTGTGTGCTATTTGGTCCTCATAGGCATAGAAATACACACACACACAGTTCAGTGCACCACGCGTACTCCTTGGCTAATGACTGATGATTATCTGCCTCCTCCACGTCTCCTCTATGTTCCAGGAACACTTCCTGGAGGTCATTCAGAACCAGGAGTTCCTGCTGCTCCCTACGGCTGAGATTGTTAAGCTGCTCTCCAGCGATGACATCAACGTTCCAGATGAGGAAACAATCTTCCAGGCTTTGATGATGTGGGTGAGGTATGATGTCCAGCATCGACAACAGGACCTAGGGGTGCTCCTTGCCTATATCCGTCTGCCTCTTCTTCCTCCACAGGTGAGACAGCAAATGAAGACGTAGGGTGGTGGCGGAGGAAACCATATGATCAGGACTGTATATGGTGCATTTGCTTGAGTATGTAGCTGAGAACTAAGCTGTCACGATGCTTCCCTTGTCCACACTGTCAACAATAGCTGTCATTTCCCCCCCTTTGCCAAATCTGTCAAGGATGCAAACTGCTGGATTTATAATGCATTATTTCACAATATGTCTCTTCATATTTATATAGGATTTCAATCATTTTGTCTATAAATGTCAGGAAAAGGTGAAAAATTATTTTACTAATGTCCCAGAGGCTAGCATTACGTATTCAAAGGTCTTGTTTTGTCTGGCTGTGTCTGAACAACAGTCTAAAATCCAAAAATATTAATTTTACTATCAAATAAGACAAAGGAAAGCACATCTTTACAGTTGAGATGCTGGAACCAGGCTGGGAATGTTTAGCATTTTTGCTTGAAAAATGAGTGAAACAGTTATTTAATTATCAAAATATTTGACACTTAAATTTCTGTTGATCCACTAATCAATTAATCGACTAATTGCCACAGCTCTAAGCCACATACATTTACTGCAGGAGAATTGCCCAGTATAACCTCAGCTTTTCAACTGACCACTGAAAAGCAATGAACCACTGAATTGTCAATAATGACTTTATTTATGTTGGTGGCTGAAGTAAAATCTCCTCTCGTAATGATAAATCAAACTGGCAGTATGACAACAAGTTTTTATTTGCATGAGGCAATTAATAGCTTGCTTATGTTTGAATTATTGTTGTTTTAAACACCGCAACTCATGTTTTATGAATGCCATATTTCTGAGAGGGAGCATTGTTTTACAATTGTGTCATCCTAATTTACATAAAATCAATCACAAATAAGCCATTTTTTTGGCAGATCTGAAATATGAAAATATTTCCCTTTTTTTACATTAACACTGCTTAATGGATTACTTTCCAAAGCTTATTTTGCACATGTCAGTTTTATAATTCACTTTATATTGGGTGACAGGGGTGGCAGGAAATAATAACTCACAGTATTGCTGTTTGAAAACAACAATGAAGACAATGTTTTTATGAATGGAAAAAAAAAGTGGAAAATATGATCTAATTCATAAGTTATCTCATCCATCGGCTTGGGAGATACTGCTCACTGTGAGGCAAATAAACAACAGAAATGAACCACTGCTTTCATGAAAACCAGAACTTTATTTTTTTAAAAACTAAGAAGATGAGTGTTGCTGACATTACTCATAGGCATATCAACATCAATACATTTATACAAAACATTAATTCATGAAAATGAAATGTGTTGGTATTCAATAAAAACACATAAAATCTTACTAGGATGTATAAAAGTATGCCTTCAAATCTATATAAGTTGTAATAGTGTGAATGGCTTTGTGACTAATTTGCTCAGTTGTTTTATCTCAGGCTGATGTTTGCACATGTGTTTCCATTTAATGTGTTTTGTTGTAATGTCTGGTTTGATGCAGCAGTTCTCTTCATCCAAGACAGTTTTCTCCTATGGGAGACAATAAAGCAGCTGCATTAGTTTTCAGTGTAGGCTCGATGATACATGGACATAAGACATTTAAGTCTTTGAGTTTAGATATTTCCCAAATAGATGCAAAATGTGACTATAGAATTGTCATAAATATTTTGCATTTAACATAAACCATTATAAATAATAATATGTTAAGACTTGCTTGTATCCAATCTAAAGATAAGACAGTTTTGTGTACAAGGGTCTTATAAAATGTCCTCACTTGACTCTGATCATAAATTAATCATTTAAGTAAGACAGATACTAAAATCACTGAATATGTCTGTGCCAGACAAACATTTCCAACAGTGTGCTTTGAGTTTATCTGTTACTGAAACTGCTCTTCACTGTTACTCTGCATTCTGTTACATTTAATCTAACATTTCACACATAAAGTACTCAAGGTAATTCTACATGAGATTAACCTGGTTTTAGATTAACAGGCCTTTCATTGCATCCCTCCAAAGGTCATTTGTATAAATACCATAAACGTTATCAACCACATATGTTTCTTTATATTTTAATGCATTCTTTCTTATGATGTAGCCTATTGATGAGATTTTTATTTTAATGCAGCTTCTTGCAGATCTGGAAAACAACAAGATGTTCTCTGATGATCTGGAATGCCAAAAGCTGCTGATGGAGGCCATGAAGTACCATCTTCTGCCTGAGCGACGTCCCATGTTTCAGAGCCCAAGAACCAAACCTAGAAAGTCCACTGTTGGTGCACTTTATGCAGTAGGAGGGATGGATGCCACCAAAGGTATGGCCCATATACAGCACGTATCTATATACAGCTGTGTGTGGATACGTTATTTAAATTGTAATACCTGCTGTGTCTATGGTTGCAGGCTCCACCACCATAGAGAAGTACGACCTGCGGACTAACACTTGGGTGCAGGTTGGAATTATGAATGGACGCCGGTTGCAGTTTGGCGTGGCGGTGATTGACAACAAGCTGTATGTGGTCGGAGGAAGAGATGGACTCAAGACGTCCAACATGGTGGAGTGCTACAATCCAATCAACAAAGTGTGGTCCACCATGCCCCCCATGTCAACACACAGACATGGACTTGGTGAGTGTTCACAATGTCTGCCAGACAACTCCACTTATTTCGTTAAAAAGAAAGTAACACACTGATAAATAATCTAATGATGGAGACATAACAACATTGTTTTGCTTAGATTAGTTAGTTAGTAGATTAAAACTGAGAATAAAACAAGGACACCCTCTGTCAAAGCAGTAAATCTGCTACAAAGAAAACTATTTGTTACTATTCTCAAAGATCCAAATATGACATGAAGTGTGTTGACAATAAAACACAAATTCAAGGTTTGGGTTTTATATCGGTCAGCCTACCTGGTGTTATAAAACACCCAAAATTGCAGGATGCATGCTCGGAGGCGTCACAGCTGGCATGCTGTTAAAAAATCACACGTTTCTTTTGAGATAGACCTTTGATATTTTCCCATTCCCCTATCAAAGATTGGCAGGCTGTGCTGGCCCTGCTCTTCCTTACCCTTCCCTGTCCAATAAATTTCATATCAGAAGGCGTTTTGATTCACAGTTGAAACAGGTCTGGGTAACAGAACAGGGAGATCTTGTCAAAGCATTCAGCTCACTCACTCGGTGTGGTCGGAGGTATCGGAGCGCCCAGGAGATAACACTGTACAGATTACCTGTGTTGTCTTTGATGTTTCATGTAGCAAATATCTCTTGCTGCTTTGCTTGTGGTGTGCATATTTTGAGTATGAATATATTTGAGCTTAGTGTCCACCAGCGTCCCTGCACAGCCGTTGCCTGCTGTGTGCATTATGAGTAACGACAACAAAAGAAATTTCTTGAAGATGACAAAAGTATTTCTTTTTTATTCCAAAACCACCATTCAGTAGTATAAAGAGAGCGCCACTTCAAGAATTGCTTCTGTCTGACAGTGTTTATGTCATTCATGAGTTCTCTGAATGTGGTCTTGCTCTTATGTTCCCTCAAAATAATTGAACTCTCACCAAAGGAAATAAGGATAAGGGTGGTAATATAAAAACCCATTGTGTTAAAACATCCTCTGCATTGTTGCTGGTGAAAATCGCTTTCCTCTGTGACTTGGGAATGAGGAATAACAATGCTGTTTTATAGTCTTCCTGTTTGAATACATTTGGTCAGCTGCATGACTCACTCTGTTCCATGCTCAGCTCTAAGATTAAAAATGTACCTCTGCCTCAGCTCTTTCCAAGAACTGTTGAAAGAGGGGGTTCAATTTTAAAATGTCATTTAATCTCTTTTCACTGATTATTTGCTAGCATGTGGTTTACATTACATTGTGCTGGCATTATGCTTTGTGATGAGAATTTGAAAAAAGAAACTGATCTTTGTTTCATAAGCCTCAAAGAAGTTTTGTAGCTTTAGTCACCCTTTTGATATAAAACGTTTAGGATTGTAAAAACAACAGTTGGAGGTCACAGATGTTACAGCATCAACTGTGTGCCTGTACTACTTGTACTCCTGTACTAATTCATTAAGTGCTTATATTGCTGATAATGATTACAAATGCACTGTCCTTTTGTGTTTACATAGATAAATAAACATAAAAATACACAAGTACGAAGTAATAATAAAGTATATTAATCATTCAATGTTATAATTTTCTTCCTATTTTACAAAATCATCCAAAAAAACAGCATGTTATTTTGGGTAACATGTGCCTCTTGCATCAATTTGTGTAGGTATTGCTGTGCTGGAGGGCCCCATGTATGCTGTAGGAGGCCACGACGGCTGGAGCTATCTCAACACAGTGGAACGCTGGGACCCTCAGGCCAGACAGTGGAACTACGTGGCCAGTATGTCGACACCACGGAGCACCATGGGAGTCACAGCGCTCAATGGAAAGTAAGTTGCCTTGTCTATATTCAACTCACAGACTATCCCAACATGGCCTAATGATAAAATTACACTATAAGGCAAAATATATTGTTGTCCCTCTGCTACTTTGTTTCCATACTGAGGCTGAGGTCAGTGTCAACCGTAACAGACACTGAGGGGGCAGACGAGTACAGGCAATGTGCAATAAAAAAAGGAATGCCAGTATTAGTGCAGAATTTTGAAATATTCTTCTATTTAAATGTTGAAGTTACCAGTGTTCTTGCATATTGTTGCATGTTTTAACTTTGTATTTAGACTTGCTTGAAATTTTATCATCATGTCTGCTTTTATTTTTGCTAAAGATAAGTTATCTCTCCAAAAAATAAATAAAAGCAGATACTGTATTATGTTAATCCACAATATTCAATAATCTGCAAGTTAATTTGCATAATGTACAGTAATAAATGAAAATGGAAAAATGAGAAAGAATCTAAAACACTACCGCATGCTTTGCTTTGGAAAATGGTCAACATTCAGCAGTAATGTAATACGTAACTTGGAATACAGCGTACAATAACATTGGCACGGTTGTATAACTTACAGTGTGCTGGTCCAAGAAAAGCAGAAGCGCTGTATTCAGCAGCTCAAGGCAGAAGCTGGTCTGATTAGTTTGATAATTTATACTGTGTAATCTAGACTCCATAAAAGCAAAACACTTCATGTATTTGTATGTATTAAATTCCTAACTGCGCTATTTGAAAGTAAATTAAGCAAGAAACAGACCAGCTCAGCCTAATTTAAATATGTTTCTGTGCTGAAGGAGAAAAGAGGCTGCTGCTGCTCGGCTACATCCAGAATTCAGTGTTAAAGTCGACGCTGAGTTATTTCTGCATCTAGGTCAAAAATAGACAAGAAGGAAACTGTTTCCCTAGCCTCTACTTTCTTGCTGTCGGGTCTTTGAGCTACAAGCACTTAAAACACTGATGTGATATTTCTGGAGGGAACACTCTCAAGGAAAGAGCCTTTGCAAGATGCTCTCCACTGCTCACTGCTATATCTCATAAAATCTGTCACATTATCACTGGTCTGTCACTATTCGACAACTGATATGAGTTATTCCTGCCAGAGATGCAGAGGTAGGTACTGTATGTACAGTATGTTAAATATTTGATTTTGAGCCTGTTTTGTTTATTTTCTTAGATTGTTTGCAGTAGGTGGTCGAGACGGCAGCTCATGTTTGAGGTCCATGGAGTGCTTCGATCCGCATACCAACAAGTGGAGCATGTGTGCTCCCATGGCCAAGAGGCGAGGAGGAGTGGGTGTGGCGACATACAACAACTTCCTGTATGCTGTAGGCGGACACGACGCTCCCGCCTCCAACCACTGTTCGAGACTCTCCGACTGTGTAGAGAGGTCAGTAAACGCTTCTTCTCTGGAGAAAAGACACAAACAAGAAAAAATGTTGTGCAAGCAGTTGATGGAACTCAGTCAAAGGTGGGGCTGAGGCTGTTGACTTTCTCTTAAGAACAATAGAGAGCTAAAATCATCTTGATCCCCACCCTGTTCCTGCATTTTGAGACATGTCGGCGTTATACTACGTGATACTCCACTGAAGAGATCATAGTTTCCACTGATTCTTTCATTTTATAGTATCTGGCACCATCTTGTGGCCATAATATTCTCCCGTATCTGAACCTAATGTGATGTAGGTAGAATGACACCTTCAGTTATAATTTACTGCTAAGAAAAACATCTCTTGTTTAAATAAATTAAATTGTTTCCCATTATTTGTGAATTCATGTAGGGATTCTATGATTATTGCAATAATGTTGAAATAACATGAAATGCTAATTGATGCCTTTATTTTGAGAGTGGTACTGATAGAAGTTTACTCAGTTAGTATAGATTGAATCATCTTTTTAGGTGGGCACATGACATCTATATATTGACATGTGTATTACCTTACAGTATGCTGTTTAATTTATAGACTGATTCTGACTGATACATATTTTCTGTGTCGTATCAGTTTGTAAGGAGTTCAATGATTTTCAAAAACATTTTCAGCATTTGTTTTGACCTACTTATATTTCAATAGAGATGGGCAAACTGTAAACTTTTAACTTTTGCATGTTTTAGGCACTTTAACCAGTTTGTAAAATCAAATAATGAGTAACTTAGTGCCTACAGAGTCATATATTTGTGTGATTACTGTAATTCTGTTTTACTTTTTTTACTTATTGTCTATGTGCATAAAATTATGTAGATTGCCTTCTGCCACATCTTTATTTTATTAATTTAACTTACTGATTTAAAGCTGCATAAGGCAACTTCAAACTTTGGTAGCCTCGAGTGTCATTAAAACATCAATGAATTTCAGAACATTTGAGTGATTTCACTACACAGAAATTATAGAAAGTAAATCATTTTCACCATCATTTTATCATCTTAGTGGTCCACATGGTAAAGAAAAAAACTACTTTATGCAGCAACTTCTTCCCTCGCTGATTAGTCCAGCTCTCTCTGGACCCAGCATCCGCCAGATGTTGTTCAAGAGACAGTTTTGCATTTTTGCTTTTTTTTCCAATTTGGTTCTCTGTCTGTGCTGAAAGAAGTTCCCATTAGTGACCATTCAGACATCTGTGATTAAAGAGGGCGGACATAAGGATGTCTCAATTAGTGGGGATGGGGGACTGTTTTCCACTGGAGATTTAGGCTGCTTGGATAGATGAATTTTTACAAAACTCTTTTCACCCTTCATCCTGGTGATGATAAACCATGCAGTACCATAATGCAAAAACAATCATTGACCAAATGTTGTAATTTCAGATATGACCCAAAGACAGACACGTGGACCACTGTGTCCTCCCTCAGCGTTCCCCGGGATGCAGTGGGTGTTTGCCTGCTGGGTGACAGGCTGTATGCTGTGGGAGGATATGATGGCCAGTCATATCTGAACACTGTCGAGTCCTACGATGCACAAAACAATGAGTGGACTGAGGTAATTACATCAACCAAAACTCATTTATTATGAGTATTTGTCCATCACAACACAAAACACAGTGCATGTGACTCATACTCTTAGATATTAGTAAAAATATTATGATGCTAATTCTGTTTTAGGGAACCTTTGGTTACATTTTTAAAGGAACTGTTGCTTGCTTTTGTCACACTTTGTTACTTTACAAACCCATTGGGTTCATCTGCTGAAGTCACGGAATCCTATCAAACATGTTATGGCTTGCTTTTCTTTTTTGCAACATATTTTTCCAATCTTGCCACTGCAACCCTCTTATCTGCATGAAGTCAAATGGGATTTTTTTTGAAGACAACCTCAGATGAGAAGCTGCATGTTAACCTCTCTGTCTTCCTGTAGGAGGTCCCTCTCAACATTGGCAGGGCAGGTGCCTGTGTGGTGGTGGTGAAATTGCCTTGAGCGCTTTGTCTCACGACAGCATGGGAAAGAAATGAAAAGAAGTTGCGAAGAAGAGTGGACAAACAATACAACAGATCAAGGACACATCCTTCGAGAGTCATGAGTTTTTGTTTTTTTTTCTTCCTCCAGATTTTTCTGAGGAAAACACAGACAGAGCCTTGCCCATAAACCATTGTTTCTATCATTAGTGCACACATCTGCCCACTGGGGAGGACTTGCTCAGAAACTGGAATGCAAGGCGCATTCTCTACATTCTCAACCGATCAAGAATTTTCACAGACTTGGCTAAGCTGTAGCAATCAGTGCCAAGTCTTTGTTGTACTGGTTTGTTATACTAGATTTATGAAAAGTTCTGTGTACGTCTTTAAGATATAGATTTACAAGTTTTGATCAAGTAAGCCTAACTACAGGTTAGATTACATTTCTACCATTTATAACATTTCCTATCAGTGCCATCACAAACAGTATATTTTTGGGTTTATATTTCCCTTTACAGCCACTCAAATAAAAATGTTATAATACATAGATGTAACTATGTATCAGTGTCTTTCCTGAGTGAGTGGTCTGAACAGACTCTTTAGCAAAAAGGACCACTGTGAACACTGAGGGTGAAGAGTTTGTCCAGGCTGAATTGCAGAACAGAGAGGAAATCAAACGTTTTCGCTGAAAAAATGTGTTTGGACATGTTTATAGTTCTTTTTTATTGAAACTGTAGCTACAGAACACCAAAGTCATTTGCTTGTCTTAGAAGTCTTGTTACGCATTAAATAAAGGTTTACAAAATTGTGAATTACAGAAAATATATCATATTGATATTTCACATTGCTGTACAGATTTTTGTGAACTTTCTGAAACTACATTTGTGTTGATAGAACCATGCCTAAACCAGTGTACTCTGGTGACTACACTTATTATTCTTTTGTCTTTATTTCTGGGCGCGCTAGCTGAGCAAATGTTTTATTTGATTTATACAATAGTATATATCACTGTCTGTTCTGTATTTTTAAGTATATAATGCCTTCTGGGTCATGTAGATGATCTTCACTGACACAACACACTACATCCAAACTAATTACCCAAGTCTATGAGAGAATTTCAAGTACTGTTTTACATTTTTATGTGAAACACTCGAAAACCTGATTTCCACAGCACTTCACTGATGTGACTTTGATTAGAATTTTTAGATTTGTAGTTGGTTGTTCTGCTCTTAAAAGTAAAAGATAACTAACTTGTTCACGATGAGAACAATTTGTAACTGTAATTATAACATGTTTTGGGGGCCAAATGTTACTTTTTATGTTTTTATCCTAATTTTGTACAGCATGCAAACCTATAAATTAAATGACTTCAGTCTTCTCTGCATGTTCAAATCCATGTTTCGAACTGAATGTGACCCCTCAGCGGGCATATTTTTATTTCTCTTGTTGTTCTGCTTTAAGTAAACTAAACTGATTCTTTGACTAAACAGACTTGGATACTACTTTGATGTCAGCATTAACCTCTGTTTTGTTCTCATCTCAGCACCCACTTTTTAAATCAAGCAAGCATGTTTGTTGATATCGCTGTGTATTTTTCCCTCTCATCAACAGACTGAGGACCAACTGCTACTGCTTTCCTTTGTTTTTTTTCACTGTTTACCCTCCAAATAGTTTTCAAATTCCCTCCTCCGCACTCTCCTATAGCTTGTTCGGTTTGATTGTGATGGTTTTTGCTTACAAAATACCAGCTTATGTGTCCACAAACTTGCAGGTCTCTTCAGAATACACAAAATATTAGACACCCGTTAGAGCAAAACCTCCTTTGCACAATCCATATCTCAGTTGATTTGAAAATTAATCTCCTTCTCCAACCTTCTATTTCTGTTTATCTGCATCTCCTCCTGTCAGATCTTATAAAGGAAATCAATTAAGGACAATAGCTTTTCCCTGAAATCACCTCGTCAGAGTGTAAGATTACTGTCAACATGTAGAACATTTATCTTAATATATCTCTGTCCAATTAATTGGAGAAACATAGTGTTATGGCTGTAGGAACATGAGACCATAATGATGAAAATAGCTTCATCCAATTTGCCCTGCATTGGATTGTTGCAAATGTGGAAGATCCTTCTCGAATTCATACTTCTCTGTTATATTCATCCGTTGGTTTTAGCTTAGTGTTGCTCAATCTTCAGTTCCACATCTGTCAGACAAAACTGCTTTGTCTGTTTAGTTGCCACCCATATAGTAGGTTAGCAACCACAGCTAAACACACACAGTGATCTAAACAATGACAGTCAGTACCATGTTATGTGAGTATGATGCAATACGCTATCTAAAAGTCATCAGGTTTCCAAATCTGATTCAAGGGCTCAGGGAAACATGTGCTATATGACATTATTACATTATAGAAGAGAGCTGGAAAAACCAACAAAACACAAAGATGACAAAGGACACTCTTACACAGGCTTAATTTGACTGTTGTTGCATTTGCAGTCAGAATTCTTAAGTTATAAAATTTACTGAAGCAATTTAGAGGTAAAGAGGTTCATTAAACTTATTATTATCCTATTGCAATCCTAACATGTAAGCCTTTTAAGTATTTAACATGATTGACATCACTTGAAATAAAACCTGATCTTACTTTTGAAGAATTTTTTCATTTCCTCTTGAACTTTGAATTAATTTAATCTGAATATTGCATGTTTCCTGATATTGTAGTCACCATCAATGCCATATTGAAATAATAAGTGCACTAATTAAAATCCACAAATCCACACCAAACTATTCATATTTACCCCATAAGATAGAGCTATTCCTGAAATGATAAAGAATAATAATAGAGAGAATAATTAGGACGTTATGTTCTGGGTCATTATGGCAAATAAATTGAATATAAAACATACACTTAGAAGGAACATTTTCTTTTTTCAAGATTTCAACACTGAATGAATTTGTTTCATGTTTCCAGTGTTGAATGAATTAGAATAAAACCCACTGTGCCTTACTGATTTCCTTTTTGAAACCCAGAAACATTATAAAGGAGGAGATGGAGGAAAGAGAGGAACAGACATATTGCAGAATTCGTTTTAGGCTTTGAGACAAATGAGTAATGGATTTTGTTCATTCAATATAGAACAAAATAAAAAGGAAGTAGAAATAGGATGTTTTTTTTGAGTGCAAAAGTCCCTGCAGTAACTTACATTGTCAAATTCAAATTCAGGCACTTTAATGAAAGGATGAAGTCAAATTATTCTAAATATACATCGATCCATTTTGATTTTGTTAGAGAGTAATCAGCTTTGTTAATTTTAGCAATTTTGATTTTAGTATATTTCCACCACCATCACACACAGTCAGTCTGCTCTTTCATGGTGATGTAATCATATCATAAATTATCCAGAGAGGGTGCTGTTGCACTGCAGAGGACGTACCAAACCACACTTACCACCGCAAAAGGCAAATCAAAGATCTCCAGTACCATTACTGTTCATAATAAATGTCAACTAGCATTAAGAATGCCAAGGACAAATACTTGAGCTAATAACCCTGCATAATTATTGAGACATGATGATGAAATGTTGGGAAATTGGATGTTAAGTCGTCTCCTTCTCTTACTTACAAATGAGCATCTTGCTGAGTTTTAAGGAGAAGCCTACGAGCAAGATGAGTTCTGACGTGAGAGATGATTTGTCAGGTTTTAAAAGGATTTTGGTATCACAAAAGTTTGAACAATCTCTTATAATTGTGTGACAAATGTAGACAGACTGTTCTATTTTTGATCTCTGCTCCTAGCCTTTTTTTTCTTATTTTTTTTAGGAGTGAGGGAGCAGCTCTCCCTCGTATTTTATTCTTTTTTTTGTGACAGTGAACAGAGATGGAAAGTGATGAGAGAAAGATGCAACAGCACAGCATGAGTTGCAGACATTGTACAATATTGATTGGTGGTGAAGACATACAGTACGTGTACTAGGTTGCTTTCTTATGTAATATATATTTTTGGATTTAGGAGACATGAAAGCTTTCATAAATTAAAAATCATTGCAATACAAAAATAACATGTTACAGTCATTGAGTTTTGATTTCACCAAACACTTTCTTTTTTCTGTCAGATAAATGATAATGCAGCATAATTGTTTGCTGTCAACAGTCTCAGAACTTCAGTGCAGATCCGTTGGCCTAATGCTCACTGAAGAATGCCTGAGAAAAAAAAAAGGATTTGGATGGTTTATTTGTCAAGACACAGTGTTCTAAGAAAGACTGAGAATAATAATAATAATAAAAAAAATATATATATAGCATGTGAGGGATCATCTTCACCACAGGGACAAAAGACAAGATGGATCCCTCTACAAGTGCCACAACAAACTGTCAACTTAGAATAAGATTGTCTCGTCAAGCCTGCTTAAATAAGCCTGTTAACATGGCACTTTTGACATCTTGCAATGTAGTGCCGTGTCAGGCAAAATGTTGTGTCTTCTCTTCCCAGGTGATGGCAAATTGATTTTACACCGCAACATTTTTTTTGTCAAGCGTCTGAATTCAGACAGAGATTTAACATATTGCACAGGCAGCAGGACAATATCTAACTGCAGAGACGTTCGTTCCCGTTCAGCGAACAATCCAACCTGAAAAATTACCTGCTTACCTGAGGAACTACAATGCAAACTATAGCCTTTAAGCGACACCGGCGGTGATGAAGTAGTTAGCTGAGCTTTCATAAGTCCACCATAGATACAAAGAATGACAGTTGCTTTTCTCGTCTGATCAAAGGCAGCAGACAAGTGCTGTAGAATGTTTCTCCCTCCATCCTCCCCCCAAACCCTGTCTCTGTCTAATGATAGTTGAATACATTGTCATCTCATTATCTTTGAAGAGGGGAAAGATCCCTCCCGTATGAGTGGGCACTGTGTCTCTTGCCATCAGACGGGCCCTGAGATTGGTGAAGCGCATTCTTGTCTCATTATGTTGAGTGAGAGATATCAGACACATCCCATCTGCCTAACGCTTTCCACACACATACCGCCATGCTTCAGCCATACACGCTGCTACTGAATCCGTAGTTCTAAATCTCAGCTAGAAGACTCGTATAAGAAGCAGGCTGGGACACTGCTATTAACTAAATCACTGCACAGTTAAATATGAGCCAGTGCGGGAATACTAACTTTGGAATCGGATGAGTACAAGCAGGGCTGGATACCAACAAAGAGCCCGTGACATGCATCTATTCTGCATTTCATATCATCATTAATGTTGCAGCCTATGATGCAGTTTGTTTCTTAATGGTTTTAAACTAGAACGCAGAACTCATTTACCCCCAGGGCAACTGGCTGCAAGGCTTTTTTCTGGTTCCTTCTGACAAATGAAAAGAGAACAAAATTTCACTTCTACAGTCCCTCCCTATTTTCCAATTTGCAAACCTTCTCCAGGGTAAAGAAACAGAACAGAGAGGAAGAAAACTCTGAACATATTACAGAATCACACAGTCTGATGCAATGACACCACAAACTACAGCCTCAAAAATAAACACACACATATAGAGCATCATACTTCTTAATTAACTTTTTAAAATTTTCAGTTTTCAGACACTAATTTTGGTGCTTGTGTGACTATTCTAATGTGAATGAGTAGTACCCAAAGCCAAAAGCTAACAATAACTTGTGACAAAAGTGCCAAATTGGTCCCAGTTTCTCTTGACTGGCTCTAAAAGATGTCATGGGCCGATTGCCAAAACATCTTATCGTGGACACAGTACAGTGAAACCACTACACTGATATACATGATGGATGTCAGATCAAAATGAATCCAGCCATGTTTTTACCAGCTTTGAATTCATGCATGGGAAAGCCTGTCAGGGGCGAGAGATGATGTGGACACTGGCTCTCACTGTTTGTCAAGATTTTACATCCCTCCCCCTCACTACTCGTTTGAAGCTAGTCATCTGCTGTCTAGCAGCTTGCTGCCAATACGCCTGAGAATCTAGATTCAACATTTGTAGACTTCTCACAGGAATGAATGCAATTAGACTGTTTTGTGGGTGTAAAACATCCCTTTGCATACACCATGCAATCTATCATTTTAATGGGCCTCAACTTTCCCAGGAAACATGCTTTAATTTGGTAACTACACTCGTCTATTTCTTATTTTGTGTGTCTAATTCAGTCAGGAAACCAGTGACCCATCAATGGCACATTTTTTCATAGCAGTTTTGCTTCTTTAGAAGGCTGGACGGAATAAAAGAAACACAGAGCTAAAAGCACACTTTTAAAAGTTGAGCATCAAATGATGTTTTGACATCAAATGGAATAATGAGGAAACATCAAAACCTGAAAAAGAATCACATACGCAAACAGCCCAATTCTTTAAATAAGACGAGTTGTTTGTTTTCTGACTGATACAGCTGTGACAACAAAGTTGCTCTTGTCCAACTCACTTTCTAAGCCTTTACAGCATTCAGAGAACATCATGTCCACTTCAATAATAAATTCTCCCTCTTTGAAGGACGCACACAATATACATTTTACTGCCTCTTTTTTTCAGATGAATCTTTGCAATGGGAGGAAAAAAAGCATCTAGAGTTGCTTGTGTGCCACTATTGTGTCAGCTATGCCTCTTACCCCATATGATCTTTCTCTTGGCACATTACAGCTGCCCCTGCAAGGCCCGCTTATGAATTGCCTCCAGAACTAAATCACTTCCTTTGTCAGACATGACTGCTTTTCTTTCCCAGACCCATTGCTTACTGCTATTGTTAGCGAAGATGAACGGCCCACGACAATTAAAGGTGTGGACCATTACTTCTGCTGTAAGGAAGGTTAGGCCTCATGCTTTACAGCCTGAAGGGAGAACATTGCAATATCTACATCTGTCATCTAGGGCCATAATGGAAGGTCTTGGAGTGGACTAGGAGCCAACAAATGTCCACTGCTCTGAATGCACTGGGTCAAGTTTATACAGCCATGTCAGAGGTCTGAGGGATGCATGGCAAGAATATTACTGAAACTTACTGAAAGTTGAAGAAATGTACTGCAAATACAGAAAACACAAGCATCTGAAAAGCTGCAAGACCAACTACGGGGCACACTTAAACCGATTAATATGTCAATTACTGGGCAATGGTGATTAAAAATTAGCTAACAATGTTTATTTTAGTTTTAACACTCTGATAAGGTGAGTTTGATATAACTGAATTAATATGTATTAATTAATTGCATGCTTATCAGTTTTAATTGTTTGTTGTTATTTGTGTTGTGACTATTGTTGGGCAGTTACGGTAATATGATAGAAAAGATTACAATTTGAAATTCAATAATTACATTACAGTAAGGCTCCATTTGACAATTTGGGGTTTACTTGTTCTCTGTCTTTCCAGGGGTTTGATGGAGGGAAATATATTAAATAAATGCTGTCTCTGTGTGATCAGACCCGTTAGCTTAGTGCAGAGGATGGAGGTGTGGGAAAGCAGCTAACTTCTACCAAAAGTAACAAATATGTGACTTCCAGTATCTCCAAAGTTATTTTAATTAATGCTCCATGTCATCATTACATACCTCTAAACTGTAGGGTGGCTGCTTGGTAAACCAGAGGAGGTTTTGGAGTTGTTTAAAGGCACCTTTGACGGAGCTAGGCTGAATAATGAAAGTAAAGTAACAAGTAATTTAACTAATTACTTTTGCTGAGTGCTTAAGTAATTAGCAAAGCAGTGTAATTGTTTTTTTTTTAATGAGTAATACATTGATTAAAGTTTTCAGGTAACTTGCCCAGTGCTGGTTGTAACTATTTTTGTTGTGATATACAACTTGCAGCATTGCTTCACTTTCTTGTGTTCCCTATTTGCACATCTCTTAATGTTGTATATGTGTTGTCAGATTGGTGAATGTGTTTCTTGTTTCTTGCTATGTGTTTTCTTCAGTTGCAGAGCATTGAGCTCTCTTGGCTGCCATAAAAAAAGAATAAAAAGAATGTGAAAAAAAGAGGAATATGCAAATGTTAATACATATGTCTTTTTTATAGTATATAACACATTATATCTAGACTGTATTATTCAAACTAAAATTCAAACTGAGATCATTACCTTGAATACTGCTTTATTGGTTTATACCATGTATTGCTCTCTGTTTACTCCGTTTGTTTGCAGTTCCAATTTCCTGTGGGATGTGTAGATTCTGAACATCATAAAAATCAAATCAATAAATATTAATTTTAAATTGTTAAATGTTTATGTATCTGTTCATGATGAAATAAAAAAAAAACACTGTGTGATTCAGTGATAGCTAACTGAAAAGCAAATGTTATCATAACTAATGTCAGAGAAACAAGCAATGCTCCATAAAAGAAAGCAACATTTTGTAAAACTGATGTAAAAGCTTTAGCTCAGCCAAAGTCACCTCATCTACTGTAATATGGTGACACAGTTGTTTGATTCATTGATAAACTGACTGACTTGTTGATTGTTTTGCTTCTAATGAACACATATTGTACCGAATAATCTTTGAGACAGTAAAAGTTAGTAGTAAAAGAACGCTTAAGTCATAAACTTTACACTTTAGTTGCTTTTTTCTGGCATCATCTTTGGTGCCAGCCTGTTAAGTTTTTGTACAGCACTTTCCAGAGACTTTTTTTTTATGAAGAGTGGTGTAATGACTGCTGGTGCTATCTTATTTTTTTCAGCCATGGTGCTTTGTGCTAATCTATCCTCTTCTCCCTCTGTTTATAACAAAAGACAAAATCTATAAAAGTAAAATGTATTCCTTCTTGTGCACTAACGTTTTTTCCAAGGAAAGTCCTGCCAAACATGAGCGATTAGGGTAAAAAAAGGGGATTCCGTTCTGTAAAAATACTTTATAATGGATTACTTTCATCTTTAAATCACTTTAAAACCTTCAAATGTATCTTACAGGAAAATGTACTTTATTGAAAACTATATAGAGACTTAAAGGTTTGGTCAAATCATCTTACATCTTTGAGTAACTTCTCCCTAGACAATACAGATGTGACACATATACATATACATGCACAGAGATGAAATGACATTTATATGAACGTGACAAGAAAATGAAAGTTCTAAAGTAAAGTGCAAGTACAATGGTGTGATATTGCAAAACTGAACACTTCTGCTACAACATTCCAGCTGTAGGCGATCTGGTCTATAACTACTTACAGATGGGATCTGAACACAGACACACCAGGGCGATTTAATCAATTTTTAGAACATTTTGTTCCTTGCTTAACCCCAGGCAATCAGAATCACACAGGCAAAACCCACACGGCAGCCATATTGCCAGGAGGATTGCCCACGGTGGACAAAAGCTGAACCTTTCTTATCCTCCTATAGCCTTGCGTCTGAATCTGAGAGCGTATGCATGCAGATAACAACTTCAAAAGATTCATTCTCTTCTTACTACACATTTTTTTTGCAGGAAAATCTCTTGTACTCAAAGTAGCCTGATTCTTGTGTTACATAGCCTTTAGCTTGGTAAAGAGCTTTCCCTTCAAATTCATCCTGAGGCAGGCTCATGCCTGATACCCCTGTTTGACGTGCAGAGGTGTTGAATTATTTAGAGTGAATCTGTATTTTGTTATAGAATGGAGTGGGAAGCAAGAATACTAAAATGTATCAAGTTACAGGGTATGAAGGCTGCTTTGGGTGAATTAAGCACAGGATATTGACCTTGTAAATACTGGGTTTGTACACCTGATCATTACATGACTTAAAGTTTCCCCTGTTGCCCCTAAGCACCTCACATTTTAACAAGTGAAAGTGTTCTCAAGAAAAAATTCTCAGGAGAGTAGTGCTTGTGAGCTGGCTTTTAATGACTATAATCTCTACAGTCAATACATGTGACAAATAGTCAGTAAAATGTTACAGCAGTCCTAAGCTAACAGGTCAGTGTTTTAAAATAAAATAAAACAAAAACATGAATATAGTGCCAAGACAAACAGTGAATGCCACCGTTTTATTGTGTTCAAGCTGCCCCTTCTCTTGCTCTTACTCTGTGCTGTATACTTTATGTCCTTCACAGCACAGGAAACCATGCATAAAGACCAGGCTTCCCAGCATGCCTCAGGCTTTCCAACATACTTGCCAGCAGGATGCAACACTGTGAAAGGTGCTGCCTCTTTAAGTCTCCTGTGTGGCATGTTAAGCAATGGTAATCTGCCGCAGTGCAGACAATAAATTCCACTGCATAACTAAGCGTCGCCATGGCATCGTACCTGGATGGAATATCATATGGGCAGATGGAGGGATAGATGGATAGAGGCCATGCCCCTTGCAGAATAAATATGTGTCACTAATGTTGACACAAAAGGGACAAAATCTGACAACTACTCGCAGTGCCGTGTCTTGTCCATGCGCTGTATTAGAGGAGAAAAAAATAGGACTGTGCATTAATTATTTCCCCTAGCTTAGTGGCGGTTTGGTCAGCATGCGATTCATCTGTTCAGTGCAACAATGGAGCACAATGCTATGACAAATCTGAAGGCCTGGGCTGTCTTCCCAGTTCCCAAAAGCTTAATAGTGTGCCATGTGGAATGATGTAATGCTTAAAACACTGCAAAACTTGAGTGCTCACCAGCTTTAGTGAGGGCAGGGGAAAGAGGGAGAGACAGACCGGAGAGAGGGAAAAAGAGAAAGAGAGACAGAAGGAGACTCAAAGGGCCTGATTACTGCATATCATCTAGAATACAACTTGTACCACACAAATCTCCAGTGAGATCCCCATACTGTTTGAGTATGATAACAGAAATGAAAAGCTAGTTTGTGTTGAGGCTCTCTTTTCACAGCCGCCTCGCAGTGTTGAAGAAAGTGATCTTTCGAATGTTCACTGCATGACTTAGACAGCAACTCTGCAGTTATTTGACAAACTGAAAGCCATTTCAGGCTGTCACAAGCAAAATTATTTGGAACACCCTGTAGCAAGGACCTATAATCCCCAACAAAGAAATGTTATTATTCACAACAGTGTGAACAGAGACACACCAAAGCTGCCCTGCACTAAGTGCGGGTTTTGCTACAGGTTTTGATCATTTTTTCTCAATTTTTTTATGAAAGATATTAGACTGACTTTTTATTCTTGTCCCTTCTTTCAAGTACAGAAGATTAAAGGATGGTACTCTATAGCAAACACAGTAACACTTGATAAAACAGCTCTTTACATACAGTAGATATTACTTCTTACATGAAGGAAACCAGTGACAGCATGCTTTCAAATGTAATGACAGATACTAAATCAAATGCAATGAAATTATTAATGGCATTATTACCCAGTTGTTCTAATCCATTCATATGATCTATTCTGTAAATGTGTTTGCCTCAATATGCAATACTAATGATTCAATTATTTAGAGGTAAATTAATACAACATTGCCTAAAATCAGCTTTTCATTCTGCAGACAGTAAATTTGGGATATTATACCATAATGAGTAACTAATAATAAAAATGTGCTATTGCTTCCAACTTCAACAATTTAAGTTATACTTTGTTGAAAGTGAGGCAAAATATCCATGTCAGGTTAACAAATTTCTATAATCACTAAAATTACAAAAATAACATTATGTTCCAAGAAGTTCATCCAAAGCACATCACCATGGCATTTACATGACTTGAAATAAAAATCTGATATGATTATATTTTATCTCTAACTGCAGTCTGTGGGCATATTTCAGCACCTCACACTGTGCAAACATTCACAAGGAATACATATCAGATCTCAATCAGAGACTTCCAGAGTTGTTTTAAGCCTCTCTTTTAAGCCTCTCTTTTTATTATGTTACCAAAAAAATTACATTATGTCATTAGGCAACATAATTGCAATTTGTACTTTAAAAAAGATTTAGAGTAAAAAGTATTACATCCAAGGTCTAATGAGGTCTGATTCTTAAAAGGTCTCATGAGTGTAGTTTCTTTATGGTAAGTCTTTATTATTGCATGACACAGAAATCAATTACAGTTTTATAGAGAATCTTGATCCCTTATGGGGAATTCAGCAAGGAACACTTTGCATTTTTACAGGTCTGCCGGATTTAGACAGTAATGAAAAGCGTTCACTAGTGACATGTCTGTGGTGTTTTGAAGCCAAATGCATGTTGAAACAAGCCTTCTCCTCCTTCTAATAATTCATTTGGTGGAAAACAACAGATAAATACCACTATCCACTACAACTCTATCCAGCAGTACCTGACTGAAATACTTTACTGTGGCTATTGGTGGCTGTATGACAAACTTGGTATCCAGCATTCATTGTCGATTTTCTATTTCAATTCAGATCCCAGACCAATTTGTTTCAGCCCGTGGAAACACGCTCTTTACTATGCATGGCGTTCTAATACCCTTGGCCCTTTTGGACAAAAGGAAGAGCAGAGAGCCAGGGGCATTTCATTTCATGCTCTGCCTCCTCAACCCCAGATGTTCACCTCGAAAACATCTCCACTGATACAGGTAGGAGCTTAATGGCCGGCAAATTGCCCCGAGCTCAGGTAAATGAAATGCAACCTCTGTATAATTTTAATTGAGAACTCTGGATGGAAATCAAATGATAATGAGCTCCATGCATGGAAAGTTTTCAAGTAACAGTGAAATTTGTGTCTGGTGTGTAAGTGCAGTTTGGGCTAAGGTAAATGGCTTTTTCCTTGCGAGCTTCTCTTCATTTTAATTGTGGATTGCAAGGTGTAATAAACGAGTTGGTCATCACTTAGCATCTGGTAAATGAAGCAGAGGATGTACACACCTCTGAATGCACAATGGTGCTCCATATTTACAATTCAATCCGACAGGGTGCCTATTAGAAGCCATAAAGCTGCTCAACTGTTAGATAAGATACCCTCAATAACCCCACACCTCCTCCTTCTCACCCCCTCCCCTTCTACACAGACACGCATACTCAGGTCCTCTGCTTAACATTGTTCAGTTGATATGTCTTCATTTATTTTACATGTTTTCTCTGCAGGTATTTGCTTTGCTTCATTAGTACCAACACAGAGAAGTGCCCTCATACATCATCTGTCATTCTTGTTTTTGGGCGAGGTTGTAGTTCATGGTAGCCTGAATTGCCCAAAAGTGGGTGTATAAAATCCATTATAGCAAGCTAAAAGTAGCTACTGTTATCAACTCAGTCAATCAGCCAGTGAGATCTTTATTTTGGTCGTTATGTCCTCAATCTACTCCTCTTAAGTTCTTGCTGAGTTTGATTTAGACATTTTGGATAATACTGTAATGGAAAACAAATTTGAGAGGGAGGAAGCTTTTGAGAGTTAAACATCCCCATCAACAAATGTATTAGTGCTAATACCTAGAATGTTGGAGGAATATTTAAAAAACTGAACTGTTAATTAAACCTGCATTTTTTGACCACTCGGGGCTAGTGCACCAAGCTGTAAATCATGGATGTTGCAGCCCAAATAGTATTTTCCACATAAACCACCATTATAAAAGAGACATCTGTAAAACTTTTGACAGGGCACTTCTAACAATGTAAATGATTACTCTCTGTATTATGCATTTTTGAATCCATGAAGGTTGTGTATTTGTAAAACTTTCCCTGAGCCTTGAAAGGTGACTTTTATGTGTGTGAAGTCATCCCTGTGTGAAATTTATGGGACGAATGGGAACAGGCAGGTGGGCCAGTGGGACAAACATTAATATGCTGTCGGCCGCACAACACGTAAGCAAAAATGGCTTTTGCGCTTGTTGAGCAATTTTCATTCAGATGCCATTTTGGAGTCTGGTATCCAGTTCTTATCATACATCCATGCTGTAAACACAACCATGACATATTATCACCTTATACAGTTGATATGGCAAGTGGGTTAGCATAGAGTATAAGAGCAGCGTGAGTGACTCAAAATCAGTATAGTTTGGCTGTAAAACCAAAACAATGAGCTGAAAGATGCTAAAATCATCTGTAGAGCTGAGGCGAACTGCAGAATCTGTTGATGATTCTTTGTGGATTTGTCACCACAAGCAATGTCTTTCACAATACACAACGTAATTTGATCCATATTAAATAGAAAAATATATAGATTATTCCAGATTTATCATTATCATCATCATTTATTCACGAGAAGCAACATCCCTCTCTAAACTGTAGATTTATACCACAGTTGTTGGCTGAAAGCAGGTCAGTCAACAGGTGTCGGTGACATTGCGGGTGCACTGCACTGTGGGACAGGCTTGAAAGACTCAGGGCAAACCAGATGTTGCCAATCTGTCAAATGAACTTGCACCATTGCGACAAACATAGTATTTGAAGCAAAACTTGAGTGACAATGACATGATTAAAAAAAAAGATGGGGGTGCTCAAGTGTTTGAAATACTACCGAGAGCCAGGCTTGTGAACAGTTTACCAAAAAGCAATTTATATACAGCAAATTATATGTCTTCTTGGCTGTGTCATTTGACATGTGGTGCAGAAGTGCAAACTAACTGAAGTGCTGGAATCATCTCCAGACACTACTTCTTATTTGTCACCTGTCTCATCTCTCCCAGATGTTCACAAGGGTCCTAATGATGTGCTCTTTCTCTCCTTCTCTCTCCTATCTTCTTCAGGAAGAGCATGGGATTTGTGCTCTGCCTGAAGTTGACTCTCAAGTATGTTGCACATGTACACAAGCACACACATATGCACACATAGATACATACACTTAGGGCATGGATGGACCATATTCGAAAGCCTTCTGACAGGCAGCAGGTGATGGCGCCAAGGCCAGCTGCTCTTGCCCCACCTCTGCTCAGCTGTCCGAGCCCAGAACAGCCTTTGAACAGCCTATTACCCCGACACAGCACCGGGGGAAAGCAATCAGCTCCAGAGGTACACCGCTCTCACACCAGATGGTGTGGGAGATGAATCGAGCCATTATATTAGGGCTGGATAATTCCTCAGATGAAGCTAATTAAAAAGAAAAATAAGTGCTATCCTCCCTCTTCTTACCTCCTTTGCAATCTGAATGGAAACTCTGCTGACAGCCTTACACTTCATGGAAAAATAGAGAAATAGTCTTTTCTTGAGATTCTTCAGATTAACTTTCCCTCAAACATCAATAAATAAAAAGTTTCTTTATAAAATGAGATAGCTCTATTTGAAAAAACTGACACTTGATCTTACCAAAAATGACTGACAGCACAATCTGAGTCTTCTTTTTCAGACAAAGAATGCCGCTGACAAAGAAGATACACTTTGCAGGCAGGTACCTGTGTGTTTTAATTTAACTGAATAAGATCATAATCTGATGAGATCATTGGCTCATTATCACTTTATCCCAATATGTTTATAATGCTTTGGGAATTAACACTTCAGCTGCAGAGGCAGTTAGATTATATAGACACGCTTTTATGAAAATTTTAGGCACCATCACATTAGGAAACATAGAATTCTTTTGAAAAAGATTTCAACAGCTTCAGTAAAGATTTAAAAATAACCCTTTTTTGTTCACAGTTAATGTCACTGGTAGTCATTAAAGCAATGCACAAAGGCACAGCATCTTACTGATTTTAGGAATTCTGGATGGAAGTTTACATGGGCAGCTGTGTGAAATTAACTTTGTCCCTGCTATTGTTTGTCGTCACACCTTGAAAAATACAGCCGAAAAAGTATGTCAAAGAGCTCTGTAAATATGGTACCTGCATTGGCTTAAGCTCAAGCAGACAGAGACGGGCGACACCAGAATATGAATCTCACTTAGCTTTAAAGGATTTAGGTAAACTCTGAAACAGTGCTTATTGCTCTCTTATCCACTTTTGTGTTAATGAAAAGCATGTCCTGAATCTGTCAAGGGAGATTAGGTGAATATCATTCCTATTGTCCTTTTGCCAATGTAGATTCACTGTATCCACAGGGATTATAGTCCAACCCATTCCACGTGTATTACCTCTCTCCGCCAAAGGAACTTAAGGAAAGGTTGAGCTGATGATAAGGACCAGAAATCATATGTCACAGGAAACTCAGACTACATGAAATTACATCAAAGGTGGATACTATTTTGACTACACAGATCCAATACAAAATCAAGGTAATGAATTTAGGATGTTTTTGGGGGTTTTTTTGGCAATGGAAGATTAAAGATCATAATAATGATTTTTTCTTATTTTTTCTGATGAAATTGAAAAAATGTGTAATGTCTAAAAAGAAAAACAACAGTACAGTTAGAAAATTCAGCCGGCAAAAATGACCTATAGTCACATTTGAGTGACAGACGCCATCTAGCGGCTGCAGTAACTCAAAGAAGTGATGCAGTTCAAATGATGTCAATGTAAGGTGACATATTTCCATAACTGGTGGTGGAGGGCTACATAGATAGATGGCAAAAAGTGGACTTAGCTGCAGGAGACCGCTGTTCACTTCTCGTTTCCAGCTGTGAGTTGGGATAGTATTTTAAAAACCGTAACTATGACTTTAACCCACATCACGTTTCAAGTGATAATTTTAACCCAAACCATGATTTTTCTCTAATTCTTAACCAAGTGTTTTTTGTGCCTAAACCTAACCAGACCTTAACCACAGCGTTGTCACAACATAAAACATCATTGTTTTTTAACAGTGATTTGTAACGGTTTTGGAAAGCAACAATAGAGGCAGCATATTAGAAAACACTCCTATGGGTCATTCTGGAGTGCATAGTGCAATCGACCTATGAGGTCATTTAATTATGAGGATGTGTTGCTTTAAATGCACCACATGAACATATACAAAGATTTTTCATTATTTGAAAAAAATAGATCAGCGATTCAAAAACATTTAACACATACAATACACAAGGAATATACGGTAAAAGAAAGAGAACAATAGTGTCTGTTGTATAGGAGTGATTTAGTCAGGTCTATAATCAGTAGAAAAGAAGACACATTTTTAAAAGAAATATCTATATTATAATAGTCATTGAAGTCAATGGTTTAGTCAATTGGTAACAAATTGTGTATTCCCCTTGTTTATCTATATTCCTTATCATACCATAAAATGTTGGTTTCCTACCTATCATGGTGGCAGACATTTGGTATAATGTGTGCTCAGCCGACATTTGTTCATCCTATGTGTAAAAAAAGTTTTCATTGGCAGCTCCAAAAATAAACTCTTCAGCTCTTCTGGAAGTTTTTCTCTAGCTCTCAGTGGCCCAACACCACAAAACAGACTTTCTATGTTGATGTTTCCTTTATATGCCACCAAAATCTATATCAAGGTGAAGTTATTCGTATTCAGAACTGTGCTGTGCTGGAGCTTAACTCTCAAATTGGGCACAACATCAGAAATATTTAAATCACTCATCTCAAGCTCCTGCCCCATGGCTTTTGAAATCAGGGGCAAAAAGCTCTTGGCCTTAATTCCAAGAAAACGGACAGGTTCACCTGCCAATGCCTGGAGACACCTTGAGGGCTTTATCATGAAAAATTGCATCAACCGAATTATATTTTTAAATTAGCTAGTTAAATTAACACTTTACATTTACATAGAATTTCTTGAGATGAAGCCATATCTACCCTAGACATTTAATACATTTGCAGCTTAATGATTTGCTGTTTTTTTTTGTCTTTTACAACAGATAAAAAATGTTTTATCAATAAAAAGTCAATAATGTCATACCATTTTCAATAAACTAACTGCAAAAATAAACTTTATTTTAAAATTCATGATTATAGCACACTTAAAGATTTACAGTATGATTAAAGCAATCAAACGTCTTATTTCGAGAGTACTTCATTCACCGCAGCAGTAAATTATGGCACATGTCACTTAGAGGAGTGAATCCCAGTTATCAAAGGTCATACTGCTTTGTTGAACACTTCTGCTGCAGCCAATACAACGTTTAGAGTTGAGGACAATGTTCTCCGCACATGTTCAGCATTAAAAAAAAACTCTGCAAAAAAGCCAGCTGAGGATGTCAGCTCGAAATAGAAAAAAAAATTGAACACAGACAGAAAATGCAAAGCAGCCAATTATGTAGTCTGTGTAAGTTGGTGTTAGTTGAAAATACATCACAGGCATGGCAGTTGCTGTCTGAAAACTGTTAAACATAAACTTTATTTTAAGGCACATGTGCAATGGTCAGCAATGGAAAGGAAACAACAGAAGAACCTCTGGTCCATTATTATTAAAATGCTACCCAAACCTGCAATTTATTGCTTTTCACTGTTCATTTCTCATTTAACTAAAATGAAACAATGTGAAAGTAAATCAAGCTCTCTGCTCCACCATTTTTTCCTTACTGACAGATGAGCTATGCCTTTTTTACAGATCCATCACCAGGACGAAAGTGTGAACACACACAGCACAGAGCTGAGGGAATTTAAAGAGTGAATATACAATCATAATACATGTATGTCTACAAGTTCCCATCCACAGAATGCAATTTGTTTTAGCCAGTAATGTAGTCAAGAATATGTTTAATCATTTCCATGGTGTTGAACATTATAATGCTGATATTATAGAGCACACGAGAATCACCTGCTTGTCTAGAGAAATTTGGTACTTTAAACTTAAGGTAGTTCAGAGCTTTGAAGAGGACTGAAGGCACAAATGAGATTGTCAGTGCCACAGGTTACAGTCTATCCCCGAAGCCAAGATGAGCTTAAAAATTCATAGAGTATCGATCCCTACTCTTGAGCAAAGTAAAATACCACATATAAAGGCAATATTGATGTATACAGTACCTGCAGTATAATGTTTAAGATACAGGTTCAGTGGACCACATATTGCAGGTCCAAGAGGAGGTCTGATCTGATCTCAGTGATGTGCAGGTCCTCTAACCTTGGAAAATTTGTAGGGCAGGACTTTTTTTGGTTTACACAGGAAAAGAACAAGGGGAAAGTTGAGGGGTTAGGGCTGTGTGTACATGTATGTGTTTTGCTTGCACAACAGCAAAAGAATAGGTTCAGGAGTATTGAAGTGGATGTATAGATTGTAAAAAACTTAGAAAAGCTTTTCTAAATAGGCACAGATTAGCTGTTTACAGAAATACAAGCCATGTTAATCAGATTTTTTAGGTGTTAAAAAGTCAATCAATCTGGTCATTTGGTTTTCTCTGTACAATTGTAATTTACAGCCAGTGCTCAGCCCTGTTTAGCAACTAATCATGCAAATGGCATCGAGAGTGCCACTTTTGTATCTTTCATAGGAGACACTCTGTGCCCACACAAAATAGACATTTACACACATAAGCACGCACACATCCACGCAACAGCAACACAAGGATACACTTAAAAATACATACTGTAGACGAACATCACAAAATTTCCATACAGTTATCGTTAACAGCAATTCCATCATGCAGAAGCTGTCGGACTTTATGAGTGATATACAATCAGTGGCAAAAGTAATCCATAAAATAGCCATGCACTTGTGCAAGGTGTAATTTCCATTTCAAGATGTGATTGCATGCAGTTGCTGAGTGAAGTGAATTGGAATACTGTTTATATTTCTTTTCTTGATTGATTTTCTTATCACCAGCTGGATACTGCATGATTTTGAATGTTTTTCTTGCATCTTACCGCACAAGATGCCCAGTTATGGACTTTTTCTCTATCTGATATTCAAGGCAGTGTTTGTTTGTTTCACAGACTCAAAACTGATCGCTATTTAATGACCAATTTCATGTCCAAAATCTCAACACCACGTCTTTGGAAAGAGACTAATTCAAACTATGAGCGACCATATAACTGTAAATAGTATATGCAAAACAGATATGAACATGGTGTAAATGCAACCTTGAAATGCTAATATTTCGCAAGTCTCAAGAGTTTCCCTGACAGATACTCATAAGAATAGTTTGATGTTTATGTAAATCATATCTTGCTGACAGATGTAATGCTGTCCTTGGAAGTGCAAACAAAGAAAAACGGGGAAGGGGAAAGTGAGCACTGAAGAGCATGTCTATTGTTTCGACAGCTTGTGTCCCCAGCATCTGGCATCAAGCAGGAACAGCATGTCAAGATTAATGAAATGTTACTTTTATTGATCTACAGCTTGCAGTATATAAATATATACTTCTTTAGAAACTGCAGACACTCATATCGTACACAACAGCAAGTGCAAGCTCAGTTTGTCAAGTTTCTGAAGTTTTAGGGCTTGCAAACTCAAAAGGATTCAGCCATACTGTACCACAATTTAAAAACAAATGTTCAGCGCACGGTTTAGGGAATAGATAATCTTAATGTCTTCCTTGCTATATTCTGGGGCTTTAAATTCCAATCAATGAAGTGAAATTAAAGACCATGTGAATGACTTTCAGCGCGAGTCGACTGAGCGGACTTGTTAGTGGGAGCAGGGGCACGGTGACAAGAGCGTGGCAGAGACTGCTCCCTCACTCTCCTCTCCCCATTTAATTTTCCAATCCACTTCCTCCACATAGTTAGGAGAAGTGAGTTTTGTTCTGGTTTGATACACCATCTAATGAGAGCTACTAAGAGCCTGTTGAAATCATTCCCTAATAACACATTCTGAAGGCTGCGAATGAGGAATATTTTCCCTCTATCTCTCCATTCAGAGTTTAATACATTTTTTCACTCACCTCTGTTCCATTTCCTTTCCTCCACTGTGTTTCTCCACTTTCATGAGCTGTATTTCAGGAAAAGAAAAAAAAAAGATTTTCAACAATCATTGCACTTTGATTATATATTATATTAACAAGCGATGCATCTTGCTATTACAGTATGTGGTCACTGGCTGCTGATATAGAAAAAAAGACTCTAGAAAGAAGTCTTAGAAACAGCACAAGACCAAGAAATGAGCAGCAAAGGGTTTGAAATTTTCTATGCAGAGATTTGCAGATATGAGGATTGATGTAAGCATAACTCCTTATCTCAATACGGCCATAGGCTTCACCAGGTAACCTCGATTTGATCTGAAATTGGTCACACATCCACCATGAAAATATGTTAAGATTCTGTTTATCAGGCAATACTGTATGGGCAAGAGATGCTTTCTAAAAATAATTAATTAATCAACACTATGCATAAACAAATGCCCTATTGAACTGAATTGTACATGACAGCATAACTTGTCCACCCTTAATCCATTCTACTTGCTTGACACACTGGAGCTGTAACAAAAACAAGTGACCCGACCTGTGTTGCTATGCCGTCTGCTTAAAACTCCTCAGTGGTACAAATGTTATCTATTTCAAAGATAGAGCACCCTCCCCTCCACTTCCTTGGGCAGTGGGTATTAGTTACAGCTGAAACACTGGTTGGTATTCTGCTTTGAATCCTGGAATTGTGTCGGCACCTTGACGTTTGATTGGATCTGTGAAAATACATGTATATGCAAATTTGCCAGATATCAGTTCTTACTCGGGGTAAAATGGGAAACAGTGGTTGCATTCTGACGAGCATGCTGCATGGACTTTCCCTCTCGTTTTCCTTAGAGAGCAGCATGTGGTGATCTATAAATTCCCAGTAAATCTCGGAGCCTGGGTGCCTTCCCTGACATTTCCACGCTCCCACATAGCATATTTTTAAGCAGGTAAAATCCATAATCTGTGTCAATGGTATCACACGGAGTATTCGCAGGGGGCCCTGTACACACTAAACCGGCCAAGGATGCAGTGCAGAGGCTCAGAGGAGGTAAAAATGTTTGTTCTTACCTCTGTTGTCATACCCGTGCCTCAGGGCCTACACCAGAGTTACTCATACCTCAGCAGAGACAATCCAATATTCTGCTTAGTGTTCTGCAAAGCTGTTCATCCTACAAGACTAAATGTATCTGTATTTATAGAAAATACGCAAATATTAATGTATTGAATAGAAACAGTGCAGTTATTAATGCTGCAAAGCAATAACATAGGTCAATCCACATGTGATATAAATGTAGTTAATTATACAAGAATATTTTAATATGTCAGGTATATCAGGTCACTAAATGAACAAAATATTAGGGGCATCCTTGTTGAGTTGCAGGCACTTTTGCCCAATCCACGTCTTAAACTTTCTCTTTATCAGCATCTCTTCCTTTGTAGTGGTTTAATCAAGATTGTTGTTCAATTTAATCAATATCAAAAACGTAATTGTGCAGAGAGTTTATGAAATGTTTCTATATGCAGGGTAGAACTATTTAACATGTAATTATGTGATTTTCACTTACACTTATCACACTAACATGTATTTTTTTTACCTGTATCTTTCCAAAAATACTGTATTTCCCAAATGATGATGCATTACATCAGCCACCTCACAAATACTGTGCAGTAGTATAAGTCATAAATAACTTTTGAGTAATTCAAATGAATTTAAAAGAGCACAGAAATATGTCCTTTTATTCTGTAATGATGGATCAAAGTCTGCGCATTCTAATCATTTGTGGTGTTTGGATTTAGATGCATTGCTACTTTGACATTCATTCTTGCAGAGAAGAACAGATAATTGTATATGATACCCACTAAAAAGCGGTTACACTGCTGTGTCTGCGCATCTATGCATTCTGACAGTGGTAATCATTAGTCTTTCAGCGATCTTTGCAATTAATCTATCTTGACATGATAATTTGCGTCTGTTCTATTTGAGGTGTTTTTGTGAACCTTTGCTCAGCAGGGTGGCACGGTGGTGTGCGTCTGTAGAAGAAACAAGAGGCAGATGCATTCAGTGTTCCAGTCTGTCAACACCACACAGGCTGTTAACAGCAGAGATCAGAACAAAACAGGCCTTCCAGGTTTTGTTCATTGTGTCACCAAATTACACTTGACAAGTGGAGGGGAAATTGCTTGATTGATGAACAAAGTAATTCTCTGCATGTAATTAATACACTACTAATGGCTCCCCATTTGTCTTCCATACTGCGCAGTAAAACTCAGAAGAAGGTGGGGCAACATATCGTAATGAAGGCTCCAAACTGACCGCCCTGTGATGTGAAAGATTGTGTTTCTTTCACAAGATTTTGTTACCTAATGGCTTGTCCGGAAGCCGTAGGGACAATGTAATGGACCATGTAATGGATAAAGGATGGTATTGATGGGCATGTGTTGACTTAACAATATTGATCTGGAGAATTTATATTGATAAATGCAAAAACATTTTTCACCAAAACACTAATGCAGTTTTTATGATTCATACAATGAATAGCTCAAAGCTTTTGCCTCAACATAAAGTAATAATGTGTGACATTTTCATAAAAACAAATGTGTGTTTTGCTACTCTTTATCACTACATTATATTCGATACTATGAAAGCCTTTACATGTTCTACACTAAACACCACAAAGTGCTTCTACAAAAAATAAAAATAAATCCTCTGGTGCAGAGAAGGTGATGCTTTGCATTCTCATCAACAGAAAAAGGAAAAACTGAACACAAGAACAAAGTTGCCATAATGAGCTGTGATGCCCACTAAGGTTGAGCAGATAATGGAAACATCACCAGATACAGTCACTCAAACTTCATAGATGGAAAATCAAACTAAAAAGATGCAACTGAAATAAACAGTATTTGACTGAGAAGACATCTCTAGGGAGCTTAGTTCAGCAACACCACAGCAATAAGCACTTAGCACCAAAGCCAAAGGCAAAGTAAAACAACAAAAACTGTTGTTAGCAAAGTCTTTAATTGAAACTTTAAAAGAATTGGGATTACTGCGTCAATTATAGACGAGAAGGACAGTTCGACAAATAAACAGATAGATGACAGAGCACCTAATCAAACAATGTGAGCACGGTATAGACAGAGAGAGAAAAGAAAGAGAGGAGAGAGATTGTGATGGATGACACAACATCCAGCATAGTATCATATCTCTGTGGATTAAATGCTTTGGGAAGCTGGCCCCGGAGTGTGCTTGTGCATATCATTAAGCCCCATGAAGAGGAGTAGGAGGGCACGTTGGAGCTGCTGCCCAGCGAAGTGCATGGATAGGCCACGTCTCACAGCTGGCGTTCTCTAGACTCCAAAGGCAACCGTTTCTAAGAGGGATTGGGTTTTATAACTTGTATATTTTTTCACAAAGTATTTGAGATGATAAACATTTCATCTGGACAGAGGCAGAAAAATCAGAGTAGCCCTGCAGGACCCAGTGATTGTTTGTGTGTATCTGAGTGTGGTGTGCAAGATAGAGTGTGTACATGTGGGTTGTTTTGCACATGTGTGCACATCCTTGTATACCGTTCAGCTTGTGTGCCATCCAAAGTGTATTTACCTGTGTGCGCTGGTGTGTGTGTGTGCACTGTGTGTGTCATTCTTCCGGAAGGCAGTTTTAAAAACACACTATGTCAGATATTGGATGACTACTGTATAATTTGACGGGTCTGTGCACAGAGGCCGGCTGTGGTATGAGTCATTGATTACACATCAGCTTAGTATGCTGCAGTGCAGACCCCTACATTGGTGGAGAGGCAACCTGAAGCCCCCAATCAATAGCTGCAGGCCTGTGAAGCTTTCCATCAGGTCCGGAGTGAAGGACTCCCTACCTTTCCTCTGGGCCCAGGCCTAACCTTTTCCAAAGAGAGGTGATGAAGAAGCTCATCATTTCTAATGAGGAATTAGTGATCGGGCCAGAAGAAATGACTGTCAGCACCACATGGAGGAGTCCAAAAGGTCTCAGAGACTGAGAAGTGCCAAACAGTATTCATTAGGGACTTGGAGATTTTCTTAATTTCCTTTGAGCAGCAGACAGCAGGCTTTAACTGCAGGTCTGGGAAGCCCAATGATTAAATATATGTGTGTTCCTATCATTACATTTTTTATGTTGCGAATTGGGAGAGAATGAACATTGCTTTAAGAGAATCCAGTTGTCTCCCCTTGTGGTTACTTGCGAGGAGAGAACAAAGCAATATCAAGAATTATTAAAGATTTCTTTTTTCAGAGAGTTATATTTTAATAGCAGAACTTTTAACCCAGAAGACATACACTTGTTCTAAAATCAGAGCCAACACACCCTTTCTGAAATCACGTGAATCATTTCATGTTCAAGAGATGAATCATTCAATTGACAGAAACATATTCACAGCTAATTAAAAACGTAATTGCGTGCACTTTAGCCATTTAGAGCAAGATGAATGTGAAATCATTAGGCATCCTCTGAAAACCAGATGTTCATTAAATTATGTCTATACAAATGCCATTGTACAATAGATTGGCAGAATATATGCTTGCAGTAAAATGCTGAGTAATTCATCCCTTAAAGCGCTTTAATTGATTTAAGCCTGCAAAAATAACCCATCACTGCATGACATTAAAAAAACCAGAACTGGCATGACAGTTAACTGTTATTTTTACCCCTTCTTGCTGTTGTTCTATAAGTCATCTATTATTAAGATCCATTTTAGAATCTGAAATGAAAAGTGAATGAATAAGAAGTCTGATTAATCTTAAGAGAATGATCCAGTTGCCAAGCGATGTTGCTTTTTAATAAATAATATCAGTAACATAGTAATACTTATGAGTGTAATATTTTTCTGACGCATGGTAATCACAGCAGAGATAAGGCGACATTCCCCTTCGCCTGGCCTCAGACAAAACCATCTCTAGAGAATGCAACAATCATGCCTCAGTTTCTCTCTCTCAATTAGCCCCCGCTGTGCAATTTATTGGGTTTGCTGTAACAGTCCCTTAACAATACTTACCAAGACTAGTCATTACTCATTTCTACAAGATAGGGACAGCCATCTGCATATCTGGGAGACATAATGTACAGTCTGATACAAACGATCCAAATTTGATGGCTCCTGATGATGAATAAGGAATACATAATTGTCCAAATTCATCAAAACTAACTGAGAACAGTTTTGGTTTTCTGTTAAAACCACCTACATATTATTCATTTCTTTTAGTTCTTGTCAAGTTGAGCTCAAATGTTGGCCATAGAACACAAAATCTCTATTTGCACTGCCAAGTGGCAATGACAGTCTGGAGACAAAAATCCGCACAATGTCTCACTCGCATTTCTTTGGTTTTTCGATTTTCTGGCTTTTGCGGATACATAAAAAAGTTGCAGCAACTATCTCAGTTTGTACAAATTGTATATGTATTTTCTGTTCTCTGTATTTTCTGAGGCTCTGCTTCATCGGAGGGGTAACGGTTGTTTTACTGGTAGAGAAAAAGGGTCTCTGACCTTTCTGATATTATTCCTCTATCTCGCTTCTGTACATTTCCTTCTTTCATATACCCAGTGGAACCCTCTTTTTTGTGTTTTGACAATTATTATGAGTCTCTGTCAGACACCAGGAAGCCAACTCACTGTGGTTTATGTACCTAATAAAAGCTATGCTGAATAATTTCAGTTTCTCTGAAGGCTTAACAACAGCCACTGCCTCTGCTTTTTACATTAGACAATCCACTGACTGTGGATTGGACAAATGGAAAGCGTACTTTTTCTTGGAAGAATGGGCAGAAGAAGAGAGATTCAAACGGAGAGGAGGAGAGAGTTAGATGGCGAGGATGACAGATGAGTGGAGTACAGTTCTAATTGGTGTTGATACTGTACAGCATCCTGTTTATTACATACAACATTCTGTATCTTTTGCTTACATTTTGATGTAGTCTTAAGAGGTTGAAAATGATTGACAAATATAACAACTTACTCAGAAATCTCTCTTGTTCAGTTGTTTTTATAATATCTCAAATGTCAAAGCAACCAAATGAAACATGTTTGGATTCCTTACCAAATTTTACAAATCAACAATTCATTCTCTGTGTGACTGCTGGCAGGAACCTAAATGTACAGCCATCAAAAGCATCTCTGGCAGACAAGCTGAGACACCTTGCTCAAAGCAGCTGCATCTATCTATCTAGCAACCAGATGGGGATCTTTCAAGAGCATTCACTAGGTGGCAGTCTGGTAACACAAAACCTGTTGGCTGACATAAGCCTGCAAGCATACATCAAGACACAGAGAGATGAGCCGATAATATGGATTAACAAGATTTGGCTGTTTTACATCTGCATCAGAATATAACATTTATGTTGCGTTTGGAAATAAAACTTTAAAAAAGAAGTTCCATACATACGGGATGCTGCTGACTCTGGTAAACACTTTTTTCCTCTCCTTTCAATAGATCACTGTGTTTGCCGATGCAGGTGTAGAGGATGGAGTCTGGGGTGGTGATGCGGGGTGAGGTGGTCCTTTTACTTTAAGGATCTGTAAATTGTCCAAGCCTTGTTTTTTCCTCTGATACCTAACCACTTGAAACTGCTGTTCCTACACTTCACTGAAGCAATTATAGAGAAGGACTTTGGCAGATCAATGAAATCCCCTTTAGATCAGAGAGCTGTACGGGCGTTTTGATCAATTCCAGATCAATTTCACTGTTTTGCCCAAACCATGGCCAAATAAAAGTGGGACTTCTGGTTGAGGAGTACTCACCAGTAATGATAACAGCGCCTCTGTCAATGGCTGCCTGTATCTGTTTTCTGGCTTGTGTCTGGCTACAGTATTTTGTCTACACTGCTAGGCTTAGCACACACCCGCTGGTCTTTCTCTCTCTGTATGTCTCCCTGTCTTCCCTCTTTCAAATGTGGAAAAGTGACAGGTGCTTGAATGCAATCTGAGTTGGCAACTCACATCAAAGCTCTCAGTAAATTCTAAAGAGGAGCTGAAAGTCGTCATTAAAGAGACTCTACATGGATAAATCTGACAAGACTAAGTACTGAGTGTAATTGAGAGAGGGCAGGAGATTGAGTGATAGAATAGCTGCAATTTCTCCCAAAATTTGCTGTCATTGTATACTATGTTCATTGTCAAAAATACTGTCAGTATAATTTTTATGGATTGCAATAATGCAACCCATTGGTTCCTTTTTAAGAGTAAATGCTTCATCCTGTTACTGTGTTTAAGTGGCTCCAAATTGTAGCTAGTCAACTGTTTGAAAATTATAACTTCATTTGCAGAAATCCTGTAAGGTGATATTTGTAAACAGCATGCTACCATTACACCATTATAAAAGAAAGAAAGAAATACAGCAAAAGGAACAAAAAGATCTACAGCTGGTAAGCTTTCTCTGGACAGAGGTCTGGTTGCTGAGAGATATTCATAACAACACCAGAATTTCATCTGGGCAAATATAGGCCAAATCAATGTTTTTTCAATTAGCGAGGATGGGACTGTCTTCTCTAATGCATCCTCACTTTGTGATGAAGCTGATAAAAACGGGTGTCTTTTTACATTAAAAAAAAAGCCTTATGCAGCTTAAAAAATATCGACAACTACCGCAGGACATTTGTTGCCATCTGAAAACTGGTTTGCTTGCTGACAAAAAGTATTTATTGAATCATTATTTTACTCCCTTTGTTGGATGAACATTTTTCTCCCATTCTCATATATTTTAACCCTCTAGTCACGTGGAGCTCTGCACACTCAAAAGAGTTAACATAACAAGTGCAAATGATGATTTCATACACTTGAAATATAAACTCTGTTCTGATCACCACACAGACACACAAGCTGTGCCTCTTCTCCTGTATATGTAGCGAGCACAGGCAATATTTGTAGAGTCAAGCATACTCATCCTGTACTTTGCACCAGAGCAAGTCAGGAGCTGTTAATACATTCTGTGCTGCTCCAGCTCTCACCAGCTTCACGATAATATATTTCCATCAGCTGAAAACAAGAAAAACACATCTGAGGCCTTTAATAATGTAGACAAGAGCCACTTTGCCCCACCCGCACAATGCATCCAAAAATTAGTGTCAAATGCATGCATCTTCTGAAATAGCTTGGCCGCCAAAGCAGACTGAAAAATAAATATGTCAAATGTATTGGCATTCTGTATGAATAATGGATATTCTAATACATCAGTGTGTTGTATTGTATTGCAAAAGAGCCATATGAAATATACATCATCTAATTAGACAATGTTCTCGGACGTGGCGCAGCCTGTTTTTGATCAATATGTAATAAGATCTAGTATCAATTAGTGATGGTTGGGGGTAGAGATTTAGCAGCAGAAAAATGGCAACTCTAAAGGTAAATAAAACAGCAGAAAAATCACTGCAGTAGGAATAAACAAATGACACAATAAAGATTTAAAAGTGCCATTTTGAAAGCAGAATATTGAAATCTTTAGATTTACTGCATCATTATGCTGTGGCTCAGCTATAACAACTCTATTGATCAAAGGAATTATGTCTTTCTGGTTTTGTATGTGCAAGACTTTTCTATCTGTAAGAAGATAATTACTGAAAAGGTGACACAAAAGTGGCAAAAAGATTCCTGGCAAAGCAATTATTTTTGTAATTAAAATGTGCTGCATTTATTCACAAACACAAGACCTTTGCATGAAAAACATCAATATATATAATATTTATAAAGGATGTTCAAATACTACATTTATATATGTTTTTTCACAGTGTAACTGGATGACAAAACAACTATTTTTCCTGAGGTTAACTTTTCATATAGAGTTGGACAGACACTAAATTAATACTATTATTGTATAGGCTCTATATACAATTGTTACTGTTCTGCCTTGTTACACAAACTAGATTAATCCTGAGTTATGTGCACATCTATCAATCCACTCATACCTACAAGTCAGGCCTGCACAAGGATCTCAAACAGGGATGGATTGTAAAGGAAGATTGTGATCTGACCTGTTCTGCCGCTAGTGGTGGTGGCAGGCAGCCTATCTGTAACACAGGGGCAGTGTGCGTCTGTATGTGCCTGTGTGTGTGTCTGTGTGTTGAGGGAAGTCACTGAAGCAAAGACAGAGCGTGCACTTGAATGATTGAGGTTACCCGGGTGACCTCATAAACCAAAAACCGTGGCAGTCTCCCAAGGTGAACTCTGAATTATGCCGTCATTAAAGGACAGGCCCAGTTGCCAAGGTTAGTATGTAAAGTATAATCATCTTCCTCCCCCTTCTTCCAGTCACTCATTAGTCCCCCTCATGGGCCAACAGAGATTATACCTTGAACTTGCTTGACTATCACTATCTGCCCACTGGGAATGGCTCCACTATGGGCCATTTATATCCCCTCCCACTATCGCCAGCTAGCTAGGTCTACAATTCTGCAGGTGTTGGGTCTGTATGTGCCTGTGTCTGAATGTACTTGCATGGGTGTGTCTTCTAGCCCACACTCGGCACACAGATCATCGAGTTTGTCCCATAAAAAAATGAGGGATGCTTTGACTTACCGCCACATTATGTCCCAATTTATAAAAGAACCACTGGGAAGAAGCCCAGTGGCGTTGCAACAATTTGTTAGAATTAGGACCATTTGTTTTGTTTCCCAGGGCACTCTGTGCTGATTCAAATACTTTGCTTCCAAATAGTATCAGCACCATTTTAAGTGGAGCAATGCTACCAAACATCACATAAATACATGTCAAACATAACTTCAGTCTTCAATTGTAAAGGACTATCTGCTGAAAGTAATGGCAATCAAAACACATATTGCAATCAAGGATGGACACTTTGGGGTACTTCATCATATTAGTATGCAAACAGGGCAGCCAAGTTTAATCAAACCCTGGAGAGGAACCAAAGGTTTTGTTTTCAGAGGAAATCATGTGCTGCTAAAATCAACCTGACCATTCATCACATTAATTTTCCTTTGTTTACCTGACAATGACCACTCAGAAACAAGTGTCATTTAAAGTCACAGCAATACCTAAAATTGACACTGATTTCAATTATTAAGTGTTGTTTTTTTAGTGGTGCCTCTTTGGACTAAGGTATTACTATGAGATGAGTTGTAATCTTGGTAAATATTGTAGCAATAATCTAGACAGTCTGTTTATGTTTGCATAAAGTGATAGATAATGTTTATCCACTTTCCCATTTATTCTAGCCAATTGCCTGCTAATGTTGGTATCGGACGCTAAGAGAGGGTATTCATTTCGAAATTGGCAACCACACTAAGCACACTTCAAGCTACGGGTACTTCTAGTTGGATGTACAGCTGCTAAAAAGTAACACATTGTGACTCAATTGATGTGTCTCCTTTGAGTTAGTCATACATTGCCATTCCATTTAGTGAGTATCGTTTTCGCTGCTTTTTGTGAATGGTTCTACAACAATACATCAGGTAACCATTATATTGTAGGCTTATAACATCAGAGTCTCTGACAGCACATCTCGACCCCCTTAGGAGAATAAAGCGCTGCTTTGTTCCTGTAAAGTTGGGAAAAAGAGAATATGATCAAGATAACTGAGTTTTTTGCTGGACAGTGATAGAAAACCAAAGGAAGAGAGGGAAGGGTGTGCCACACACTCAAAGTATACAAAGCTTTATTATCATAAATTAGACTTTGTCTTGACAACTAAAGCTTTCTTCTTGTCTTTTTGAAAATACAGTCTTGTGATGTACTATTCTTTCAAATGGATTAAAGCCAACTGACATGTGCTGTAAGGCAAAGACTGGCTTTTTCATGGTTCCAACAGACTTTTATGTAACAGAGTAATGTATTGCACAATAACGGGTGCTATATAAAGCACTACAGTTTGTGGTACTGATGAGTGACCCTTTAAATGCAAAAGATAATTTATTCTTCATCAGCTTTCTCACTTTTATATAATGATAGAAGCAGTTCAATGATCACTGGCAGAGCTCTCTCCCCATAACAAAGCAGCAGCTACACAACCCCTCATTCACCGAGTCTCCAGGACTGGAGGGCTTTGCTTGCAATGTTAATGTTGAAGCAAGCTAGCAACCTACACACTGACCATGTACGTGCAGTTTGTGCCTGTCTGTTGAGACTGTCCTTCCGAGAAAAACAAAAAATAAGTTGTTTCAGTAAGTTCTCCTAAACAACATATGTTTCATTAAAATGACAAAGCCCTAGTGTCCTCAAATTTATGTTCAATTTCACACCTTTCAGACTACAGATACTTCTTTCTTTGTCTGGCTTTGGCTTCTTATGGGACCCTACTTGTTTAAGGGGCTAAGATCATTCATACATAGCCTGCTGAGTTGATAATATATTAATAATATTATATATAATATATTAGTAATATTATCTGCATTTCAGGCTTAAGAAAAAGGAGGATCATGCCCTGAATCAGTAGTGCCACATTTTAAAAAGCTTTTAAAAACCCTCTTGTATAGACTATATTTTTATAACCTTTTTATGATTTTGACCCAAAGGTTTCATGTTGTCCTTTGTAATATCTTGTTTTAGGTCTCCACATATGTTTGGCCACTCCCTGAAATTCTTGATTTGTTTAATGGTACTATATTTTCTGTGCAGCTGTGAAGCACTTTTAAATTCTGAAAGGTACTTTAGAAACAGTTACTTACTGTACAATGCCTTAAGTCTTAAATTAAATCTATACTGTTATTCCGAAGGGGGCTGTCCAATGCCACACACTGCATTGAATCCTGACTGACACAGTGCAACAGGCCAGCCTGTAATGATCTGCCACATCTATCCTAGCCTCAACAGAAGCTAGCCAAGAACAAGGTGGCCCTTGTGCTGAACATATGAGGTCTACTGCACTGTTTGTGAGCTGTGACCATTAGTATTGTAAGTCTGGCAAGTAACAAAAAGTTCATACTAATGTCTGAGTAAAATGTTCAATGACAACGGAATTTATTTTCGCCAAAATATCCAAACTTGCAGTAGGCTACTATATCTGCTTGTATTGATGTCAGCATTATTCAACTTTTTATGGTTACATTTAGGCAATGGCAGCACTTGGTTAGGGAAAAATCTTGGTCTTGGTTTAATACAGAAAAAAGTCTGTGGTGACTTGAAGCACAAGACATGACATAACGAAACTATAATCTTTCACTACCCTTTAACCAAAGTGTTTTTAGTGCATAATCTAACCATGCATGGGACTCAGAATGCAAACCTCGGTCTCTGGTGTCAACGTTCTGTGTTTTGTGTGCCTGCCTTCTACCCTGACCACCTCCCTTGTCTTCAGTGCAATAAATTAATGTAGCGTACATTCATTCAAAAACATTGCCTGTAAACATAATCCAGACAGCAATTACATTGGTCAGTGCAAAGTAATTGGGAAAACAATTTAGTAGTATATAAAATTAATTTCTAGGAGACAGGCTTGGTCTCACAAAACAAATGTTTTATGCACATCCTTTAATGCCAAGCACAGCTGTGAAGACCCAGATATATTCGGCAGGTAAAGCTGATAAATGGAGAGAGGAATCAACCACAAATCTCCTCCTCACAGGTTGCACTGAACAAGTCTCGATGCCTGAACACTTCTTGAGGAATGCGCACGAACAGCTGTAGGAGGATCCCATTTTGATATGTCATCTTCCCGGGACGAATTATGCAACCTCTCTGTCACTGTCCCTGTCATCCTTACGAGTGGGAGGACTGAGTGCATTGAGTTGTTGCACCAGAGCATGAGGGATGGATTCTGTTTGAGGCACCACTTAGATCTACTCTTTTAAACATGCAGCTCAGGTTTACCGAAAGCTACACAAATCACTCACTCTCTTTGTTGAGGTCAAAGCAAGTAGTAACACCATCTTAATTGCCAGTGACTTAAGAAATTTTTCAAATGTACTTGAATGGCTCCTTCGAAAATCACCTTAAGAAACAAAGGCAATCCCCATTAAGGGACAGAGAAACTGATCACTGTATGATTCTTCTCAATGCCCGGTATAAAATGCTTCAAGACAGAACTGCTAAAATCTGTCCTTTCTGCAAACCCCTCACGCCAACAGACAATCGCTGATGCATATAGTTTTACAGTAGAATGCACCAGTCATCCTTCAAGCAGATGCTACATAAGACATAAGACAGCACAGAACCAGTGCAGCAACACAATGGGTCTCATGGGAGAACATTTTCGGATTCTTATCCTAAATCTCTCTTACTTCTCTTTCAAGCTCGCTCATATGAGTGTTCCAAGTCAGTTTCACGAAACTCTCCTCTCAACTGTCCTAAATTGCTCATTTCAACCGAATGAATACCACCTGTCCATGAGCAAGTGTGTATTCATGAGATTTCATCATTATAATAATCGATGCCTCTAAAATTGCTTTATAATGTGATGTGTTCTGCTGCGTTTGTGGGCAAGTTCTTTTCACATGAATTTTGCACTGTGAAGCTTCAAGTCAGCAGGCAAAAACATAACAAATTTAGCAGTGCCAACAATGGTGTTAGTGGACAAAATATATTACAAAATATTAATAGTACAGCTGTCAATAACAGTCCATCAGAACAGTGATGTCCTGTAACAGAAATAAAGTGTGAAAGGTTTGATTAAATGTACATAACTATGCTGCTGCCTTTAGATGATTGTGGGGAGTCAGACAGCTGAAAATGAAGGCCTTAATACAGATTACTGCCATAATCTGATAAAATGTGTATTTTCTCCTTTTTAACTAGACAGGTTTGTTGACAGGCTGTACACCCCCAACTCAACAAGTTGTTGTATGGACTACTACTTGCAGCATGAAATCAGAATGTGGTTGTAATTATTTTTGACAGACTTATTTATTAAAACAGTATGAGTCTGTTTTGGTTGTGTTGTAAACATATACACAGTTGACTGCTCTTTTTTATTTTGGACAGTAGCTGTTCAATGCGTTTTTGCTGTAGTATTAAACTGCACTTGCTGTTACCCGAGTAGTTTTGCCAGTATGGCACCAGTGGTAAACAGCCTTAAATGGCAAGAAAGTTTTATTTTGTTTCCAAAATTGTCTTTTATTTGGCAATTTGGATTTTTTTTTCACTGTCACAAATAACAAAATGACATTTACTAATAAGAATAGGGGAAGCGCTGCTTCCCCAGGGTGCAAAAATTCCCTGCCAGTCGTGGTTCAGTACAGCTTGGTGTGGATTTTCTTCAGAAAAAGCCCTGGTAGCTGGGCCAAACCCAGTAGCCTGCTCTTTCCTGCTCAGCAGCTTAACCATAAGAGCAATGGGAATAGGTTTACTGCGAAAGGTCACTGTACCGTAGGCCGATGGAGAGAAAGCTCAGAAGGGCAGTTAGCCCACTGCTCACATTTGGACACAAGAAACAGAGAAAGATGTGCTACATTCTAAGGGTTACTGCAGCTGCAGCACTGAAAGTGTTTGAGTCTTTCCAGCAATCTCATTGTCCACTATCAACAGCAGTCAGTGTGCTGCCATAGCTCAGCTTGTGCTATGCTCTTTTTTTTGAGGCATTTGAAGCTCAACTGATAAGTGGATAAAGAGCAGTATAACTACTGTCCATTTATGGGGAGCAGTCCCCATAGGCCTCTCCTGATTGGCTCAGCATACATAAAAATTTAGAGAGAAAAATTTAAAGATGAGTGGGTAAGCCTACAAAGCATTGTTAGAGGGTGAAAGCAGGATCACACTTTATCATTAATTAGGCAACCATTACCATTTACCAAAGTTCTTTAAGTAATTTCTTTTTAGTCAGCATATGATCCACTAGAAAAACTGCTTCTGAAGAAAAACCTGCTTGTTAGGCATAAGTGTTTAAGGTTCATGAGTATTATATTTGAAAATATTTGTACTAATATTATTATTTTATATTATTTGTAATATATTTAGTTAATAAAAACATTCATTTCAAACATCTGTGAAGTCATGTTTGCATTTATTAACAATATGTTGAATCTGCACACATGAATCATCATGATTCAGTTGCAGATTTACATATATGGGTGGGGTTCTTCATGTGATGTAATGATTGAAAACATTTGCTATCTAGCCCATTTAGATAGAATTACTATTCTTTTTTTCTGATTCATTCACCAACAGTGTCCGATCCATGTACTGTACTCGACTCTCAGAGATAAAGAGTCTCATAAGCTGTCTCTCTCTGTGAGACAGTGACTCATCTAAAAAATCTAATGGCAATGTTTATTGACATACATGTTTATTGACATTAATACATATTAATTTGCACAGAAATCATTTAGATGCAAATGTTATTAGATTCATTCTTATGAGCAATAATGCTTGATTTATTCAAATTGGGGGGTATTTGTGTGCTTGTGATTATTAAAGTACAGCACATTACATATCAGAATTGTGTATTTAATGTAATATATTTCTAAATCTTGTATTTGTGTTTATCACAATACACGTTTGTCAATTGAACTGACACTTCTCTCTCTCTCTCTCCATTCTGCTGTGTCTGAGAGTTCAAGTATTGACCACAAAAGGTTTTAGAATTCAACATTTTGCGTTGACTGTTGGCTGACTGATGGCATTATTTTATTAATGATTTAGCACTGAACTTTGCATTGTGCTGACACCAGAGATGGGGTAGCTAAGCTGTGAATTAAGCCCCAAATCCTTTCGATTCCCCCTGGCTGGCAGTCTGCTCATCACCATTACTTATTCACCAGAAATAAAAAAGGGACTTCCAGTGTGGTAGCGACCCTCTACATACACTATATCCTCCAAGTCCTACCTACCTGTTATAATCCTGCATAATGGAAAAGTGGAATGTCACCTTGTGTGAGAGGCAGCTGATATCTCTCAGCGAGCAAAAGAAAAAAAAAAAGTCATTTAGCACAAGTGCAGATCACATTTAATTAGACGAGAGGATTTAAATTGCCATGCATCAAACACTGCGGATGACCAAAACGGAAAGAACTTGGGCCATGGGCCAGATTCCATGAGCTCTTCCATAACCCATCAAAATCCCTTGAGCTACGGGGGTCAATAAGTCAGAACACAGCTGCCTTAATTAACAATGACCATAGCTGGGAGGTGCCCAGAATTTCAATGCCTGCCACCTTGATTCCAATGAAAAACTGAGGAAATTTACAAATTAGCAGTTTTAGTTACAAAATTGCCATTGTTGTTTTATTCATTTGAATCTCTGTCATGGAATGTGCCATAAAAAATCCTGCTGCACGGGCAAGATCATCAGAGGATTATACAGCAGTAACTCATTACATGTACAAGCAGCACAGGCTCGCCCCGGGCCTCAGGCCTCCAGGGGCCTCACGAGACATGAGCTAAAAAAACAAAACAAAACACAGTTAACACAATGTAGAAGAGTAAGCTACCTGTGATGAGGTGTGAATCCTCTTGCAGTGCTTCAACACTCTATGTAAAAACATGCTTTACGTCATTACGTTACTACATTACTTGGCGGCACGGTGCAGCAGCAGTTTTCATCCAGCTCAATGGCTAGCTGCTTTTGCTTGTCAAAGTAAAGACATTGAAAAGGACAACAAAAATATCCTGTGGACTTGGAGGAGGACTTTGTGGCAGAAGTGATTCAATTTCAGGAGTTTGTGCGCAATGAGATGAAAATATTAGCAGTTGAACTGATTGTGTTAACCGGCGAAGCTGAGTGCTTCGTGGTTGCTCGTAGAGACAGCAGCCGCTGAAAACACCAAGACAACAGTGTCTCGAGTGTCCTTGCAAATTCCTCAGTAATTTTACTTTTATTACAAGTTTAATGAATATTTGTCAGATTATTTTGGTCTAAGTTTTTAAATGAAACTGTGTTGCCAGCAAGAAGCATTCACCTTTCTTAAAGTTAGTTTGAGTGTGTTTCATGAAGGACTTCACACTACTGTCAGTAGAAAATGTGGCCCAACCAATAACCTGCTTTGATTATGGATGTATTATAAGATCTTATTATACATACATGGCTTTGATACTTTAGAATCAAATGTTGTGGGAGCTATTCACAGTCATGGCCAGTGTAAAAACATTTAGGCTACTATCCACTATGGAGTATCAGTCAGTTAGATAGCCTGTATTTAATACACAATTTGTCAATCTGCATTATTGCGTTATTATCATTTACATGCTACATTAAAGCAACATCAGTTATTTTTTTCTGAAATTAATCTCTTTAAATGTTTGTTTCTTTGTTTAAGGGGAAACACTGCACTTTGTTGCAGTATCCCACTCTGATGGTCACAGGTTAAACAGACGAGACTGGTCAAATCTGGTGGCTACTGGAAGTGCAACCACCACACAGTTTGTGCACAATATACGTTCCTGCACAGTGTAAGTCCACAGTGACAGAGAAAGTTAAGTTTAATATGAATATGAGTCACTTTTCCAACTGAAAATAATGGTATAAAATCTGCTGCACTGCTAAACTATGCGTATTGTTTCCTACATTAAAAATAACAAGAAGTGAATGCCTCTTACTCAGCACACAGTTTCACTTATAGAAATCGTCAACTAAGAAAAACACAGATTAGTATGTATTAAAATGTCATTAAAGAAAAATTAAGGTATTCATGAGGACACTAGCAGTCACTAAGAGCAACCACGACACAATTGGCTGAAAGTCGCTAGTTAATAGGGTCACTAGTTGACGTATTGTCTTATTTGGTGAGTTTCATATTCTGTTTACTGATTAGGAGGGCACTTAATTTACTATTTGTCACTGTCTGTTGATGCAGCGTGCTGAATTAATGTTGCCTTGGCATATTGTGAAGGGAGGCGTGCACTTGGAACAGAGGGTGGAGGGCAGGCTCCAAGACATCCGTAGCAGCGGGACCTATAGCAATGTTAAGGCGCTCCTGTGTACAAGATAGATATCTTCACAAGACGTCTCAAGATAAAATGAATTTGATGTTTCTAGTTCACTAACGACTCTGGTCTGTGTATGGAGAGGTAATTTTTTGATACATGTTAACCTGTCAGAGTGGGCGAATATTTTCACCATTTAACTGACACCTATTGTTGAGGAGTGATTTCACTTTCATTATGCTTCCCAGAGATATCAATAATGGCCACGCAGCTGTCAGAGTCCATTAAGACACATCTACATAAGGATGGGAGCATATATTCATAGGCATATCAGTTTTCTGGAAACTGCTCGGTGAGATGGATTGGAATGACACAAAGATGAACTCCCTTTTGAATCCATTGTGAGACAGGAACTGCCACATTGGCTCAAGGTAAAATATCACCCACACATGAACACACATACTGAGCAGCACACACACATGTATGCACACACACTACAACTCACACTTAGAAATTTATTTATATATTTCTCAGTCATGTGGCACTTTGGTTCTATAAAGCTGTTATTGTCTGACAGCTTTCTTTCCAATGTCCCATTGCAGAGAAACTATGGAGGCTGGACAAGATCAAGAGATCACACGAGAATCCATCTTGTCAGGCCACCAGTGGTTCGGACCAATCAGTGTCCTACTGGCATCTATGGGCGTGGTTTAGGTGTGATGACAGCAACAAACGATAGCACATGATAGACGGTGATAGACAGATGGTTCAATCACCTGACAAGTGCCTGCCCTTTTCCAGTTTCTAGGGACTTCTGTGTAATAAACCATATGGCACGTCAGGTTAGGACATGGAATCACTGATTCTGATTCTAAGATATTTGTTCGCTGTTTTAACATACTTATCTAGGCAATATTTAAATAGAAGTACATCAACATTTCGCTGGTGCATTACACATATACAGCACTCCAAATTGCCTAATATTAAATAAATATGAATAAATATAATAAAATAAATACCTGAACAAATAAAACTGCTGAGGTCACTCTGAATTAACCAGCTAGTTGCTGTAGCTACACTTTGACAGAAAAATACTAATAAAAAATATCCAAGCTCACAAGCCAAGCTAGCTGGTTAGCTAGCAAGATAGGTAGCATTTCTAGCCAACCTGATCTCACAGAAATACGTGAAATGACATCACGTATTTCTGTGAGATCAGGTTGTTTCTAGCCTTGAAGTGCTTAATGAAATCAGTGTCTGTGCACTGTATTGATTTACAGCAGCAGCTAGAAGTTTGTTCACAGTTCATTATCTCCTTGAACAGCTAGTTGGCTACAGTAATTAAGAATTTCTTTGACATTGCTCTAGCTCTAGCTAATATGAGGTAGTTAGCCAGACTTTAAAATTCCACAAAGTATATATATGCTGAAACTGTAACTGGGAAAAATACCTGTATGAATCTGTATAAAAACAGAGTTTTGAAAAAAAAAATCATTTTGAAAAATAAATAAATAAAGAACGAGAACTAAAGAAAGAAAATGGTCTACAGTAATATGGTGCATGGACAAAATATACAAATAAGCCCACTAACTCTCATGCGATTGCACCTCAAACAAAGCAATGTTTTTTTCATTAGGAGCATATGTTTTGTACAATTAACTAGAACTTGCTCATTGTTCTTGATTCACATCTGTAACATACAGAGCAAAACGGCCATCACATGGAAACTGAGTTAGCATGCACTGACATTATTGCCTTGATAGCTCCATAGCCCTCAGCAGTCTCTGCATAATGAGAACAATGTACTTGATGGTCTCATGATTACTGCATATTGCTTTGCATACACAAGGCCTCAATTCCACCACATAAGCCTATGTGTAGGTTTCCATGCATTGTACTTACATTAATATTAAAAGGCCTATTGACTGCATTGTCTGAGCTCAGCAAAAATAAGAAGAAAAAGAAAAGAATAAAAAATGCACCAGTATTACACTAGATCAAATCCCAAATGGAGCAATGACCGACTATCCCAGCCCACATCCAGGTGTCCCTGGAAGCACCAGTATTGACCATCACAACAGTGAGAACAAGCTTCCCTGTGGGGGCCAGATGAGTAAAGAGCTGTCAGACTTGGTGCCCTTAAGCGTTAATAGACCCCCTGCAACTATCTCCAGGTCTGCATCTAGCCTCCAGCTACGTTCTCCAAAGCTTTAGCTGTAGAACCCTGGTACTATATTCACCTCCATTTCATTCTGTCTCATAGATGAAGAAATGGATAAAACCTCACAGAGATAATGGTGAAGTTTCAGCATATACGTAGCATATGTTTACATAGGTAATGCATATGTTAACAATGATTTAGCTCATCCATGTTACTCTACTCTATACAGTGTGTCCACATTTGTGGCTCTGAACTGATTAATACATTGTGCAATGTCTCACATGGTATGTTCACTTGACGTCAACTTTATTGAACTCTGTTTAAATGGAGGTGCACTTCATTTTTGATTTCAGAATTGTATAATACAGCATTTTTGTTGAGGCAGATTTGTGTTGAAGTCAGTGAGTGAAAAGTCTGAAGATACAAAAGCTGAATACAAAATTGCTACATTAGCCACAGACCCATGGTTACACAGGCACAAACCTTTCTTTTGCTTTAAACTTATAATCTTGCTTTGTTCAAAACAAATTTTCTGTCAAGAAATACATGCAAGCAAGGTTACAAAAAAAAAAGTATTCAATTTTATTTCAATACTGTACCGGGAATAAAAGTATTGAGCAAGAATGTGTCGTGAAAAAAGTATTACATAAACAAGCAAGTATTTAGCTGAAGATTTCTGTTTGGACTTTTTATTGGACGGAGAGTAAAATAAAAACTGTAACTAGATCTATTGTGTAGCTGTTGGACTCAGACAACATGTTCATCTGCACAAGACAGAAAGAAATATCCAACCAGAAACCCCTGTTTTAAGTGTCAAAACTCTTAGCCCCCAGTAGGCTTGAAAGATGGCTCTGAAAGCTAGCTCCTTTGTGCACCTGTAGTCAGCTTGAATTTAACGGTGTTACAGTGGAATCAAACGACTCAAACTGTCCATAGAGACCTTTAAAGCCACTCCTGCTGCATGACTCACTTCTCCACTGTTCATCTGTGTGCTCAGTATGTTCCAAGTAGTCATATTTTGATGTTAACGGTTTACGTAAATGCCATGCTTTGCAAATGTAAATGTAACAAACAAACACTAATTACGCGATTGTCAAATGGAAGCTATATATTTTGGCAAACATGAATTTTGGGACAGACATACTGAGAATACAAATGGACTGTGGATATGTAGATTATCCTGAAAAGTTTCTATGGATGTTTTGATACATTTTTTTTGGCACAGGAACTGGGTCACCAGTCCATTGTAACCACTTGTCTCTTTAACAAAGACCATGTATAGATTGGCATAGTTGAGACCAAAGAGTCCCTCAAACATGTCCCTTTGTCTTGCTCTGCAATTCAGAGAAAGTTGCCATGGTGATACCTCTTTTACCACCAACTATGGAATACATATAGGGGTTCTTTTTGGGTTGGCAAAATTGATAGTCCTTCACTGTTTACAGGCTCTATGGCCCTTGTGATGGCCGCACTTGCAGCCACACAGCTGCTTTGA